>NC_087361.1:81848936-82148936 GCF_030014295.1 Loxodonta africana | reverse complement strand
CTCCGTTGCTGGCAAAGAACTGAAACTGACATACATTCCTGTGGGGAAACACATTGCTTTGCTAGGATTTCTCCAGGCAGTCTGTTTTCCCTGGGCCTCACTGTAGCAACACTATCTCGCCAGGGCAACACTGCATGGGATTTCCTCTGCCAGGAGAGAGCTGCTGCTCTGTAGGTTGTGCTGGAAAACCTTGCTTTGGCGAGTGCCAATTGACCGCATTCAGGCAGAAAGAAAAGAGAATCGCAAGAGGCCTTTTCTCGCCGGCTGCTCTGCCAAGCCCTTCCAGCTAAAACTATGCCGTTGCTCCTCTGGAAGGATCCCTGCACCGCGGCGTAGTTTTTCAGAAGAAGCCTTGCGTTTGCAAGAGCAAAGGAGGAATTCGTTGCAGGAAAGAGGAAGGAAAGAAAGTTTCTCTCCCTCTGCCTGCTTTGCTCAGAGGACTGGATGAAGTTAGGAAGTTCTCCCTTTCACTGAGAAACGTGCAGGCTGCTGTTGCCTGGGCGCTCCGTTCTTTGCAAAAGAGTCTGCTGTTCCACGCTTTGAACCGTGGAAAGGCGCCGGGCTCTGCTAAGATTTCCCCCGGCGCTTCGTTTGCCCTGGGCCAAAGCGAGCCTTCACAATAGCTGAACGCTAACACTGCATACTCGTTCCACTTCCAGAACAGGGCTACCGCGAGGCAGTTCTCCGGGGGAAAACGGCCCTTCGCGAAGGGCAGATCTGCCGAGCTCACTGCGGGAAAGCGAAAGCAAAGGACGCTTCTCTCCCTCTAACCGCTTTCGTCAGAGGAACGGGGGAAGTCACAGTGTTCTTTCTCTCACTGAGATACACACAATCTGACGTTGCCTCTGAGCTCCGTTGCTGGCAAAGAACTGAAACTGACATACATTCCTGTGGGGAAACACATTGTTTTGCTAGGATTTCTCCAGGCAGTCTGTTTTCCCTGGGCCTCAGTGTAGCAACACTATCTCGCCAGGGCAACACTGCATGGGATTTCCTCTGCCAGGAGAGAGCTGCTGCTTTGTAGGTTGTGCTGGGAAACCTTGCTTTGGCGAGTGCCAATTGACCGCATTCAGGCAGAAAGAAAAGAGAATCGCAAGAGGCCTTTTCTCGCCGGCTGCTCTGCCAAGCCCTTCCAGCTAAAACTATGCCGTTGCTCCTCTGGAAGGATCCCTGCACCGCGACGTAGTTTTTCAGAAGAAGCCTTGCGTTTGCAAGAGCAAAGGAGGAATTCGTTGCAGGAAAGAGGAAGGAAAGAAAGTTTCTCTCCCTCTGCCTGCTTTGCTCAGAGGACTGGATGAAGTTAGGAAGTTCTCCCTTTCACTGAGAAACGTGCAGGCTGCTGTTGCCTGGGCGCTCTCTTCTTTGCAAAAGAGTCTGCTGTTCCACGCTTTGAACCGTGGAAAGGCGCCGGGCTCTGCTAAGATTTCCCCCGGCGCTTCGTTTGCCCTGGGCCAAAGCGAGCCTTCACAATAGCTGAACGCTAACACTGCATACTCGTTCCACTTCCAGAACAGGGCTACCGCGAGGCAGTTCTCCGGGGGAAAACGGCCCTTCGCGAAGGGCAGATCTGCCGAGCTCACTGCGGGAAAGCGAAAGCAAAGGACGCTTCTCTCCCTCTAACCGCTTTCGTCAGAGGAACGGGGGAAGTCACAGTGTTCTTTCTCTCACTGAGATACACACAATCTGACGTTGCCTCTGAGCTCCGTTGCTGGCAAAGAACTGAAACTGACATACATTCCTGTGGGGAAACACAGGGCTTCGCTAGGATTTCTCCAGGCAGTCTGTTTTCCCTGGGCCTCACTGTAGCAACACTATCTCGCCAGGGCAACACTGCATGGGATTTCCTCTGCCAGGAGAGAGCTGCTGCTCTGTAGGTTGTGCTGGAAAACCTTGATAGAGAGATAGTATTGACCGCATTCAGGCAGAAAGAAAAGAGAATCGCAAGAGGCCTTTTCTCGCCGGCTGCTCTGCCAAGCCCTTCCAGCTAAAACTATGCCGTTGCTCCTCTGGAAGGATCCCTGCACCGCGGCGTAGTTTTTCAGAAGAAGCCTTGCGTTTGCAAGAGCAAAGGAGGAATTCGTTTGCAGGAAAGAGGAAGGAAAGAAAGTTTCTCTCCCTCTGCCTGCTTTGCTCAGAGGACTGGGACGAAGTTAGGAAGTTCTCTCTTTCACTGAGAAACGTGCAGGCTGCTGTTGCCTGGGCGCTCTGTTCTTTGCAAAAGAGTCTGCAGTTCCACGCTTTGAACCGTGGAAAGGCGCCGGGCTCTGCTAAGATTTCCCCCGGCGCTTCGTTTGCCCTGGGCCAAAGCGAGCCTTCACAATAGCTGAACGCTAACACTGCATACTCGTTCCACTTCCAGAACAGGGCTACCGCGAGGCAGTTCTCCGGAGGAAAACGGCCCTTCGCGAAGGGCAGATCTGCCGAGCTCACTGCGGGAAAGCGAAAGCAAAGGACGCTTTTCTCCCTCTAACCGCTTTCGTCAGAGGAACGGGGGAAGTCACAGTGTTCTTTCTCTCACTGAGATACACACAATCTGACGTTGCCTCTGAGCTCCGTCGCTGGCAAAGAACTGAAACTGACATACATTCCTGTGGGGAAACACAGGGCTTTGCTAGGATTTTCTCCAGGCAGTCTGTTTTCCCTGGGCCTCGCTGTAGCAACACTATCTCGCCAGGGCAACACTGCATGGGATTTCCTCTGCCAGGAGAGAGCTGCTGCTTTGTAGTTTGTGCTGGGAAACCTTGCCCTGGCAATTGCCAAGAGACCGCATTCAGGCAGAAAGAAAAGAGAATCGCAAGAGGCCTTTTCTCGCCGGCTGCTCTGCCAAGCCCTTCCAGCTAAAACTATGCCGTTGCTCCTCTGGAAGGATCCCTGCACCGCGACGTAGTTTTTCAGAAGAAGCCTTGCGTTTGCAAGAGCAAAGGAGGAATTCGTTGCAGGAAAGAGGAAGGAAAGAAAGTTTCTCTCCCTCTGCCTGCTTTGCTCAGAGGACTGGATGAAGTTAGGAAGTTCTCCCTTTCACTGAGAAACGTGCAGGCTGCTGTTGCCTGGGAGCTCTCTTCTTTGGCAAAAGAGTCTGCAGTTCCACGCTTTGAACCGTGGAAAGGCGCCGGCTCTGCTAAGATTTCCCCCGGCGCTTCGTTTGCCCTGGGCCAAAGCGAGCCTTCACAATAGCTGAACGCTAACACTGCATACTCGTTCCACTTCCAGAACAGGGCTACCGCGAGGCAGTTCTCCGGGGGAAAACGGCCCTTCGCGAAGGGCAGATCTGCCGAGCTCACTGCGGGGAAAGCGAAAGCAAAGGACGCTTTTCTCCCTCTAACCGCTTTCGTCAGAGGAACGGGGGAAGTCACAGTGTTCTTTCTCTCACTGAGATACACACAATCTGACGTTGCCTCTGAGCTCCGTCGCTGGCAAAGAACTGAACTGACATACATTCCTGTGGGGAAACACAGGGCTTTGCTAGGATTTCTCCAGGCAGTCTGTTTTCCTGGGCCTCGCTGTAGCAACACTATCTCGCCAGGGCAACACTGCATGGGATTTCCTCTGCCAGGAGAGAGCTGCTGCTCTGTAGGTTGTGCTGGAAAACCTTGCTTTGGCGAGTGCCAATTGACCGCATTCAGGCAGAAAGTAAAGAGAATCGCAAGAGGCCTTTTCTCGCCGGCTGCTCTGCCAAGCCCTTCCAGCTAAAACTATGCCGTTGCTCCTCTGGAAGGATCCCTGCACCGCGGCGTAGTTTTTCAGAAGAAGCCTTGCGTTTGCAAGAGCAAAGGAGGAATTCGTTGCAGGAAAGAGGAAGGAAAGAAAGTTTCTCTCCCTCTGCCTGCTTTGCTCAGAGGACTGGATGAAGTTAGGAAGTTCTCCCTTTCACTGAGAAACGTGCAGGCTGCTGTTGCCTGGGCGCTCTCTTCTTTGCAAAAGAGTCTGCTGTTCCACGCTTTGAACCGTGGAAAGGCGCCGGGCTCTGCTAAGATTTCCCCCGGCGCTTCGTTTGCCCTGGGCCAAAGCGAGCCTTCACAATAGCTGAACGCTAACACTGCATACTCGTTCCACTTCCAGAACAGGGCTACCGCGAGGCAGTTCTCCGGGGGAAAACGGCCCTTCGCGAAGGGCAGATCTGCCGAGCTCACTGCGGGAAAGCGAAAGCAAAGGACGCTTCTCTCCCTCTAACCGCTTTCGTCAGAGGAACGGGGAAAGTGACAGTGTTCTTTCTCTCACTGAGATACACACAATCTGGCGTTGCCTCTGAGCTCCGTTGCTGGCAAAGAACTGAAACTGACATACATTCCTGTGGGGAAACACATTGCTTTGCTAGGATTTCTCCAGGCAGTCTGTTTTCCCTGGGCCTCACTGTAGCAACACTATCTCGCCAGGGCAACACTGCATGGGATTTCCTCTGCCAGGAGAGAGCTGCTGCTCTGTAGGTTGTGCTGGGAAAACCTTGCTTTGGCGAGTGCCAATTGACCGCATTCAGGCAGAAAGAAAAGAGAATCGCAAGAGGCCTTTTCTCGCCGGCTGCTCTGCCAAGCCCTTCCAGCTAAAACTATGCCGTTGCTCCTCTGGAAGGATCCCTGCACCGCGACGTAGTTTTTCAGAAGAAGCCTTGCGTTTGCAAGAGCAAAGGAGGAATTCGTTGCAGGAAAGAGGAAGGAAAGAAAGTTTCTCTCCCTCTGCCTGCTTTGCTCAGAGGACTGGATGAAGGTAGGAAGTTCTCCCTTTCACTGAGAAACGTGCAGGCTGCTGTTGCCTGGGCGCTCTGTTCTTTGCAAAAGAGTCTGCTGTTCCACGCTTTGAACCGTGGAAAGGCGCCGGGCTCTGCTAAGATTTCCCCCGGCGCTTCGTTTGCCCTGGGCCAAAGCGAGCCTTCACAATAGCTGAACGCTAACACTGCATACTCGTTCCACTTCCAGAACAGGGCTACCGCGAGGCAGTTCTCCGGGGGAAAACGGCCCTTCGCGAAGGGCAGATCTGCCGAGCTCACTGCGGGAAAGCGAAAGCAAAGGACGCTTCTCTCCCTCTAACCGCTTTCGTCAGAGGAACGGGGGAAGTCACAGTGTTCTTTCTCTCACTGAGATACACACAATCTGACGTTGCCTCTGAGCTCCGTTGCTGGCAAAGAACTGAAACTGACATACATTCCTGTGGGGAAACACATTGCTTTGCTAGGATTTCTCCAGGCAGTCTGTTTTCCCTGGGCCTCAGTGTAGCAACACTATCTCGCCAGGGCAACACTGCATGGGATTTCCTCTGCCAGGAGAGAGCTGCTGCTCTGTAGGTTGTGCTGGGAAACCTTGCTTTGGCGAGTGCCAATTGACCGCATTCAGGCAGAAAGAAAAGAGAATCGCAAGAGGCCTTTTCTCGCCGGCTGCTCTGCCAAGCCCTTCCAGCTAAAACTATGCCGTTGCTCCTCTGGAAGGATCCCTGCACCGCGACGTAGTTTTTCAGAAGAAGCCTTGCGTTTGCAAGAGCAAAGGAGGAATTCGTTGCAGGAAAGAGGAAGGAAAGAAAGTTTCTCTCCCTCTGCCTGCTTTGCTCAGAGGACTGGATGAAGTTAGGAAGTTCTCCCTTTCACTGAGAAACGTGCAGGCTGCTGTTGCCTGGGCGCTCTGTTCTTTGCAAAAGAGTCTGCTGTTCCACGCTTTGAACCGTGGAAAGGCGCCGGGCTCTGCTAAGATTTCCCCCGGCGCTTCGTTTGCCCTGGGCCAAAGCGAGCCTTCACAATAGCTGAACGCTAACACTGCATACTCGTTCCACTTCCAGAACAGGGCTACCGCGAGGCAGTTCTCCGGGGGAAAACGGCCCTTCGCGAAGGGCAGATCTGCCGAGCTCACTGCGGGAAAGCGAAAGCAAAGGACGCTTCTCTCCCTCTAACCGCTTTCGTCAGAGGAACGGGGAAGTCACAGTGTTCTTTCTCTCACTGAGATACACACAATCTGACGTTGCCTCTGAGCTCCGTTGCTGGCAAAGAACTGAAACTGACATACATTCCTGTGGGGAAACACATTGCTTTGCTAGGATTTCTCCAGGCAGTCTGTTTTCCCTGGGCCTCAGTGTAGCAACACTATCTCGCCAGGGCAACACTGCATGGGATTTCCTCTGCCAGGAGAGAGCTGCTGCTCTGTAGGTTGTGCTGGGAAACCTTGCTTTGGCGAGTGCCAATTGACCGCATTCAGGCAGAAAGAAAAGAGAATCGCAAGAGGCCTTTTCTCGCCGGCTGCTCTGCCAAGCCCTTCCAGCTAAAACTATGCCGTTGCTCCTCTGGAAGGATCCCTGCACCGCGACGTAGTTTTTCAGAAGAAGCCTTGCGTTTGCAAGAGCAAAGGAGGAATTCGTTGCAGGAAAGAGGAAGGAAAGAAAGTTTCTCTCCCTCTGCCTGCTTTGCTCAGAGGACTGGATGAAGTTAGGAAGTTCTCCCTTTCACTGAGAAACGTGCAGGCTGCTGTTGCCTGGGCGCTCTGTTCTTTGCAAAAGAGTCCTGCTGTTCCACGCTTTGAACCGTGGAAAGGCGCCGGGCTCTGCTAAGATTTCCCCCGGCGCTTCGTTTGCCCTGGGCCAAAGCGAGCCTTCACAATAGCTGAACGCTAACACTGCATACTCGTTCCACTTCCAGAACAGGGCTACCGCGAGGCACTTCTCCGGGGGAAAACGGCCCTTCGCGAAGGGCAGATCTGCCGAGCTCACTGCGGGAAAGCGAAAGCAAAGGACGCTTTTCTCCCTCTAACCGCTTTCGTCAGAGGAACGGGGGAAGTCACAGTGTTCTTTCTCTCACTGAGATACACACAATCTGACGTTGCCTCTGAGCTCCGTTGCTGGCAAAGAACTGAAACTGACATACATTCCTGTGGGGAAACACATTGCTTTGCTAGGATTTCTCCAGGCAGTCTGTTTTCCCTGGGCCTCGCTGTAGCAACACTATCTCGCCAGGGCAACACTGCATGGGATTTCCTCTGCCAGGAGAGAGCTGCTGCTCTGTAGGTTGTGCTGGGAAACCTTGCTTTGGCGAGTGCCAATTGACCGCATTCAGGCAGAAAGAAAAGAGAATCGCAAGAGGCCTTTTCTCGCCGGCTGCTCTGCCAAGCCCTTCCAGCTAAAACTATGCCGTTGCTCCTCTGGAAGGATCCCTGCACCGCGACGTAGTTTTTCAGAAGAAGCCTTGCGTTTGCAAGAGCAAAGGAGGAATTCGTTGCAGGAAAGAGGAAGGAAAGAAAGTTTCTCTCCCTCTGCCTGCTTTGCTCAGAGGACTGGATGAAGTTAGGAAGTTCTCCCTTTCACTGAGAAACGTGCAGGCTGCTGTTGCCTGGGCGCTCCGTTCTTTGCAAAAGAGTCTGCTGTTCCACGCTTTGAACCGTGGAAAGGCGCCGGGCTCTGCTAAGATTTCCCCCGGCGCTTCGTTTGCCCTGGGCCAAAGCGAGCCTTCACAATAGCTGAACGCTAACACTGCATACTCGTTCCACTTCCAGAACAGGGCTACCGCGAGGCAGTTCTCCGGGGGAAAACGGCCCTTCGCGAAGGGCAGATCTGCCGAGCTCACTGCGGGAAAGCAAAAGCAAAGGACGCTTTTCTCCCTCTAACCGCTTTCGTCAGAGGAACGGGGGAAGTCACAGTGTTCTTTCTCTCACTGAGATACACACAATCTGACGTTGCCTCTGAGCTCCGTTGCTGGCAAAGAACTGAAACTGACATACATTCCTGTGGGGAAACACATTGCTTTGCTAGGATTTCTCCAGGCAGTCTGTTTTCCCTGGGCCTCACTGTAGCAACACTATCTCGCCAGGGCAACACTGCATGGGATTTCCTCTGCCAGGAGAGAGCTGCTGCTCTGTAGGTTGTGCTGGGAAACCTTGCTTTGGCGAGTGCCAATTGACCGCATTCAGGCAGAAAGAAAAGAGAATCGCAAGAGGCCTTTTCTCGCCGGCTGCTCTGCCAAGCCCTTCCAGCTAAAACTATGCCGTTGCTCCTCTGGAAGGATCCCTGCACCGCGACGTAGTTTTTCAGAAGAAGCCTTGCGTTTGCAAGAGCAAAGGAGGAATTCGTTGCAGGAAAGAGGAAGGAAAGAAAGTTTCTCTCCCTCTGCCTGCTTTGCTCAGAGGACTGGATGAAGTTAGGAAGTTCTCCCTTTCACTGAGAAACGTGCAGGCTGCTGTTGCCTGGGCGCTCTGTTCTTTGCAAAAGAGTCTGCTGTTCCACGCTTTGAACCGTGGAAAGGCGCCGGGCTCTGCTAAGATTTCCCCCGGCGCTTCGTTTGCCCTGGGCCAAAGCGAGCCTTCACAATAGCTGAACGCTAACACTGCATACTCGTTCCACTTCCAGAACAGGGCTACCGCGAGGCAGTTCTCCGGGGGAAAACGGCCCTTCGCGAAGGGCAGATCTGCCGAGCTCACTGCGGGAAAGCGAAAGCAAAGGACGCTTTTCTCCCTCTAACCGCTTTCGTCAGAGGAACGGGGGAAGTCACAGTGTTCTTTCTCTCACTGAGATACACACAATCTGACGTTGCCTCTGAGCTCCGTTGCTGGCAAAGAACTGAAACTGACATACATTCCTGTGGGGAAACACA
Organism: Loxodonta africana; assembly: GCF_030014295.1. Classification (NCBI taxonomy): domain Eukaryota; kingdom Metazoa; phylum Chordata; class Mammalia; order Proboscidea; family Elephantidae; genus Loxodonta; species Loxodonta africana. Next base: position 82,140,382 of record NC_087361.1, on the reverse strand, counting down.
TTGCTTTGCTAGGATTTCTCCAGGCAGTCTGTTTTCCCTGGGCCTCACTGTAGCAACACTATCTCGCCAGGGCAACACTGCATGGGATTTCCTCTGCCAGGAGAGAGCTGCTGCTTTGTAGGTTGTGCTGGGAAACCTTGCTTTGGCGAGTGCCAATTGACCGCATTCAGGCAGAAAGAAAAGAGAATCGCAAGAGGCCTTTTCTCGCCGGCTGCTCTGCCAAGCCCTTCCAGCTAAAACTATGCCGTTGCTCCTCTGGAAGGATCCCTGCACCGCGACGTAGTTTTTCAGAAGAAGCCTTGCGTTTGCAAGAGCAAAGGAGGAATTCGTTGCAGGAAAGAGGAAGGAAAGAAAGTTTCTCTCCCTCTGCCTGCTTTGCTCAGAGGACTGGATGAAGTTAGGAAGTTCTCCCTTTCACTGAGAAACGTGCAGGCTGCTGTTGCCTGGGCGCTCTGTTCTTTGCAAAAGAGTCTGCTGTTCCACGCTTTGAACCGTGGAAAGGCGCCGGGCTCTGCTAAGATTTCCCCCGGCGCTTCGTTTGCCCTGGGCCAAAGCGAGCCTTCACAATAGCTGAACGCTAACACTGCATACTCGTTCCACTTCCAGAACAGGGCTACCGCGAGGCAGTTCTCCGGGGGAAAACGGCCCTTCGCGAAGGGCAGATCTGCCGAGCTCACTGCGGGAAAGCGAAAGCAAAGGACGCTTTTCTCCCTCTAACCGCTTTCGTCAGAGGAACGGGGGAAGTCAGAGTGTTCTTTCTCTCACTGAGATACACACAATCTGACGTTGCCTCTGAGCTCCGTTGCTGGCAAAGAACTGAAACTGACATACATTCCTGTGGGGAAACACATTGCTTTGCTAGGATTTCTCCAGGCAGTCTGTTTTCCCTGGGCCTCACTGTAGCAACACTATCTCGCCAGGGCAACACTGCATGGGATTTCCTCTGCCAGGAGAGAGCTGCTGCTTTGTAGGTTGTGCTGGGAAACCTTGCTTTGGCGAGTGCCAATTGACCGCATTCAGGCAGAAAGAAAAGAGAATCGCAAGAGGCCTTTTCTCGCCGGCTGCTCTGCCAAGCCCTTCCAGCTAAAACTATGCCGTTGCTCCTCTGGAAGGATCCCTGCACCGCGACGTAGTTTTTCAGAAGAAGCCTTGCGTTTGCAAGAGCAAAGGAGGAATTCGTTGCAGGAAAGAGGAAGGAAAGAAAGTTTCTCTCCCTCTGCCTGCTTTGCTCAGAGGACTGGATGAAGTTAGGAAGTTCTCCCTTTCACTGAGAAACGTGCAGGCTGCTGTTGCCTGGGCGCTCCGTTCTTTGCAAAAGAGTCTGCTGTTCCACGCTTTGAACCGTGGAAAGGCGCCGGGCTCTGCTAAGATTTCCCCCGGCGCTTCGTTTGCCCTGGGCCAAAGCGAGCCTTCACAATAGCTGAACGCTAACACTGCATACTCGTTCCACTTCCAGAACAGGGCTACCGCGAGGCAGTTCTCCGGGGGACAACGGCCCTTCGCTATGGGCAGATCTGCCGAGCTCACTGCGGGAAAGCGAAAGCAAAGGACGCTTCTCTCCCTCTAACCGCTTTCGTCAGAGGAACGGGGGAAGTCACAGTGTTCTTTCTCTCACTGAGATACACACAATCTGACGTTGCCTCTGAGCTCCGTTGCTGGCAAAGAACTGAAACTGACATACATTCCTGTGGGGAAACACATTGCTTTGCTAGGATTTCTCCAGGCAGTCTGTTTTCACTGGGCCTCACTGTAGCAACACTATCTCGCCAGGGCAACACTGCATGGGATTTCCTCTGCCAGGAGAGAGCTGCTGCTCTGTAGGTTGTGCTGGGAAACCTTGCTTTGGCGAGTGCCAATTGACCGCATTCAGGCAGAAAGAAAAGAGAATCGCAAGAGGCCTTTTCTCGCCGGCTGCTCTGCCAAGCCCTTCCAGCTAAAACTATGCCGTTGCTCCTCTGGAAGGATCCCTGCACCGCGACGTAGTTTTTCAGAAGAAGCCTTGCGTTTGCAAGAGCAAAGGAGGAATTCGTTGCAGGAAAGAGGAAGGAAAGAAAGTTTCTCTCCCTCTGCCTGCTTTGCTCAGAGGACTGGATGAAGTTAGGAAGCTCTCCCTTTCACTGAGAAACGTGCAGGCTGCTGTTGCCTGGGCGCTCCGTTCTTTGCAAAAGAGTCTGCTGTTCCACGCTTTGAACCGTGGAAAGGCGCCGGGCTCTGCTAAGATTTCCCCCGGCGCTTCGTTTGCCCTGGGCCAAAGCGAGCCTTCACAATAGCTGAACGCTAACACTGCATACTCGTTCCACTTCCAGAACAGGGCTACCGCGAGGCAGTTCTGCGGGCGAAAACGGCCCTTCGCGAAGGGCAGATCTGCCGAGCTCACTGCGGGAAAGCGAAAGCAAAGGACGCTTTTCTCCCTCTAACCGCTTTCGTCAGAGGAACGGGGGAAGTCACAGTGTTCTTTCTCTCACTGAGATACACACAATCTGACGTTGCCTCTGAGCTCCGTTGCTGGCAAAGAACTGAAACTGACATACATTCCTGTGGGGAAACACATTGCTTTGCTAGGATTTCTCCAGGCAGTCTGTTTTCCCTGGGCCTCACTGTAGCAACACTATCTCGCCAGGGCAACACTGCATGGGATTTCCTCTGCCAGGAGAGAGCTGCTGCTTTGTAGGTTGTGCTGGGAAACCTTGCTTTGGCGAGTGCCAATTGACCGCATTCAGGCAGAAAGAAAAGAGAATCGCAAGAGGCCTTTTCTCGCCGGCTGCTCTGCCAAGCCCTTCCAGCTAAAACTATGCCGTTGCTCCTCTGGAAGGATCCCTGCACCGCGACGTAGTTTTTCAGAAGAAGCCTTGCGTTTGCAAGAGCAAAGGAGGAATTCGTTGCAGGAAAGAGGAAGGAAAGAAAGTTTCTCTCCCTCTGCCTGCTTTGCTCAGAGGACTGGATGAAGTTAGGAAGTTCTCCCTTTCACTGAGAAACGTGCAGGCTGCTGTTGCCTGGGCGCTCCGTTCTTTGCAAAAGAGTCTGCTGTTCCACGCTTTGAACCGTGGAAAGGCGCCGGGCTCTGCTAAGATTTCCCCCGGCGCTTCGTTTGCCCTGGGCCAAAGCGAGCCTTCACAATAGCTGAACGCTAACACTGCATACTCGTTCCACTTCCAGAACAGGGCTACCGCGAGGCAGTTCTCCGGGGGAAAACGGCCCTTCGCGAAGGGCAGATCTGCCGAGCTCACTGCGGGAAAGCAAAAGCAAAGGACGCTTTTCTCCCTCTAACCGCTTTCGTCAGAGGAACGGGGGAAGTCACAGTGTTCTTTCTCTCACTGAGATACACACAATCTGACGTTGCCTCTGAGCTCCGTTGCTGGCAAAGAACTGAAACTGACATACATTCCTGTGGGGAAACACATTGCTTTGCTAGGATTTCTCCAGGCAGTCTGTTTTCCCTGGGCCTCACTGTAGCAACACTATCTCGCCAGGGCAACACTGCATGGGATTTCCTCTGCCAGGAGAGAGCTGCTGCTCTGTAGGTTGTGCTGGGAAACCTTGCTTTGGCGAGTGCCAATTGACCGCATTCAGGCAGAAAGAAAAGAGAATCGCAAGAGGCCTTTTCTCGCCGGCTGCTCTGCCAAGCCCTTCCAGCTAAAACTATGCCGTTGCTCCTCTGGAAGGATCCCTGCACCGCGACGTAGTTTTTCAGAAGAAGCCTTGCGTTTGCAAGAGCAAAGGAGGAATTCGTTGCAGGAAAGAGGAAGGAAAGAAAGTTTCTCTCCCTCTGCCTGCTTTGCTCAGAGGACTGGATGAAGTTAGGAAGCTCTCCCTTTCACTGAGAAACGTGCAGGCTGCTGTTGCCTGGGCGCTCCGTTCTTTGCAAAAGAGTCTGCTGTTCCACGCTTTGAACCGTGGAAAGGCGCCGGGCTCTGCTAAGATTTCCCCCGGCGCTTCGTTTGCCCTGGGCCAAAGCGAGCCTTCACAATAGCTGAACGCTAACACTGCATACTCGTTCCACTTCCAGAACAGGGCTACCGCGAGGCAGTTCTCCGGGGGAAAACGGCCCTTCGCGAAGGGCAGATCTGCCGAGCTCACTGCGGGAAAGCGAAAGCAAAGGACGCTTCTCTCCCTCTAACCGCTTTCGTCAGAGGAACGGGGGAAGTCACAGTGTTCTTTCTCTCACTGAGATACACACAATCTGACGTTGCCTCTGAGCTCCGTTGCTGGCAAAGAACTGAAACTGACATACATTCCTGTGGGGAAACACATTGCTTTGCTAGGATTTCTCCAGGCAGTCTGTTTTCACTGGGCCTCACTGTAGCAACACTATCTCGCCAGGGCAACACTGCATGGGATTTCCTCTGCCAGGAGAGAGCTGCTGCTTTGTAGGTTGTGCTGGGAAACCTTGCTTTGGCGAGTGCCAATTGACCGCATTCAGGCAGAAAGAAAAGAGAATCGCAAGAGGCCTTTTCTCGCCGGCTGCTCTGCCAAGCCCTTCCAGCTAAAACTATGCCGTTGCTCCTCTGGAAGGATCCCTGCACCGCGACGTAGTTTTTCAGAAGAAGCCTTGCGTTTGCAAGAGCAAAGGAGGAATTCGTTGCAGGAAAGAGGAAGGAAAGAAAGTTTCTCTCCCTCTGCCTGCTTTGCTCAGAGGACTGGATGAAGTTAGGAAGCTCTCCCTTTCACTGAGAAACGTGCAGGCTGCTGTTGCCTGGGCGCTCCGTTCTTTGCAAAAGAGTCTGCTGTTCCACGCTTTGAACCGTGGAAAGGCGCCGGGCTCTGCTAAGATTTCCCCCGGCGCTTCGTTTGCCCTGGGCCAAAGCGAGCCTTCACAATAGCTGAACGCTAACACTGCATACTCGTTCCACTTCCAGAACAGGGCTACCGCGAGGCAGTTCTCCGGGGGAAAACGGCCCTTCGCGAAGGGCAGATCTGCCGAGCTCACTGCGGGAAAGCGAAAGCAAAGGACGCTTTTCTCCCTCTAACCGCTTTCGTCAGAGGAACGGGGGAAGTCACAGTGTTCTTTCTCTCACTGAGATACACACAATCTGACGTTGCCTCTGAGCTCCGTTGCTGGCAAAGAACTGAAACTGACATACATTCCTGTGGGGAAACACATTGCTTTGCTAGGATTTCTCCAGGCAGTCTGTTTTCCCTGGGCCTCACTGTAGCAACACTATCTCGCCAGGGCAACACTGCATGGGATTGCCTCTGCCAGGAGAGAGCTGCTGCTTTGTAGGTTGTGCTGGGAAACCTTGCTTTGGCGAGTGCCAATTGACCGCATTCAGGCAGAAAGAAAAGAGAATCGCAGGAGGCCTTTTCTCGCCGGCTGCTCTGCCAAGCCCTTCCAGCTAAAACTATGCCGTTGCTCCTCTGGAAGGATCCCTGCACCGCGACGTAGTTTTTCAGAAGAAGCCTTGCGTTTGCAAGAGCAAAGGAGGAATTCGTTGCAGGAAAGAGGAAGGAAAGAAAGTTTCTCTCCCTCTGCCTGCTTTGCTCAGAGGACTGGATGAAGTTAGGAAGTTCTCCCTTTCACTGAGAAACGTGCAGGCTGCTGTTGCCTGGGCGCTCTGTTCTTTGCAAAAGAGTCTGCTGTTCCACGCTTTGAACCGTGGAAAGGCGCCGGGCTCTGCTAAGATTTCCCCCGGCGCTTCGTTTGCCCTGGGCCAAAGCGAGCCTTCACAATAGCTGAACGCTAACACTGCATACTCGTTCCACTTCCAGAACAGGGCTACCGCGAGGCAGTTCTCCGGGGGAAAACGGCCCTTCGCGAAGGGCAGATCTGCCGAGCTCACTGCGGGAAAGCGAAAGCAAAGGACGCTTTTCTCCCTCTAACCGCTTTCGTCAGAGGAACGGGGGAAGTCACAGTGTTCTTTCTCTCACTGAGATACACACAATCTGACGTTGCCTCTGAGCTCCGTTGCTGGCAAAGAACTGAAACTGACATACATTCCTGTGGGGAAACACAGGGCTTCGCTAGGATTTCTCCAGGCAGTCTGTTTTCCCTGGGCCTCACTGTAGCAACACTATCTCGCCAGGGCAACACTGCATGGGATTTCCTCTGCCAGGAGAGAGCTGCTGCTTTGTAGGTTGTGCTGGGAAACCTTGCTTTGGCGAGTGCCAATTGACCGCATTCAGGCAGAAAGAAAAGAGAATCGCAAGAGGCCTTTTCTCGCCGGCTGCTCTGCCAAGCCCTTCCAGCTAAAACTATGCCGTTGCTCCTCTGGAAGGATCCCTGCACCGCGACGTAGTTTTTCAGAAGAAGCCTTGCGTTTGCAAGAGCAAAGGAGGAATTCGTTGCAGGAAAGAGGAAGGAAAGAAAGTTTCTCTCCCTCTGCCTGCTTTGCTCAGAGGACTGGATGAAGTTAGGAAGTTCTCCCTTTCACTGAGAAACGTGCAGGCTGCTGTTGCCTGGGCGCTCTGTTCTTTGCAAAAGAGTCTGCTGTTCCACGCTTTGAACCGTGGAAAGGCGCCGGGCTCTGCTAAGATTTCCCCCGGCGCTTCGTTTGCCCTGGGCCAAAGCGAGCCTTCACAATAGCTGAACGCTAACACTGCATACTCGTTCCACTTCCAGAACAGGGCTACCGCGAGGCAGTTCTCCGGGGGAAAACGGCCCTTCGCGAAGGGCAGATCTGCCGAGCTCACTGCGGGAAAGCGAAAGCAAAGGACGCTTTTCTCCCTCTAACCGCTTTCGTCAGAGGAACGGGGGAAGTCACAGTGTTCTTTCTCTCACTGAGATACACACAATCTGACGTTGCCTCTGAGCTCCGTTGCTGGCAAAGAACTGAAACTGACATACATTCCTGTGGGGAAACACATTGCTTTGCTAGGATTTCTCCAGGCAGTCTGTTTTCCCTGGGCCTCGCTGTAGCAACACTATCTCGCCAGGGCAACACTGCATGGGATTTCCTCTGCCAGGAGAGAGCTGCTGCTTTGTAGGTTGTGCTGGGAAACCTTGCTTTGGCGAGTGCCAATTGACCGCATTCAGGCAGAAAGAAAAGAGAATCGCAAGAGGCCTTTTCTCGCCGGCTGCTCTGCCAAGCCCTTCCAGCTAAAACTATGCCGTTGCTCCTCTGGAAGGATCCCTGCACCGCGACGTAGTTTTTCAGAAGAAGCCTTGCGTTTGCAAGAGCAAAGGAGGAATTCGTTGCAGGAAAGAGGAAGGAAAGAAAGTTTCTCTCCCTCTGCCTGCTTTGCTCAGAGGACTGGATGAAGTTAGGAAGTTCTCCCTTTCACTGAGAAACGTGCAGGCTGCTGTTGCCTGGGCGCTCTGTTCTTTGCAAAAGAGTCTGCTGTTCCACGCTTTGAACCGTGGAAAGGCGCCGGGCTCTGCTAAGATTTCCCCCGGCGCTTCGTTTGCCCTGGGCCAAAGCGAGCCTTCACAATAGCTGAACGCTAACACTGCATACTCGTTCCACTTCCAGAACAGGGCTACCGCGAGGCAGTTCTCCGGGGGAAAACGGCCCTTCGCGAAGGGCAGATCTGCCGAGCTCACTGCGGGAAAGCGAAAGCAAAGGACGCTTTTCTCCCTCTAACCGCTTTCGTCAGAGGAACGGGGGAAGTCACAGTGTTCTTTCTCTCACTGAGATACACACAATCTGACGTTGCCTCTGAGCTCCGTTGCTGGCAAAGAACTGAAACTGACATACATTCCTGTGGGGAAACACATTGCTTTGCTAGGATTTCTCCAGGCAGTCTGTTTTCCCTGGGCCTCGCTGTAGCAACACTATCTCGCCAGGGCAACACTGCATGGGATTTCCTCTGCCAGGAGAGAGCTGCTGCTTTGTAGGTTGTGCTGGGAAACCTTGCTTTGGCGAGTGCCAATTGACCGCATTCAGGCAGAAAGAAAAGAGAATCGCAAGAGGCCTTTTCTCGCCGGCTGCTCTGCCAAGCCCTTCCAGCTAAAACTATGCCGTTGCTCCTCTGGAAGGATCCCTGCACCGCGACGTAGTTTTTCAGAAGAAGCCTTGCGTTTGCAAGAGCAAAGGAGGAATTCGTTGCAGGAAAGAGGAAGGAAAGAAAGTTTCTCTCCCTCTGCCTGCTTTGCTCAGAGGACTGGATGAAGGTAGGAAGTTCTCCCTTTCACTGAGAAACGTGCAGGCTGCTGTTGCCTGGGCGCTCTGTTCTTTGCAAAAGAGTCTGCTGTTCCACGCTTTAAACCGTGGAAAGGCGCCGGGCTCTGCTAAGATTTCCCCCGGCGCTTCGTTTGCCCTGGGCCAAAGCGAGCCTTCACAATAGCTGAACGCTAACACTGCATACTCGTTCCACTTCCAGAACAGGGCTACCGCGAGGCAGTTCTCCGGGGGAAAACGGCCCTTCGCGAAGGGCAGATCTGCCGAGCTCACTGCGGGAAAGCGAAAGCAAAGGACGCTTTTCTCCCTCTAACCGCTTTCGTCAGAGGAACGGGGGAAGTCAGAGTGTTCTTTCTCTCACTGAGATACACACAATCTGACGTTGCCTCTGAGCTCCGTTGCTGGCAAAGAACTGAAACTGACATACATTCCTGTGGGGAAACACATTGCTTTGCTAGGATTTCTCCAGGCAGTCTGTTTTCCCTGGGCCTCACTGTAGCAACACTATCTCGCCAGGGCAACACTGCATGGGATTTCCTCTGCCAGGAGAGAGCTGCTGCTCTGTAGGTTGTGCTGGGAAACCTTGCTTTGGCGAGTGCCAATTGACCGCATTCAGGCAGAAAGAAAAGAGAATCGCAAGAGGCCTTTTCTCGCCGGCTGCTCTGCCAAGCCCTTCCAGCTAAAACTATGCCGTTGCTCCTCTGGAAGGATCCCTGCACCGCGACGTAGTTTTTCAGAAGAAGCCTTGCGTTTGCAAGAGCAAAGGAGGAATTCGTTGCAGGAAAGAGGAAGGAAAGAAAGTTTCTCTCCCTCTGCCTGCTTTGCTCAGAGGACTGGATGAAGTTAGGAAGTTCTCCCTTTCACTGAGAAACGTGCAGGCTGCTGTTGCCTGGGCGCTCTCTTCTTTGCAAAAGAGTCTGCTGTTCCACGCTTTGAACCGTGGAAAGGCGCCGGGCTCTGCTAAGATTTCCCCCGGCGCTTCGTTTGCCCTGGGCCAAAGCGAGCCTTCACAATAGCTGAACGCTAACACTGCATACTCGTTCCACTTCCAGAACAGGGCTACCGCGAGGCAGTTCTCCGGGGGAAAACGGCCCTTCGCGAAGGGCAGATCTGCCGAGCTCACTGCGGGAAAGCGAAAGCAAAGGACGCTTCTCTCCCTCTAACCGCTTTCGTCAGAGGAACGGGGGAAGTCACAGTGTTCTTTCTCTCACTGAGTTACACACAATCTGACGTTGCCTCTGAGCTCCGTTGCCGGCAAAGAACTGAAACTGACATACATTCCTGTGGGGAAACACAGGGCTTCGCTAGGATTTCTCCAGGCAGTCTGTTTTCCCTGGGCCTCACTGTAGCAACACTATCTCGCCAGGGCAACACTGCATGGGATTTCCTCTGCCAGGAGAGAGCTGCTGCTCTGTAGGTTGTGCTGGGAAACCTTGCTTTGGCGAGTGCCAATTGACCGCATTCAGGCAGAAAGAAAAGAGAATCGCAAGAGGCCTTTTCTCGCCGGCTGCTCTGCCAAGCCCTTCCAGCTAAAACTATGCCGTTGCTCCTCTGGAAGGATCCCTGCACCGCGACGTAGTTTTTCAGAAGAAGCCTTGCGTTTGCAAGAGCAAAGGAGGAATTCGTTGCAGGAAAGAGGAAGGAAAGAAAGTTTCTCTCCCTCTGCCTGCTTTGCTCAGAGGACTGGATGAAGTTAGGAAGTTCTCCCTTTCACTGAGAAACGTGCAGGCTGCTGTTGCCTGGGCGCTCCGTTCTTTGCAAAAGAGTCTGCTGTTCCACGCTTTGAACCGTGGAAAGGCGCCGGGCTCTGCTAAGATTTCCCCCGGCGCTTCGTTTGCCCTGGGCCAAAGCGAGCCTTCACAATAGCTGAACGCTAACACTGCATACTCATTCCACTTCCAGAACAGGGCTACCGCGAGGCAGTTCTCCGGGGGAAAACGGCCCTTCGCGAAGGGCAGATCTGCCGAGCTCACTGCGGGAAAGCAAAAGCAAAGGACGCTTTTCTCCCTCTAACCGCTTTCGTCAGAGGAACGGGGGAAGTCACAGTGTTCTTTCTCTCACTGAGATACACACAATCTGACGTTGCCTCTGAGCTCCGTTGCTGGCAAAGAACTGAAACTGACATACATTCCTGTGGGGAAACACATTGCTTTGCTAGGATTTCTCCAGGCAGTCTGTTTTCCCTGGGCCTCACTGTAGCAACACTATCTCGCCAGGGCAACACTGCATGGGATTTCCTCTGCCAGGAGAGAGCTGCTGCTCTGTAGGTTGTGCTGGGAAACCTTGCTTTGGCGAGTGCCAATTGACCGCATTCAGGCAGAAAGAAAAGAGAATCGCAAGAGGCCTTTTCTCGCCGGCTGCTCTGCCAAGCCCTTCCAGCTAAAACTATGCCGTTGCTCCTCTGGAAGGATCCCTGCACCGCGACGTAGTTTTTCAGAAGAAGCCTTGCGTTTGCAAGAGCAAAGGAGGAATTCGTTGCAGGAAAGGGGAAGGAAAGAAAGTTTCTCTCCCTCTGCCTGCTTTGCTCAGAGGACTGGATGAAGTTAGGAAGTTCTCCCTTTCACTGAGAAACGTGCAGGCTGCTGTTGCCTGGGCGCTCTGTTCTTTGCAAAAGAGTCTGCTGTTCCACGCTTTGAACCGTGGAAAGGCGCCGGGCTCTGCTAAGATTTCCCCCGGCGCTTCGTTTGCCCTGGGCCAAAGCGAGCCTTCACAATAGCTGAACGCTAACACTGCATACTCGTTCCACTTCCAGAACAGGGCTACCGCGAGGCAGTTCTGCGGGCGAAAACGGCCCTTCGCGAAGGGCAGATCTGCCGAGCTCACTGCGGGAAAGCGAAAGCAAAGGACGCTTTTCTCCCTCTAACCGCTTTCGTCAGAGGAACGGGGGAAGTCAGAGTGTTCTTTCTCTCACTGAGATACACACAATCTGACGTTGCCTCTGAGCTCCGTTGCTGGCAAAGAACTGAAACTGACATACATTCCTGTGGGGAAACACATTGCTTTGCTAGGATTTCTCCAGGCAGTCTGTTTTCCCTGGGCCTCACTGTAGCAACACTATCTCGCCAGGGCAACACTGCATGGGATTTCCTCTGCCAGGAGAGAGCTGCTGCTTTGTAGGTTGTGCTGGGAAACCTTGCTTTGGCGAGTGCCAATTGACCGCATTCAGGCAGAAAGAAAAGAGAATCGCAAGAGGCCTTTTCTCGCCGGCTGCTCTGCCAAGCCCTTCCAGCTAAAACTATGCCGTTGCTCCTCTGGAAGGATCCCTGCACCGCGACGTAGTTTTTCAGAAGAAGCCTTGCGTTTGCAAGAGCAAAGGAGGAATTCGTTGCAGGAAAGAGGAAGGAAAGAAAGTTTCTCTCCCTCTGCCTGCTTTGCTCAGAGGACTGGATGAAGTTAGGAAGTTCTCCCTTTCACTGAGAAACGTGCAGGCTGCTGTTGCCTGGGCGCTCTCTTCTTTGCAAAAGAGTCTGCTGTTCCACGCTTTGAACCGTGGAAAGGCGCCGGGCTCTGCTAAGATTTCCCCCGGCGCTTCGTTTGCCCTGGGCCAAAGCGAGCCTTCACAATAGCTGAACGCTAACACTGCATACTCGTTCCACTTCCAGAACAGGGCTACCGCGAGGCAGTTCTCCGGGGGAAAACGGCCCTTCGCGAAGGGCAGATCTGCCGAGCTCACTGCGGGAAAGCGAAAGCAAAGGACGCTTTTCTCCCTCTAACCGCTTTCGTCAGAGGAACGGGGGAAGTCACAGTCTTCTTTCTCTCACTGAGATACACACAATCTGACGTTGCCTCTGAGCTCCGTTGCTGGCAAAGAACTGAAACTGACATACATTCCTGTGGGGAAACACATTGCTTTGCTAGGATTTCTCCAGGCAGTCTGTTTTCCCTGGGCCTCACTGTAGCAACACTATCTCGCCAGGGCAACACTGCATGGGATTTCCTCTGCCAGGAGAGAGCTGCTGCTTTGTAGGTTGTGCTGGGAAACCTTGCTTTGGCGAGTGCCAATTGACCGCATTCAGGCAGAAAGAAAAGAGAATCGCAAGAGGCCTTTTCTCGCCGGCTGCTCTGCCAAGCCCTTCCAGCTAAAACTATGCCGTTGCTCCTCTGGAAGGATCCCTGCACCGCGACGTAGTTTTTCAGAAGAAGCCTTGCGTTTGCAAGAGCAAAGGAGGAATTCGTTGCAGGAAAGAGGAAGGAAAGAAAGTTTCTCTCCCTCTGCCTGCTTTGCTCAGAGGACTGGATGAAGTTAGGAAGTTCTCCCTTTCACTGAGAAACGTGCAGGCTGCTGTTGCCTGGGCGCTCTCTTCTTTGCAAAAGAGTCTGCTGTTCCACGCTTTGAACCGTGGAAAGGCGCCGGGCTCTGCTAAGATTTCCCCCGGCGCTTCGTTTGCCCTGGGCCAAAGCGAGCCTTCACAATAGCTGAACGCTAACACTGCATACTCGTTCCACTTCCAGAACAGGGCTACCGCGAGGCAGTTCTCCGGGGGAAAACGGCCCTTCGCGAAGGGCAGATCTGCCGAGCTCACTGCGGGAAAGCGAAAGCAAAGGACGCTTTTCTCCCTCTAACCGCTTTCGTCAGAGGAACGGGGGAAGTCACAGTGTTCTTTCTCTCACTGAGATACACACAATCTGACGTTGCCTCTGAGCTCCGTTGCTGGCAAAGAACTGAAACTGACATACATTCCTGTGGGGAAACACATTGCTTTGCTAGGATTTCTCCAGGCAGTCTGTTTTCCCTGGGCCTCGCTGTAGCAACACTATCTCGCCAGGGCAACACTGCATGGGATTTCCTCTGCCAGGAGAGAGCTGCTGCTTTGTAGGTTGTGCTGGGAAACCTTGCTTTGGCGAGTGCCAATTGACCGCATTCAGGCAGAAAGAAAAGAGAATCGCAAGAGGCCTTTTCTCGCCGGCTGCTCTGCCAAGCCCTTCCAGCTAAAACTATGCCGTTGCTCCTCTGGAAGGATCCCTGCACCGCGACGTAGTTTTTCAGAAGAAGCCTTGCGTTTGCAAGAGCAAAGGAGGAATTCGTTGCAGGAAAGAGGAAGGAAAGAAAGTTTCTCTCCCTCTGCCTGCTTTGCTCAGAGGACTGGATGAAGGTAGGAAGTTCTCCCTTTCACTGAGAAACGTGCAGGCTGCTGTTGCCTGGGCGCTCTGTTCTTTGCAAAAGAGTCTGCTGTTCCACGCTTTAAACCGTGGAAAGGCGCCGGGCTCTGCTAAGATTTCCCCCGGCGCTTCGTTTGCCCTGGGCCAAAGCGAGCCTTCACAATAGCTGAACGCTAACACTGCATACTCGTTCCACTTCCAGAACAGGGCTACCGCGAGGCAGTTCTCCGGGGGAAAACGGCCCTTCGCGAAGGGCAGATCTGCCGAGCTCACTGCGGGAAAGCGAAAGCAAAGGACGCTTTTCTCCCTCTAACCGCTTTCGTCAGAGGAACGGGGGAAGTCACAGTGTTCTTTCTCTCACTGAGATACACACAATCTGACGTTGCCTCTGAGCTCCGTTGCTGGCAAAGAACTGAAACTGACATACATTCCTGTGGGGAAACACATTGCTTTGCTAGGATTTCTCCAGGCAGTCTGTTTTCCCTGGGCCTCACTGTAGCAACACTATCTCGCCAGGGCAACACTGCATGGGATTTCCTCTGCCAGGAGAGAGCTGCTGCTCTGTAGGTTGTGCTGGGAAACCTTGCTTTGGCGAGTGCCAATTGACCGCATTAAGGCAGAAAGAAAAGAGAATCGCAAGAGGCCTTTTCTCGCCGGCTGCTCTGCCAAGCCCTTCCAGCTAAAACTATTCCGTTGCTCCTCTGGAAGGATCCCTGCACCGCGACGTAGTTTTTCAGAAGAAGCCTTGCGTTTGCAAGAGCAAAGGAGGAATTCGTTGCAGGAAAGAGGAAGGAAAGAAAGTTTCTCTCCCTCTGCCTGCTTTGCTCAGAGGACTGGATGAAGTTAGGAAGTTCTCCCTTTCACTGAGAAACGTGCAGGCTGCTGTTGCCTGGGCGCTCTGTTCTTTGCAAAAGAGTCTGCTGTTCCACGCTTTGAACCGTGGAAAGGCGCTGGGCTCTGCTAAGATTTCCCCCGGCGCTTCGTTTGCCCTGGGCCAAAGCGAGCCTTCACAATAGCTGAACGCTAACACTGCATACTCGTTCCACTTCCAGAACAGGGCTACCGCGAGGCAGTTCTCCGGGGGAAAACGGCCCTTCGCGAAGGGCAGATCTGCCGAGCTTACTGCGGGAAAGCGAAAGCAAAGGACGCTTTTCTCCCTCTAACCGCTTTCGTCAGAGGAACGGGGGAAGTCACAGTGTTCTTTCTCTCACTGAGATACACACAATCTGACGTTGCCTCTGAGCTCCGTTGCCGGCAAAGAACTGAAACTGACATACATTCCTGTGGGGAAACACAGGGCTTCGCTAGGATTTCTCCAGGCAGTCTGTTTTCCCTGGGCCTCACTGTAGCAACACTATCTCGCCAGGGCAACACTGCATGGGATTTCCTCTGCCAGGAGAGAGCTGCTGCTCTGTAGGTTGTGCTGGGAAACCTTGCTTTGGCGAGTGCCAATTGACCGCATTCAGGCAGAAAGAAAAGAGAATCGCAAGAGGCCTTTTCTCGCCGGCTGCTCTGCCAAGCCCTTCCAGCTAAAACTATGCCGTTGCTCCTCTGGAAGGATCCCTGCACCGCGACGTAGTTTTTCAGAAGAAGCCTTGCGTTTGCAAGAGCAAAGGAGGAATTCGTTGCAGGAAAGAGGAAGGAAAGAAAGTTTCTCTCCCTCTGCCTGCTTTGCTCAGAGGACTGGATGAAGTTAGGAAGCTCTCCCTTTCACTGAGAAACGTGCAGGCTGCTGTTGCCTGGGCGCTCCGTTCTTTGCAAAAGAGTCTGCTGTTCCACGCTTTGAACCGTGGAAAGGCGCCGGGCTCTGCTAAGATTTCCCCCGGCGCTTCGTTTGCCCTGGGCCAAAGCGAGCCTTCACAATAGCTGAACGCTAACACTGCATACTCGTTCCACTTCCAGAACAGGGCTACCGCGAGGCAGTTCTGCGGGGGAAAACGGCCCTTCGCGAAGGGCAGATCTGCCGAGCTCACTGCGGGAAAGCGAAAGCAAAGGACGCTTTTCTCCCTCTAACCGCTTTCGTCAGAGGAACGGGGGAAGTCACAGTGTTCTTTCTCTCACTGAGATACACACAATCTGACGTTGCCTCTGAGCTCCGTTGCTGGCAAAGAACTGAAACTGACATACATTCCTGTGGGGAAACACATTGCTTTGCTAGGATTTCTCCAGGCAGTCTGTTTTCCCTGGGCCTCACTGTAGCAACACTATCTCGCCAGGGCAACACTGCATGGGATTTCCTCTGCCAGGAGAGAGCTGCTGCTTTGTAGGTTGTGCTGGGAAACCTTGCTTTGGCGAGTGCCAATTGACCGCATTCAGGCAGAAAGAAAAGAGAATCGCAAGAGGCCTTTTCTCGCCGGCTGCTCTGCCAAGCCCTTCCAGCTAAAACTATGCCGTTGCTCCTCTGGAAGGATCCCTGCACCGCGACGTAGTTTTTCAGAAGAAGCCTTGCGTTTGCAAGAGCAAAGGAGGAATTCGTTGCAGGAAAGAGGAAGGAAAGAAAGTTTCTCTCCCTCTGCCTGCTTTGCTCAGAGGACTGGATGAAGTTAGGAAGTTCTCCCTTTCACTGAGAAACGTGCAGGCTGCTGTTGCCTGGGCGCTCTCTTCTTTGCAAAAGAGTCTGCTGTTCCACGCTTTGAACCGTGGAAAGGCGCCGGGCTCTGCTAAGATTTCCCCCGGCGCTTCGTTTGCCCTGGGCTAAAGCGAGCCTTCACAATAGCTGAACGCTAACACTGCATACTCGTTCCACTTCCAGAACAGGGCTACCGCGAGGCAGTTCTCCGGGGGAAAACGGCCCTTCGCGAAGGGCAGATCTGCCGAGCTCACTGCGGGAAAGCAAAAGCAAAGGACGCTTTTCTCCCTCTAACCGCTTTCGTCAGAGGAACGGGGGAAGTCACAGTCTTCTTTCTCTCACTGAGATACACACAATCTGACGTTGCCTCTGAGCTCCGTTGCTGGCAAAGAACTGAAACTGACATACATTCCTGTGGGGAAACACATTGCTTTGCTAGGATTTCTCCAGGCAGTCTGTTTTCCCTGGGCCTCACTGTAGCAACACTATCTCGCCAGGGCAACACTGCATGGGATTTCCTCTGCCAGGAGAGAGCTGCTGCTCTGTAGGTTGTGCTGGGAAACCTTGCTTTGGCGAGTGCCAATTGACCGCATTCAGGCAGAAAGAAAAGAGAATCGCAAGAGGCCTTTTCTCGCCGGCTGCTCTGCCAAGCCCTTCCAGCTAAAACTATGCCGTTGCTCCTCTGGAAGGATCCCTGCACCGCGACGTAGTTTTTCAGAAGAAGCCTTGCGTTTGCAAGAGCAAAGGAGGAATTCGTTGCAGGAAAGAGGAAGGAAAGAAAGTTTCTCTCCCTCTGCCTGCTTTGCTCAGAGGACTGGATGAAGTTAGGAAGCTCTCCCTTTCACTGAGAAACGTGCAGGCTGCTGTTGCCTGGGCGCTCCGTTCTTTGCAAAAGAGTCTGCTGTTCCACGCTTTGAACCGTGGAAAGGCGCCGGGCTCTGCTAAGATTTCCCCCGGCGCTTCGTTTGCCCTGGGCCAAAGCGAGCCTTCACAATAGCTGAACGCTAACACTGCATACTCGTTCCACTTCCAGAACAGGGCTACCGCGAGGCAGTTCTCCGGGGGAAAACGGCCCTTCGCGAAGGGCAGATCTGCCGAGCTCACTGCGGGAAAGCGAAAGCAAAGGACGCTTTTCTCCCTCTAACCGCTTTCGTCAGAGGAACGGGGGAAGTCACAGTGTTCTTTCTCTCACTGAGATACACACAATCTGACGTTGCCTCTGAGCTCCGTTGCTGGCAAAGAACTGAAACTGACATACATTCCTGTGGGGAAACACATTGCTTTGCTAGGATTTCTCCAGGCAGTCTGTTTTCCCTGGGCCTCACTGTAGCAACACTATCTCGCCAGGGCAACACTGCATGGGATTTCCTCTGCCAGGAGAGAGCTGCTGCTTTGTAGGTTGTGCTGGGAAACCTTGCTTTGGCGAGTGCCAATTGACCGCATTCAGGCAGAAAGAAAAGAGAATCGCAAGAGGCCTTTTATCGCCGGCTGCTCTGCCAAGCCCTTCCAGCTAAAACTATGCCGTTGCTCCTCTGGAAGGATCCCTGCACCGCGACGTAGTTTTTCAGAAGAAGCCTTGCGTTTGCAAGAGCAAAGGAGGAATTCGTTGCAGGAAAGAGGAAGGAAAGAAAGTTTCTCTCCCTCTGCCTGCTTTGCTCAGAGGACTGGATGAAGTTAGGAAGTTCTCCCTTTCACTGAGAAACGTGCAGGCTGCTGTTGCCTGGGCGCTCCGTTCTTTGCAAAAGAGTCTGCTGTTCCACGCTTTGAACCGTGGAAAGGCGCCGGGCTCTGCTAAGATTTCCCCCGGCGCTTCGTTTGCCCTGGGCCAAAGCGAGCCTTCACAATAGCTGAACGCTAACACTGCATACTCGTTCCACTTCCAGAACAGGGCTACCGCGAGGCAGTTCTCCGGGGGAAAACGGCCCTTCGCGAAGGGCAGATCTGCCGAGCTCACTGCGGGAAAGCGAAAGCAAAGGACGCTTCTCTCCCTCTAACCGCTTTCGTCAGAGGAACGGGGGAAGTCACAGTGTTCTTTCTCTCACTGAGATACACACAATCTGACGTTGCCTCTGAGCTCCGTTGCTGGCAAAGAACTGAAACTGACATACATTCCTGTGGGGAAACACATTGCTTTGCTAGGATTTCTCCAGGCAGTCTGTTTTCCCTGGGCCTCACTGTAGCAACACTATCTCGCCAGGGCAACACTGCATGGGATTTCCTCTGCCAGGAGAGAGCTGCTGCTTTGTAGGTTGTGCTGGGAAACCTTGCTTTGGCGAGTGCCAATTGACCGCATTCAGGCAGAAAGAAAAGAGAATCGCAAGAGGCCTTTTCTCGCCGGCTGCTCTGCCAAGCCCTTCCAGCTAAAACTATGCCGTTGCTCCTCTGGAAGGATCCCTGCACCGCGACGTAGTTTTTCAGAAGAAGCCTTGCGTTTGCAAGAGCAAAGGAGGAATTCGTTGCAGGAAAGAGGAAGGAAAGAAAGTTTCTCTCCCTCTGCCTGCTTTGCTCAGAGGACTGGATGAAGTTAGGAAGCTCTCCCTTTCACTGAGAAACGTGCAGGCTGCTGTTGCCTGGGCGCTCCGTTCTTTGCAAAAGAGTCTGCTGTTCCACGCTTTGAACCGTGGAAAGGCGCCGGGCTCTGCTAAGATTTCCCCCGGCGCTTCGTTTGCCCTGGGCCAAAGCGAGCCTTCACAATAGCTGAACGCTAACACTGCATACTCGTTCCACTTCCAGAACAGGGCTACCGCGAGGCAGTTCTGCGGGGGAAAACGGCCCTTCGCGAAGGGCAGATCTGCCGAGCTCACTGCGGGAAAGCGAAAGCAAAGGACGCTTTTCTCCCTCTAACCGCTTTCGTCAGAGGAACGGGGGAAGTCACAGTGTTCTTTCTCTCACTGAGATACACACAATCTGACGTTGCCTCTGAGCTCCGTTGCTGGCAAAGAACTGAAACTGACATACATTCCTGTGGGGAAACACATTGCTTTGCTAGGATTTCTCCAGGCAGTCTGTTTTCCCTGGGCCTCACTGTAGCAACACTATCTCGCCAGGGCAACACTGCATGGGATTTCCTCTGCCAGGAGAGAGCTGCTGCTTTGTAGGTTGTGCTGGGAAACCTTGCTTTGGCGAGTGCCAATTGACCGCATTCAGGCAGAAAGAAAAGAGAATCGCAAGAGGCCTTTTCTCGCCGGCTGCTCTGCCAAGCCCTTCCAGCTAAAACTATGCCGTTGCTCCTCTGGAAGGATCCCTGCACCGCGACGTAGTTTTTCAGAAGAAGCCTTGCGTTTGCAAGAGCAAAGGAGGAATTCGTTGCAGGAAAGAGGAAGGAAAGAAAGTTTCTCTCCCTCTGCCTGCTTTGCTCAGAGGACTGGATGAAGTTAGGAAGTTCTCCCTTTCACTGAGAAACGTGCAGGCTGCTGTTGCCTGGGCGCTCTCTTCTTTGCAAAAGAGTCTGCTGTTCCACGCTTTGAACCGTGGAAAGGCGCCGGGCTCTGCTAAGATTTCCCCCGGCGCTTCGTTTGCCCTGGGCTAAAGCGAGCCTTCACAATAGCTGAACGCTAACACTGCATACTCGTTCCACTTCCAGAACAGGGCTACCGCGAGGCAGTTCTCCGGGGGAAAACGGCCCTTCGCGAAGGGCAGATCTGCCGAGCTCACTGCGGGAAAGCGAAAGCAAAGGACGCTTTTCTCCCTCTAACCGCTTTCGTCAGAGGAACGGGGGAAGTCACAGTCTTCTTTCTCTCACTGAGATACACACAATCTGACGTTGCCTCTGAGCTCCGTTGCTGGCAAAGAACTGAAACTGACATACATTCCTGTGGGGAAACACATTGCTTTGCTAGGATTTCTCCAGGCAGTCTGTTTTCCCTGGGCCTCACTGTAGCAACACTATCTCGCCAGGGCAACACTGCATGGGATTTCCTCTGCCAGGAGAGAGCTGCTGCTCTGTAGGTTGTGCTGGGAAACCTTGCTTTGGCGAGTGCCAATTGACCGCATTCAGGCAGAAAGAAAAGAGAATCGCAAGAGGCCTTTTCTCGCCGGCTGCTCTGCCAAGCCCTTCCAGCTAAAACTATGCCGTTGCTCCTCTGGAAGGATCCCTGCACCGCGACGTAGTTTTTCAGAAGAAGCCTTGCGTTTGCAAGAGCAAAGGAGGAATTCGTTGCAGGAAAGAGGAAGGAAAGAAAGTTTCTCTCCCTCTGCCTGCTTTGCTCAGAGGACTGGATGAAGTTAGGAAGCTCTCCCTTTCACTGAGAAACGTGCAGGCTGCTGTTGCCTGGGCGCTCCGTTCTTTGCAAAAGAGTCTGCTGTTCCACGCTTTGAACCGTGGAAAGGCGCCGGGCTCTGCTAAGATTTCCCCCGGCGCTTCGTTTGCCCTGGGCCAAAGCGAGCCTTCACAATAGCTGAACGCTAACACTGCATACTCGTTCCACTTCCAGAACAGGGCTACCGCGAGGCAGTTCTCCGGGGGAAAACGGCCCTTCGCGAAGGGCAGATCTGCCGAGCTCACTGCGGGAAAGCGAAAGCAAAGGACGCTTTTCTCCCTCTAACCGCTTTCGTCAGAGGAACGGGGGAAGTCACAGTGTTCTTTCTCTCACTGAGATACACACAATCTGACGTTGCCTCTGAGCTCCGTTGCTGGCAAAGAACTGAAACTGACATACATTCCTGTGGGGAAACACATTGCTTTGCTAGGATTTCTCCAGGCAGTCTGTTTTCCCTGGGCCTCACTGTAGCAACACTATCTCGCCAGGGCAACACTGCATGGGATTTCCTCTGCCAGGAGAGAGCTGCTGCTTTGTAGGTTGTGCTGGGAAACCTTGCTTTGGCGAGTGCCAATTGACCGCATTCAGGCAGAAAGAAAAGAGAATCGCAAGAGGCCTTTTATCGCCGGCTGCTCTGCCAAGCCCTTCCAGCTAAAACTATGCCGTTGCTCCTCTGGAAGGATCCCTGCACCGCGACGTAGTTTTTCAGAAGAAGCCTTGCGTTTGCAAGAGCAAAGGAGGAATTCGTTGCAGGAAAGAGGAAGGAAAGAAAGTTTCTCTCCCTCTGCCTGCTTTGCTCAGAGGACTGGATGAAGTTAGGAAGTTCTCCCTTTCACTGAGAAACGTGCAGGCTGCTGTTGCCTGGGCGCTCCGTTCTTTGCAAAAGAGTCTGCTGTTCCACGCTTTGAACCGTGGAAAGGCGCCGGGCTCTGCTAAGATTTCCCCCGGCGCTTCGTTTGCCCTGGGCCAAAGCGAGCCTTCACAATAGCTGAACGCTAACACTGCATACTCGTTCCACTTCCAGAACAGGGCTACCGCGAGGCAGTTCTCCGGGGGAAAACGGCCCTTCGCGAAGGGCAGATCTGCCGAGCTCACTGCGGGAAAGCGAAAGCAAAGGACGCTTCTCTCCCTCTAACCGCTTTCGTCAGAGGAACGGGGGAAGTCACAGTGTTCTTTCTCTCACTGAGATACACACAATCTGACGTTGCCTCTGAGCTCCGTTGCTGGCAAAGAACTGAAACTGACATACATTCCTGTGGGGAAACACATTGCTTTGCTAGGATTTCTCCAGGCAGTCTGTTTTCCCTGGGCCTCACTGTAGCAACACTATCTCGCCAGGGCAACACTGCATGGGATTTCCTCTGCCAGGAGAGAGCTGCTGCTTTGTAGGTTGTGCTGGGAAACCTTGCTTTGGCGAGTGCCAATTGACCGCATTCAGGCAGAAAGAAAAGAGAATCGCAAGAGGCCTTTTCTCGCCGGCTGCTCTGCCAAGCCCTTCCAGCTAAAACTATGCCGTTGCTCCTCTGGAAGGATCCCTGCACCGCGACGTAGTTTTTCAGAAGAAGCCTTGCGTTTGCAAGAGCAAAGGAGGAATTCGTTGCAGGAAAGAGGAAGGAAAGAAAGTTTCTCTCCCTCTGCCTGCTTTGCTCAGAGGACTGGATGAAGTTAGGAAGCTCTCCCTTTCACTGAGAAACGTGCAGGCTGCTGTTGCCTGGGCGCTCCGTTCTTTGCAAAAGAGTCTGCTGTTCCACGCTTTGAACCGTGGAAAGGCGCCGGGCTCTGCTAAGATTTCCCCCGGCGCTTCGTTTGCCCTGGGCCAAAGCGAGCCTTCACAATAGCTGAACGCTAACACTGCATACTCGTTCCACTTCCAGAACAGGGCTACCGCGAGGCAGTTCTCCGGGGGAAAACGGCCCTTCGCGAAGGGCAGATCTGCCGAGCTCACTGCGGGAAAGCGAAAGCAAAGGACGCTTTTCTCCCTCTAACCGCTTTCGTCAGAGGAACGGGGGAAGTCACAGTCTTCTTTCTCTCACTGAGATACACACAATCTGACGTTGCCTCTGAGCTCCGTTGCTGGCAAAGAACTGAAACTGACATACATTCCTGTGGGGAAACACATTGCTTTGCTAGGATTTCTCCAGGCAGTCTGTTTTCCCTGGGCCTCACTGTAGCAACACTATCGTGCCAGGGCAACACTGCATGGGATTTCCTCTGCCAGGAGAGAGCTGCTGCTTTGTAGGTTGTGCTGGGAAACCTTGCTTTGGCGAGTGCCAATTGACCGCATTCAGGCAGAAAGAAAAGAGAATCGCAAGAGGCCTTTTCTCGCCGGCTGCTCTGCCAAGCCCTTCCAGCTAAAACTATGCCGTTGCTCCTCTGGAAGGATCCCTGCACCGCGACGTAGTTTTTCAGAAGAAGCCTTGCGTTTGCAAGAGCAAAGGAGGAATTCGTTGCAGGAAAGAGGAAGGAAAGAAAGTTTCTCTCCCTCTGCCTGCTTTGCTCAGAGGACTGGATGAAGTTAGGAAGCTCTCCCTTTCACTGAGAAACGTGCAGGCTGCTGTTGCCTGGGCGCTCCGTTCTTTGCAAAAGAGTCTGCTGTTCCACGCTTTGAACCGTGGAAAGGCGCCGGGCTCTGCTAAGATTTCCCCCGGCGCTTCGTTTGCCCTGGGCCAAAGCGAGCCTTCACAATAGCTGAACGCTAACACTGCATACTCGTTCCACTTCCAGAACAGGGCTACCGCGAGGCAGTTCTCCGGGGGAAAACGGCCCTTCGCGAAGGGCAGATCTGCCGAGCTCACTGCGGGAAAGCGAAAGCAAAGGACGCTTTTCTCCCTCTAACCGCTTTCGTCAGAGGAACGGGGGAAGTCACAGTGTTCTTTCTCTCACTGAGATACACACAATCTGACGTTGCCTCTGAGCTCCGTTGCTGGCAAAGAACTGAAACTGACATACATTCCTGTGGGGAAACACATTGCTTTGCTAGGATTTCTCCAGGCAGTCTGTTTTCCCTGGGCCTCACTGTAGCAACACTATCGTGCCAGGGCAACACTGCATGGGATTTCCTCTGCCAGGAGAGAGCTGCTGCTTTGTAGGTTGTGCTGGGAAACCTTGCTTTGGCGAGTGCCAATTGACCGCATTCAGGCAGAAAGAAAAGAGAATCGCAAGAGGCCTTTTCTCGCCGGCTGCTCTGCCAAGCCCTTCCAGCTAAAACTATGCCGTTGCTCCTCTGGAAGGATCCCTGCACCGCGACGTAGTTTTTCAGAAGAAGCCTTGCGTTTGCAAGAGCAAAGGAGGAATTCGTTGCAGGAAAGAGGAAGGAAAGAAAGTTTCTCTCCCTCTGCCTGCTTTGCTCAGAGGACTGGATGAAGTTAGGAAGTTCTCCCTTTCACTGAGAAACGTGCAGGCTGCTGTTGCCTGGGCGCTCCGTTCTTTGCAAAAGAGTCTGCTGTTCCACGCTTTGAACCGTGGAAAGGCGCCGGGCTCTGCTAAGATTTCCCCCGGCGCTTCGTTTGCCCTGGGCCAAAGCGAGCCTTCACAATAGCTGAACGCTAACACTGCATACTCGTTCCACTTCCAGAACAGGGCTACCGCGAGGCAGTTCTCCGGGGGAAAACGGCCCTTCGCGAAGGGCAGATCTGCCGAGCTCACTGCGGGAAAGCGAAAGCAAAGGACGCTTCTCTCCCTCTAACCGCTTTCGTCAGAGGAACGGGGGAAGTCACAGTGTTCTTTCTCTCACTGAGATACACACAATCTGACGTTGCCTCTGAGCTCCGTTGCTGGCAAAGAACTGAAACTGACATACATTCCTGTGGGGAAACACATTGCTTTGCTAGGATTTCTCCAGGCAGTCTGTTTTCCCTGGGCCTCACTGTAGCAACACTATCTCGCCAGGGCAACACTGCATGGGATTTCCTCTGCCAGGAGAGAGCTGCTGCTCTGTAGGTTGTGCTGGGAAACCTTGCTTTGGCGAGTGCCAATTGACCGCATTCAGGCAGAAAGAAAAGAGAATCGCAAGAGGCCTTTTCTCGCCGGCTGCTCTGCCAAGCCCTTCCAGCTAAAACTATGCCGTTGCTCCTCTGGAAGGATCCCTGCACCGCGACGTAGTTTTTCAGAAGAAGCCTTGCGTTTGCAAGAGCAAAGGAGGAATTCGTTGCAGGAAAGAGGAAGGAAAGAAAGTTTCTCTCCCTCTGCCTGCTTTGCTCAGAGGACTGGATGAAGTTAGGAAGCTCTCCCTTTCACTGAGAAACGTGCAGGCTGCTGTTGCCTGGGCGCTCCGTTCTTTGCAAAAGAGTCTGCTGTTCCACGCTTTGAACCGTGGAAAGGCGCCGGGCTCTGCTAAGATTTCCCCCGGCGCTTCGTTTGCCCTGGGCCAAAGCGAGCCTTCACAATAGCTGAACGCTAACACTGCATACTCGTTCCACTTCCAGAACAGGGCTACCGCGAGGCAGTTCTGCGGGCGAAAACGGCCCTTCGCGAAGGGCAGATCTGCCGAGCTCACTGCGGGAAAGCGAAAGCAAAGGACGCTTTTCTCCCTCTAACCGCTTTCGTCAGAGGAACGGGGGAAGTCAGAGTGTTCTTTCTCTCACTGAGATACACACAATCTGACGTTGCCTCTGAGCTCCGTTGCTGGCAAAGAACTGAAACTGACATACATTCCTGTGGGGAAACACATTGCTTTGCTAGGATTTCTCCAGGCAGTCTGTTTTCCCTGGGCCTCACTGTAGCAACACTATCTCGCCAGGGCAACACTGCATGGGATTTCCTCTGCCAGGAGAGAGCTGCTGCTTTGTAGGTTGTGCTGGGAAACCTTGCTTTGGCGAGTGCCAATTGACCGCATTCAGGCAGAAAGAAAAGAGAATCGCAAGAGGCCTTTTCTCGCCGGCTGCTCTGCCAAGCCCTTCCAGCTAAAACTATGCCGTTGCTCCTCTGGAAGGATCCCTGCACCGCGACGTAGTTTTTCAGAAGAAGCCTTGCGTTTGCAAGAGCAAAGGAGGAATTCGTTGCAGGAAAGAGGAAGGAAAGAAAGTTTCTCTCCCTCTGCCTGCTTTGCTCAGAGGACTGGATGAAGTTAGGAAGTTCTCCCTTTCACTGAGAAACGTGCAGGCTGCTGTTGCCTGGGCGCTCCGTTCTTTGCAAAAGAGTCTGCTGTTCCACGCTTTGAACCGTGGAAAGGCGCCGGGCTCTGCTAAGATTTCCCCCGGCGCTTCGTTTGCCCTGGGCCAAAGCGAGCCTTCACAATAGCTGAACGCTAACACTGCATACTCGTTCCACTTCCAGAACAGGGCTACCGCGAGGCAGTTCTCCGGGGGAAAACGGCCCTTCGCGAAGGGCAGATCTGCCGAGCTCACTGCGGGAAAGCAAAAGCAAAGGACGCTTTTCTCCCTCTAACCGCTTTCGTCAGAGGAACGGGGGAAGTCACAGTGTTCTTTCTCTCACTGAGATACACACAATCTGACGTTGCCTCTGAGCTCCGTTGCTGGCAAAGAACTGAAACTGACATACATTCCTGTGGGGAAACACATTGCTTTGCTAGGATTTCTCCAGGCAGTCTGTTTTCCCTGGGCCTCACTGTAGCAACACTATCGCGCCAGGGCAACACTGCATGGGATTTCCTCTGCCAGGAGAGAGCTGCTGCTTTGTAGGTTGTGCTGGGAAACCTTGCTTTGGCGAGTGCCAATTGACCGCATTCAGGCAGAAAGAAAAGAGAATCGCAAGAGGCCTTTTCTCGCCGGCTGCTCTGCCAAGCCCTTCCAGCTAAAACTATGCCGTTGCTCCTCTGGAAGGATCCCTGCACCGCGACGTAGTTTTTCAGAAGAAGCCTTGCGTTTGCAAGAGCAAAGGAGGAATTCGTTGCAGGAAAGAGGAAGGAAAGAAAGTTTCTCTCCCTCTGCCTGCTTTGCTCAGAGGACTGGATGAAGTTAGGAAGTTCTCCCTTTCACTGAGAAACGTGCAGGCTGCTGTTGCCTGGGCGCTCCGTTCTTTGCAAAAGAGTCTGCTGTTCCACGCTTTGAACCGTGGAAAGGCGCCGGGCTCTGCTAAGATTTCCCCCGGCGCTTCGTTTGCCCTGGGCCAAAGCGAGCCTTCACAATAGCTGAACGCTAACACTGCATACTCGTTCCACTTCCAGAACAGGGCTACCGCGAGGCAGTTCTCCGGGGGAAAACGGCCCTTCGCGAAGGGCAGATCTGCCGAGCTCACTGCGGGAAAGCGAAAGCAAAGGACGCTTCTCTCCCTCTAACCGCTTTCGTCAGAGGAACGGGGGAAGTCACAGTGTTCTTTCTCTCACTGAGATACACACAATCTGACGTTGCCTCTGAGCTCCGTTGCTGGCAAAGAACTGAAACTGACATACATTCCTGTGGGGAAACACATTGCTTTGCTAGGATTTCTCCAGGCAGTCTGTTTTCCCTGGGCCTCACTGTAGCAACACTATCTCGCCAGGGCAACACTGCATGGGATTTCCTCTGCCAGGAGAGAGCTGCTGCTCTGTAGGTTGTGCTGGGAAACCTTGCTTTGGCGAGTGCCAATTGACCGCATTCAGGCAGAAAGAAAAGAGAATCGCAAGAGGCCTTTTCTCGCCGGCTGCTCTGCCAAGCCCTTCCAGCTAAAACTATGCCGTTGCTCCTCTGGAAGGATCCCTGCACCGCGACGTAGTTTTTCAGAAGAAGCCTTGCGTTTGCAAGAGCAAAGGAGGAATTCGTTGCAGGAAAGAGGAAGGAAAGAAAGTTTCTCTCCCTCTGCCTGCTTTGCTCAGAGGACTGGATGAAGTTAGGAAGCTCTCCCTTTCACTGAGAAACGTGCAGGCTGCTGTTGCCTGGGCGCTCCGTTCTTTGCAAAAGAGTCTGCTGTTCCACGCTTTGAACCGTGGAAAGGCGCCGGGCTCTGCTAAGATTTCCCCCGGCGCTTCGTTTGCCCTGGGCCAAAGCGAGCCTTCACAATAGCTGAACGCTAACACTGCATACTCGTTCCACTTCCAGAACAGGGCTACCGCGAGGCAGTTCTGCGGGCGAAAACGGCCCTTCGCGAAGGGCAGATCTGCCGAGCTCACTGCGGGAAAGCGAAAGCAAAGGACGCTTTTCTCCCTCTAACCGCTTTCGTCAGAGGAACGGAGGAAGTCACAGTGTTCTTTCTCTCACTGAGATACACACAATCTGACGTTGCCTCTGAGCTCCGTTGCTGGCAAAGAACTGAAACTGACATACATTCCTGTGGGGAAACACATTGCTTTGCTAGGATTTCTCCAGGCAGTCTGTTTTCCCTGGGCCTCACTGTAGCAACACTATCTCGCCAGGGCAACACTGCATGGGATTTCCTCTGCCAGGAGAGAGCTGCTGCTTTGTAGGTTGTGCTGGGAAACCTTGCTTTGGCGAGTGCCAATTGACCGCATTCAGGCAGAAAGAAAAGAGAATCGCAAGAGGCCTTTTCTCGCCGGCTGCTCTGCCAAGCCCTTCCAGCTAAAACTATTCCGTTGCTCCTCTGGAAGGATCCCTGCACCGCGACGTAGTTTTTCAGAAGAAGCCTTGCGTTTGCAAGAGCAAAGGAGGAATTCGTTGCAGGAAAGAGGAAGGAAAGAAAGTTTCTCTCCCTCTGCCTGCTTTGCTCAGAGGACTGGATGAAGTTAGGAAGTTCTCCCTTTCACTGAGAAACGTGCAGGCTGCTGTTGCCTGGGCGCTCTGTTCTTTGCAAAAGAGTCTGCTGTTCCACGCTTTGAACCGTGGAAAGGCGCCGGGCTCTGCTAAGATTTCCCCCGGCGCTTCGTTTGCCCTGGGCCAAAGCGAGCCTTCACAATAGCTGAACGCTAACACTGCATACTCGTTCCACTTCCAGAACAGGGCTACCGCGAGGCAGTTCTCCGGGGGAAAACGGCCCTTCGCGAAGGGCAGATCTGCCGAGCTCACTGCGGGAAAGCGAAAGCAAAGGACGCTTTTCTCCCTCTAACCGCTTTCGTCAGAGGAACGGGGGAAGTCACAGTCTTCTTTCTCTCACTGAGATACACACAATCTGACGTTGCCTCTGAGCTCCGTTGCTGGCAAAGAACTGAAACTGACATACATTCCTGTGGGGAAACACATTGCTTTGCTAGGATTTCTCCAGGCAGTCTGTTTTCCCTGGGCCTCGCTGTAGCAACACTATCTCGCCAGGGCAACACTGCATGGGATTTCCTCTGCCAGGAGAGAGCTGCTGCTTTGTAGGTTGTGCTGGGAAACCTTGCTTTGGCGAGTGCCAATTGACCGCATTCAGGCAGAAAGAAAAGAGAATCGCAAGAGGCCTTTTCTCGCCGGCTGCTCTGCCAAGCCCTTCCAGCTAAAACTATGCCGTTGCTCCTCTGGAAGGATCCCTGCACCGCGACGTAGTTTTTCAGAAGAAGCCTTGCGTTTGCAAGAGCAAAGGAGGAATTCGTTGCAGGAAAGAGGAAGGAAAGAAAGTTTCTCTCCCTCTGCCTGCTTTGCTCAGAGGACTGGATGAAGTTAGGAGGTTCTCCCTTTCACTGAGAAACGTGCAGGCTGCTGTTGCCTGGGCGCTCCGTTCTTTGCAAAAGAGTCTGCTGTTCCACGCTTTGAACCGTGGAAAGGCGCCGGGCTCTGCTAAGATTTCCCCCGGCGCTTCGTTTGCCCTGGGCCAAAGCGAGCCTTCACAATAGCTGAACGCTAACACTGCATACTCGTTCCACTTCCAGAACAGGGCTACCGCGAGGCAGTTCTCCGGGGGAAAACGGCCCTTCGCGAAGGGCAGATCTGCCGAGCTCACTGCGGGAAAGCGAAAGCAAAGGACGCTTTTCTCCCTCTAACCGCTTTCGTCAGAGGAACGGGGGAAGTCACAGTGTTCTTTCTCTCACTGAGATACACACAATCTGACGTTGCCTCTGAGCTCCGTTGCTGGCAAAGAACTGAAACTGACATACATTCCTGTGGGGAAACACATTGCTTTGCTAGGATTTCTCCAGGCAGTCTGTTTTCCCTGGGCCTCACTGTAGCAACACTATCTCGCCAGGGCAACACTGCATGGGATTTCCTCTGCCAGGAGAGAGCTGCTGCTTTGTAGGTTGTGCTGGGAAACCTTGCTTTGGCGAGTGCCAATTGACCGCATTC
The DNA here is from genome assembly GCF_030014295.1 of Loxodonta africana. Lineage (NCBI taxonomy): Eukaryota > Metazoa > Chordata > Mammalia > Proboscidea > Elephantidae > Loxodonta > Loxodonta africana. Next base: position 82,111,314 of record NC_087361.1, on the reverse strand, counting down.
AGGCAGAAAGAAAAGAGAATCGCAAGAGGCCTTTTCTCGCCGGCTGCTCTGCCAAGCCCTTCCAGCTAAAACTATGCCGTTGCTCCTCTGGAAGGATCCCTGCACCGCGACGTAGTTTTTCAGAAGAAGCCTTGCGTTTGCAAGAGCAAAGGAGGAATTCGTTGCAGGAAAGAGGAAGGAAAGAAAGTTTCTCTCCCTCTGCCTGCTTTGCTCAGAGGACTGGATGAAGTTAGGAGGTTCTCCCTTTCACTGAGAAACGTGCAGGGTGCTGTTGCCTGGGCGCTCCGTTCTTTGCAAAAGAGTCTGCTGTTCCACGCTTTGAACCGTGGAAAGGCGCCGGGCTCTGCTAAGATTTCCCCCGGCGCTTCGTTTGCCCTGGGCCAAAGCGAGCCTTCACAATAGCTGAACGCTAACACTGCATACTCGTTCCACTTCCAGAACAGGGCTACCGCGAGGCAGTTCTCCGGGGGAAAACGGCCCTTCGCGAAGGGCAGATCTGCCGAGCTCACTGCGGGAAAGCGAAAGCAAAGGACGCTTCTCTCCCTCTAACCGCTTTCGTCAGAGGAACGGGGGAAGTCACAGTGTTCTTTCTCTCACTGAGATACACACAATCTGACGTTGCCTCTGAGCTCCGTTGCTGGCAAAGAACTGAAACTGACATACATTCCTGTGGGGAAACACATTGCTTTGCTAGGATTTCTCCAGGCAGTCTGTTTTCACTGGGCCTCACTGTAGGAACACTATCTCGCCAGGGCAACACTGCATGGGATTTCCTCTGCCAGGAGAGAGCTGCTGCTTTGTAGGTTGTGCTGGGAAACCTTGCTTTGGCGAGTGCCAATTGACCGCATTCAGGCAGAAAGAAAAGAGAATCGCAAGAGGCCTTTTCTCGCCGGCTGCTCTGCCAAGCCCTTCCAGCTAAAACTATGCCGTTGCTCCTCTGGAAGGATCCCTGCACCGCGACGTAGTTTTTCAGAAGAAGCCTTGCGTTTGCAAGAGCAAAGGAGGAATTCGTTGCAGGAAAGAGGAAGGAAAGAAAGTTTCTCTCCCTCTGCCTGCTTTGCTCAGAGGACTGGATGAAGTTAGGAAGCTCTCCCTTTCACTGAGAAACGTGCAGGCTGCTGTTGCCTGGGCGCTCCGTTCTTTGCAAAAGAGTCTGCTGTTCCACGCTTTGAACCGTGGAAAGGCGCCGGGCTCTGCTAAGATTTCCCCCGGCGCTTCGTTTGCCCTGGGCCAAAGCGAGCCTTCACAATAGCTGAACGCTAACACTGCATACTCGTTCCACTTCCAGAACAGGGCTACCGCGAGGCAGTTCTCCGGGGGAAAACGGCCCTTCGCGAAGGGCAGATCTGCCGAGCTCACTGCGGGAAAGCGAAAGCAAAGGACGCTTTTCTCCCTCTAACCGCTTTCGTCAGAGGAACGGGGGAAGTCACAGTGTTCTTTCTCTCACTGAGATACACACAATCTGACGTTGCCTCTGAGCTCCATTGCTGGCAAAGAACTGAAACTGACATACATTCCTGTGGGGAAACACATTGCTTTGCTAGGATTTCTCCAGGCAGTCTGTTTTCCCTGGGCCTCACTGTAGCAACACTATCTCGCCAGGGCAACACTGCATGGGATTTCCTCTGCCAGGAGAGAGCTGCTGCTTTGTAGGTTGTGCTGGGAAACCTTGCTTTGGCGAGTGCCAATTGACCGCATTCAGGCAGAAAGAAAAGAGAATCGCAAGAGGCCTTTTCTCGCCGGCTGCTCTGCCAAGCCCTTCCAGCTAAAACTATGCCGTTGCTCCTCTGGAAGGATCCCTGCACCGCGACGTAGTTTTTCAGAAGAAGCCTTGCGTTTGCAAGAGCAAAGGAGGAATTCGTTGCAGGAAAGAGGAAGGAAAGAAAGTTTCTCTCCCTCTGCCTGCTTTGCTCAGAGGACTGGATGAAGTTAGGAAGTTCTCCCTTTCACTGAGAAACGTGCAGGCTGCTGTTGCCTGGGCGCTCCGTTCTTTGCAAAAGAGTCTGCTGTTCCACGCTTTGAACCGTGGAAAGGCGCCGGGCTCTGCTAAGATTTCCCCCGGCGCTTCGTTTGCCCTGGGCCAAAGCGAGCCTTCACAATAGCTGAACGCTAACACTGCATACTCGTTCCACTTCCAGAACAGGGCTACCGCGAGGCAGTTCTCCGGGGGAAAACGGCCCTTCGCGAAGGGCAGATCTGCCGAGCTCACTGCGGGAAAGCAAAAGCAAAGGACGCTTTTCTCCCTCTAACCGCTTTCGTCAGAGGAACGGGGGAAGTCACAGTGTTCTTTCTCTCACTGAGATACACACAATCTGACGTTGCCTCTGAGCTCCGTTGCTGGCAAAGAACTGAAACTGACATACATTCCTGTGGGGAAACACATTGCTTTGCTAGGATTTCTCCAGGCAGTCTGTTTTCCCTGGGCCTCACTGTAGCAACACTATCTCGCCAGGGCAACACTGCATGGGATTTCCTCTGCCAGGAGAGAGCTGCTGCTCTGTAGGTTGTGCTGGGAATCCTTGCTTTGGCGAGTGCCAATTGACCGCATTCAGGCAGAAAGAAAAGAGAATCGCAAGAGGCCTTTTCTCGCCGGCTGCTCTGCCAAGCCCTTCCAGCTAAAACTATGCCGTTGCTCCTCTGGAAGGATCCCTGCACCGCGACGTAGTTTTTCAGAAGAAGCCTTGCGTTTGCAAGAGCAAAGGAGGAATTCGTTGCAGGAAAGAGGAAGGAAAGAAAGTTTCTCTCCCTCTGCCTGCTTTGCTCAGAGGACTGGATGAAGTTAGGAAGTTCTCCCTTTCACTGAGAAACGTGCAGGCTGCTGTTGCCTGGGCGCTCTGTTCTTTGCAAAAGAGTCTGCTGTTCCACGCTTTGAACCGTGGAAAGGCGCCGGGCTCTGCTAAGATTTCCCCCGGCGCTTCGTTTGCCCTGGGCCAAAGCGAGCCTTCACAATAGCTGAACGCTAACACTGCATACTCGTTCCACTTCCAGAACAGGGCTACCGCGAGGCAGTTCTCCGGGGGAAAACGGCCCTTCGCGAAGGGCAGATCTGCCGAGCTCACTGCGGGAAAGCGAAAGCAAAGGACGCTTTTCTCCCTCTAACCGCTTTCGTCAGAGGAACGGGGGAAGTCACAGTGTTCTTTCTCTCACTGAGATACACACAATCTGACGTTGCCTCTGAGCTCCGTTGCTGGCAAAGAACTGAAACTGACATACATTCCTGTGGGGAAACACATTGCTTTGCTAGGATTTCTCCAGGCAGTCTGTTTTCCCTGGGCCTCACTGTAGCAACACTATCTCGCCAGGGCAACACTGCATGGGATTTCCTCTGCCAGGAGAGAGCTGCTGCTTTGTAGGTTGTGCTGGGAAACCTTGCTTTGGCGAGTGCCAATTGACCACATTCAGGCAGAAAGAAAAGAGAATCGCAAGAGGCCTTTTCTCGCCGGCTGCTCTGCCAAGCCCTTCCAGCTAAAACTATGCCGTTGCTCCTCTGGAAGGATCCCTGCACCGCGACGTAGTTTTTCAGAAGAAGCCTTGCGTTTGCAAGAGCAAAGGAGGAATTCGTTGCAGGAAAGAGGAAGGAAAGAAAGTTTCTCTCCCTCTGCCTGCTTTGCTCAGAGGACTGGATGAAGTTAGGAAGCTCTCCCTTTCACTGAGAAACGTGCAGGCTGCTGTTGCCTGGGCGCTCCGTTCTTTGCAAAAGAGTCTGCTGTTCCACGCTTTGAACCGTGGAAAGGCGCCGGGCTCTGCTAAGATTTCCCCCGGCGCTTCGTTTGCCCTGGGCCAAAGCGAGCCTTCACAATAGCTGAACGCTAACACTGCATACTCGTTCCACTTCCAGAACAGGGCTACCGCGAGGCAGTTCTCCGGGGGAAAACGGCCCTTCGCGAAGGGCAGATCTGCCGAGCTCACTGCGGGAAAGCGAAAGCAAAGGACGCTTTTCTCCCTCTAACCGCTTTCGTCAGAGGAACGGGGGAAGTCACAGTGTTCTTTCTCTCACTGAGATACACACAATCTGACGTTGCCTCTGAGCTCCGTTGCTGGCAAAGAACTGAAACTGACATACATTCCTGTGGGGAAACACATTGCTTTGCTAGGATTTCTCCAGGCAGTCTGTTTTCCCTGGGCCTCACTGTAGCAACACTATCTCGCCAGGGCAACACTGCATGGGATTTCCTCTGCCAGGAGAGAGCTGCTGCTCTGTAGGTTGTGCTGGAAAACCTTGCTTTGGCGAGTGCCAATTGACCGCATTCAGGCAGAAAGAAAAGAGAATCGCAAGAGGCCTTTTCTCGCCGGCTGCTCTGCCAAGCCCTTCCAGCTAAAACTATGCCGTTGCTCCTCTGGAAGGATCCCTGCACCGCGGCGTAGTTTTTCAGAAGAAGCCTTGCGTTTGCAAGAGCAAAGGAGGAATTCGTTGCAGGAAAGAGGAAGGAAAGAAAGTTTCTCTCCCTCTGCCTGCTTTGCTCAGAGGACTGGATGAAGTTAGGAAGTTCTCCCTTTCACTGAGAAACGTGCAGGCTGCTGTTGCCTGGGCGCTCCGTTCTTTGCAAAAGAGTCTGCTGTTCCACGCTTTGAACCGTGGAAAGGCGCCGGGCTCTGCTAAGATTTCCCCCGGCGCTTCGTTTGCCCTGGGCCAAAGCGAGCCTTCACAATAGCTGAACGCTAACACTGCATACTCGTTCCACTTCCAGAACAGGGCTACCGCGAGGCAGTTCTCCGGGGGAAAACGGCCCTTCGCGAAGGGCAGATCTGCCGAGCTCACTGCGGGAAAGCGAAAGCAAAGGACGCTTCTCTCCCTCTAACCGCTTTCGTCAGAGGAACGGGGGAAGTCACAGTGTTCTTTCTCTCACTGAGATACACACAATCTGACGTTGCCTCTGAGCTCCGTTGCTGGCAAAGAACTGAAACTGACATACATTCCTGTGGGGAAACACATTGTTTTGCTAGGATTTCTCCAGGCAGTCTGTTTTCCCTGGGCCTCAGTGTAGCAACACTATCTCGCCAGGGCAACACTGCATGGGATTTCCTCTGCCAGGAGAGAGCTGCTGCTTTGTAGGTTGTGCTGGGAAACCTTGCTTTGGCGAGTGCCAATTGACCGCATTCAGGCAGAAAGAAAAGAGAATCGCAAGAGGCCTTTTCTCGCCGGCTGCTCTGCCAAGCCCTTCCAGCTAAAACTATGCCGTTGCTCCTCTGGAAGGATCCCTGCACCGCGACGTAGTTTTTCAGAAGAAGCCTTGCGTTTGCAAGAGCAAAGGAGGAATTCGTTGCAGGAAAGAGGAAGGAAAGAAAGTTTCTCTCCCTCTGCCTGCTTTGCTCAGAGGACTGGATGAAGTTAGGAAGTTCTCCCTTTCACTGAGAAACGTGCAGGCTGCTGTTGCCTGGGCGCTCTCTTCTTTGCAAAAGAGTCTGCTGTTCCACGCTTTGAACCGTGGAAAGGCGCCGGGCTCTGCTAAGATTTCCCCCGGCGCTTCGTTTGCCCTGGGCCAAAGCGAGCCTTCACAATAGCTGAACGCTAACACTGCATACTCGTTCCACTTCCAGAACAGGGCTACCGCGAGGCAGTTCTCCGGGGGAAAACGGCCCTTCGCGAAGGGCAGATCTGCCGAGCTCACTGCGGGAAAGCGAAAGCAAAGGACGCTTCTCTCCCTCTAACCGCTTTCGTCAGAGGAACGGGGGAAGTCACAGTGTTCTTTCTCTCACTGAGATACACACAATCTGACGTTGCCTCTGAGCTCCGTTGCTGGCAAAGAACTGAAACTGACATACATTCCTGTGGGGAAACACAGGGCTTCGCTAGGATTTCTCCAGGCAGTCTGTTTTCCCTGGGCCTCACTGTAGCAACACTATCTCGCCAGGGCAACACTGCATGGGATTTCCTCTGCCAGGAGAGAGCTGCTGCTCTGTAGGTTGTGCTGGAAAACCTTGCTTTGGCGAGTGCCAATTGACCGCATTCAGGCAGAAAGAAAAGAGAATCGCAAGAGGCCTTTTCTCGCCGGCTGCTCTGCCAAGCCCTTCCAGCTAAAACTATGCCGTTGCTCCTCTGGAAGGATCCCTGCACCGCGGCGTAGTTTTTCAGAAGAAGCCTTGCGTTTGCAAGAGCAAAGGAGGAATTCGTTGCAGGAAAGAGGAAGGAAAGAAAGTTTCTCTCCCTCTGCCTGCTTTGCTCAGAGGACTGGACGAAGTTAGGAAGTTCTCTCTTTCACTGAGAAACGTGCAGGCTGCTGTTGCCTGGGCGCTCTGTTCTTTGCAAAAGAGTCTGCAGTTCCACGCTTTGAACCGTGGAAAGGCGCCGGGCTCTGCTAAGATTTCCCCCGGCGCTTCGTTTGCCCTGGGCCAAAGCGAGCCTTCACAATAGCTGAACGCTAACACTGCATACTCGTTCCACTTCCAGAACAGGGCTACCGCGAGGCAGTTCTCCGGAGGAAAACGGCCCTTCGCGAAGGGCAGATCTGCCGAGCTCACTGCGGGAAAGCGAAAGCAAAGGACGCTTTTCTCCCTCTAACCGCTTTCGTCAGAGGAACGGGGGAAGTCACAGTGTTCTTTCTCTCACTGAGATACACACAATCTGACGTTGCCTCTGAGCTCCGTCGCTGGCAAAGAACTGAAACTGACATACATTCCTGTGGGGAAACACAGGGCTTTGCTAGGATTTCTCCAGGCAGTCTGTTTTCCCTGGGCCTCGCTGTAGCAACACTATCTCGCCAGGGCAACACTGCATGGGATTTCCTCTGCCAGGAGAGAGCTGCTGCTTTGTAGTTTGTGCTGGGAAACCTTGCCCTGGCAATTGCCAAGAGACCGCATTCAGGCAGAAAGAAAAGAGAATCGCAAGAGGCCTTTTCTCGCCGGCTGCTCTGCCAAGCCCTTCCAGCTAAAACTATGCCGTTGCTCCTCTGGAAGGATCCCTGCACCGCGACGTAGTTTTTCAGAAGAAGCCTTGCGTTTGCAAGAGCAAAGGAGGAATTCGTTGCAGGAAAGAGGAAGGAAAGAAAGTTTCTCTCCCTCTGCCTGCTTTGCTCAGAGGACTGGATGAAGTTAGGAAGTTCTCCCTTTCACTGAGAAACGTGCAGGCTGCTGTTGCCTGGGAGCTCTCTTCTTTGCAAAAGAGTCTGCAGTTCCACGCTTTGAACCGTGGAAAGGCGCCGGGCTCTGCTAAGATTTCCCCCGGCGCTTCGTTTGCCCTGGGCCAAAGCGAGCCTTCACAATAGCTGAACGCTAACACTGCATACTCGTTCCACTTCCAGAACAGGGCTACCGCGAGGCAGTTCTCCGGGGGAAAACGGCCCTTCGCGAAGGGCAGATCTGCCGAGCTCACTGCGGGAAAGCGAAAGCAAAGGACGCTTTTCTCCCTCTAACCGCTTTCGTCAGAGGAACGGGGGAAGTCACAGTGTTCTTTCTCTCACTGAGATACACACAATCTGACGTTGCCTCTGAGCTCCGTCGCTGGCAAAGAACTGAAACTGACATACATTCCTGTGGGGAAACACAGGGCTTTGCTAGGATTTCTCCAGGCAGTCTGTTTTCCCTGGGCCTCGCTGTAGCAACACTATCTCGCCAGGGCAACACTGCATGGGATTTCCTCTGCCAGGAGAGAGCTGCTGCTCTGTAGGTTGTGCTGGAAAACCTTGCTTTGGCGAGTGCCAATTGACCGCATTCAGGCAGAAAGTAAAGAGAATCGCAAGAGGCCTTTTCTCGCCGGCTGCTCTGCCAAGCCCTTCCAGCTAAAACTATGCCGTTGCTCCTCTGGAAGGATCCCTGCACCGCGGCGTAGTTTTTCAGAAGAAGCCTTGCGTTTGCAAGAGCAAAGGAGGAATTCGTTGCAGGAAAGAGGAAGGAAAGAAAGTTTCTCTCCCTCTGCCTGCTTTGCTCAGAGGACTGGATGAAGTTAGGAAGTTCTCCCTTTCACTGAGAAACGTGCAGGCTGCTGTTGCCTGGGCGCTCTCTTCTTTGCAAAAGAGTCTGCTGTTCCACGCTTTGAACCGTGGAAAGGCGCCGGGCTCTGCTAAGATTTCCCCCGGCGCTTCGTTTGCCCTGGGCCAAAGCGAGCCTTCACAATAGCTGAACGCTAACACTGCATACTCGTTCCACTTCCAGAACAGGGCTACCGCGAGGCAGTTCTCCGGGGGAAAACGGCCCTTCGCGAAGGGCAGATCTGCCGAGCTCACTGCGGGAAAGCGAAAGCAAAGGACGCTTCTCTCCCTCTAACCGCTTTCGTCAGAGGAACGGGGAAAGTGACAGTGTTCTTTCTCTCACTGAGATACACACAATCTGGCGTTGCCTCTGAGCTCCGTTGCTGGCAAAGAACTGAAACTGACATACATTCCTGTGGGGAAACACATTGCTTTGCTAGGATTTCTCCAGGCAGTCTGTTTTCCCTGGGCCTCACTGTAGCAACACTATCTCGCCAGGGCAACACTGCATGGGATTTCCTCTGCCAGGAGAGAGCTGCTGCTCTGTAGGTTGTGCTGGGAAACCTTGCTTTGGCGAGTGCCAATTGACCGCATTCAGGCAGAAAGAAAAGAGAATCGCAAGAGGCCTTTTCTCGCCGGCTGCTCTGCCAAGCCCTTCCAGCTAAAACTATGCCGTTGCTCCTCTGGAAGGATCCCTGCACCGCGACGTAGTTTTTCAGAAGAAGCCTTGCGTTTGCAAGAGCAAAGGAGGAATTCGTTGCAGGAAAGAGGAAGGAAAGAAAGTTTCTCTCCCTCTGCCTGCTTTGCTCAGAGGACTGGATGAAGGTAGGAAGTTCTCCCTTTCACTGAGAAACGTGCAGGCTGCTGTTGCCTGGGCGCTCTGTTCTTTGCAAAAGAGTCTGCTGTTCCACGCTTTGAACCGTGGAAAGGCGCCGGGCTCTGCTAAGATTTCCCCCGGCGCTTCGTTTGCCCTGGGCCAAAGCGAGCCTTCACAATAGCTGAACGCTAACACTGCATACTCGTTCCACTTCCAGAACAGGGCTACCGCGAGGCAGTTCTCCGGGGGAAAACGGCCCTTCGCGAAGGGCAGATCTGCCGAGCTCACTGCGGGAAAGCGAAAGCAAAGGACGCTTCTCTCCCTCTAACCGCTTTCGTCAGAGGAACGGGGGAAGTCACAGTGTTCTTTCTCTCACTGAGATACACACAATCTGACGTTGCCTCTGAGCTCCGTTGCTGGCAAAGAACTGAAACTGACATACATTCCTGTGGGGAAACACATTGCTTTGCTAGGATTTCTCCAGGCAGTCTGTTTTCCCTGGGCCTCAGTGTAGCAACACTATCTCGCCAGGGCAACACTGCATGGGATTTCCTCTGCCAGGAGAGAGCTGCTGCTCTGTAGGTTGTGCTGGGAAACCTTGCTTTGGCGAGTGCCAATTGACCGCATTCAGGCAGAAAGAAAAGAGAATCGCAAGAGGCCTTTTCTCGCCGGCTGCTCTGCCAAGCCCTTCCAGCTAAAACTATGCCGTTGCTCCTCTGGAAGGATCCCTGCACCGCGACGTAGTTTTTCAGAAGAAGCCTTGCGTTTGCAAGAGCAAAGGAGGAATTCGTTGCAGGAAAGAGGAAGGAAAGAAAGTTTCTCTCCCTCTGCCTGCTTTGCTCAGAGGACTGGATGAAGTTAGGAAGTTCTCCCTTTCACTGAGAAACGTGCAGGCTGCTGTTGCCTGGGCGCTCTGTTCTTTGCAAAAGAGTCTGCTGTTCCACGCTTTGAACCGTGGAAAGGCGCCGGGCTCTGCTAAGATTTCCCCCGGCGCTTCGTTTGCCCTGGGCCAAAGCGAGCCTTCACAATAGCTGAACGCTAACACTGCATACTCGTTCCACTTCCAGAACAGGGCTACCGCGAGGCAGTTCTCCGGGGGAAAACGGCCCTTCGCGAAGGGCAGATCTGCCGAGCTCACTGCGGGAAAGCGAAAGCAAAGGACGCTTCTCTCCCTCTAACCGCTTTCGTCAGAGGAACGGGGGAAGTCACAGTGTTCTTTCTCTCACTGAGATACACACAATCTGACGTTGCCTCTGAGCTCCGTTGCTGGCAAAGAACTGAAACTGACATACATTCCTGTGGGGAAACACATTGCTTTGCTAGGATTTCTCCAGGCAGTCTGTTTTCCCTGGGCCTCAGTGTAGCAACACTATCTCGCCAGGGCAACACTGCATGGGATTTCCTCTGCCAGGAGAGAGCTGCTGCTCTGTAGGTTGTGCTGGGAAACCTTGCTTTGGCGAGTGCCAATTGACCGCATTCAGGCAGAAAGAAAAGAGAATCGCAAGAGGCCTTTTCTCGCCGGCTGCTCTGCCAAGCCCTTCCAGCTAAAACTATGCCGTTGCTCCTCTGGAAGGATCCCTGCACCGCGACGTAGTTTTTCAGAAGAAGCCTTGCGTTTGCAAGAGCAAAGGAGGAATTCGTTGCAGGAAAGAGGAAGGAAAGAAAGTTTCTCTCCCTCTGCCTGCTTTGCTCAGAGGACTGGATGAAGTTAGGAAGTTCTCCCTTTCACTGAGAAACGTGCAGGCTGCTGTTGCCTGGGCGCTCTGTTCTTTGCAAAAGAGTCTGCTGTTCCACGCTTTGAACCGTGGAAAGGCGCCGGGCTCTGCTAAGATTTCCCCCGGCGCTTCGTTTGCCCTGGGCCAAAGCGAGCCTTCACAATAGCTGAACGCTAACACTGCATACTCGTTCCACTTCCAGAACAGGGCTACCGCGAGGCACTTCTCCGGGGGAAAACGGCCCTTCGCGAAGGGCAGATCTGCCGAGCTCACTGCGGGAAAGCGAAAGCAAAGGACGCTTTTCTCCCTCTAACCGCTTTCGTCAGAGGAACGGGGGAAGTCACAGTCTTCTTTCTCTCACTGAGATACACACAATCTGACGTTGCCTCTGAGCTCCGTTGCTGGCAAAGAACTGAAACTGACATACATTCCTGTGGGGAAACACATTGCTTTGCTAGGATTTCTCCAGGCAGTCTGTTTTCCCTGGGCCTCACTGTAGCAACACTATCTCGCCAGGGCAACACTGCATGGGATTTCCTCTGCCAGGAGAGAGCTGCTGCTCTGTAGGTTGTGCTGGGAAACCTTGCTTTGGCGAGTGCCAATTGACCGCATTCAGGCAGAAAGAAAAGAGAATCGCAAGAGGCCTTTTCTCGCCGGCTGCTCTGCCAAGCCCTTCCAGCTAAAACTATGCCGTTGCTCCTCTGGAAGGATCCCTGCACCGCGACGTAGTTTTTCAGAAGAAGCCTTGCGTTTGCAAGAGCAAAGGAGGAATTCGTTGCAGGAAAGAGGAAGGAAAGAAAGTTTCTCTCCCTCTGCCTGCTTTGCTCAGAGGACTGGATGAAGTTAGGAAGTTCTCCCTTTCACTGAGAAACGTGCAGGCTGCTGTTGCCTGGGCGCTCTGTTCTTTGCAAAAGAGTCTGCTGTTCCCCGCTTTGAACCGTGGAAAGGCGCCGGGCTCTGCTAAGATTTCCCCCGGCGCTTCGTTTGCCCTGGGCCAAAGCGAGCCTTCACAATAGCTGAACGCTAACACTGCATACTCGTTCCACTTCCAGAACAGGGCTACCGCGAGGCACTTCTCCGGGGGAAAACGGCCCTTCGCGAAGGGCAGATCTGCCGAGCTCACTGCGGGAAAGCGAAAGCAAAGGACGCTTTTCTCCCTCTAACCGCTTTCGTCAGAGGAACGGGGGAAGTCACAGTGTTCTTTCTCTCACTGAGATACACACAATCTGACGTTGCCTCTGAGCTCCGTTGCTGGCAAAGAACTGAAACTGACATACATTCCTGTGGGGAAACACATTGCTTTGCTAGGATTTCTCCAGGCAGTCTGTTTTCCCTGGGCCTCACTGTAGCAACACTATCTCGCCAGGGCAACACTGCATGGGATTTCCTCTGCCAGGAGAGAGCTGCTGCTCTGTAGGTTGTGCTGGGAAACCTTGCTTTGGCGAGTGCCAATTGACCGCATTCAGGCAGAAAGAAAAGAGAATCGCAAGAGGCCTTTTCTCGCCGGCTGCTCTGCCAAGCCCTTCCAGCTAAAACTATGCCGTTGCTCCTCTGGAAGGATCCCTGCACCGCGACGTAGTTTTTCAGAAGAAGCCTTGCGTTTGCAAGAGCAAAGGAGGAATTCGTTGCAGGAAAGAGGAAGGAAAGAAAGTTTCTCTCCCTCTGCCTGCTTTGCTCAGAGGACTGGATGAAGTTAGGAAGTTCTCCCTTTCACTGAGAAACGTGCAGGCTGCTGTTGCCTGGGCGCTCTGTTCTTTGCAAAAGAGTCTGCTGTTCCCCGCTTTGAACCGTGGAAAGGCGCCGGGCTCTGCTAAGATTTCCCCCGGCGCTTCGTTTGCCCTGGGCCAAAGCGAGCCTTCACAATAGCTGAACGCTAACACTGCATACTCGTTCCACTTCCAGAACAGGGCTACCGCGAGGCAGTTCTCCGGGGGAAAACGGCCCTTCGCGAAGGGCAGATCTGCCGAGCTCACTGCGGGAAAGCGAAAGCAAAGGACGCTTCTCTCCCTCTAACCGCTTTCGTCAGAGGAACGGGGGAAGTCACAGTGTTCTTTCTCTCACTGAGATACACACAATCTGACGTTGCCTCTGAGCTCCGTTGCTGGCAAAGAACTGAAACTGACATACATTCCTGTGGGGAAACACATTGTTTTGCTAGGATTTCTCCAGGCAGTCTGTTTTCCCTGGGCCTCACTGTAGCAACACTATCTCGCCAGGGCAACACTGCATGGGATTTCCTCTGCCAGGAGAGAGCTGCTGCTCTGTAGGTTGTGCTGGGAAACCTTGCTTTGGCGAGTGCCAATTGACCGCATTCAGGCAGAAAGAAAAGAGAATCGCAAGAGGCCTTTTCTCGCCGGCTGCTCTGCCAAGCCCTTCCAGCTAAAACTATGCCGTTGCTCCTCTGGAAGGATCCCTGCACCGCGACGTAGTTTTTCAGAAGAAGCCTTGCGTTTGCAAGAGCAAAGGAGGAATTCGTTGCAGGAAAGAGGAAGGAAAGAAAGTTTCTCTCCCTCTGCCTGCTTTGCTCAGAGGACTGGATGAAGTTAGGAAGTTCTCCCTTTCACTGAGAAACGTGCAGGCTGCTGTTGCCTGGGCGCTCTGTTCTTTGCAAAAGAGTCTGCTGTTCCACGCTTTGAACCGTGGAAAGGCGCCGGGCTCTGCTAAGATTTCCCCCGGCGCTTCGTTTGCCCTGGGCCAAAGCGAGCCTTCACAATAGCTGAACGCTAACACTGCATACTCGTTCCACTTCCAGAACAGGGCTACCGCGAGGCAGTTCTGCGGGGGAAAACGGCCCTTCGCGAAGGGCAGATCTGCCGAGCTCACTGCGGGAAAGCGAAAGCAAAGGACGCTTTTCTCCCTCTAACCGCTTTCGTCAGAGGAACGGGGGAAGTCACAGTGTTCTCTCTCTCACTGAGATACACACAATCTGACGTTGCCTCTGAGCTCCGTTGCTGGCAAAGAACTGAAACTGACATACATTCCTGTGGGGAAACACAGGGCTTCGCTAGGATTTCTCCAGGCAGTCTGTTTTCCCTGGGCCTCGCTGTAGGAACACTATCTCGCCAGGGCAACACTGCATGGGATTTCCTCTGCCAGGAGAGAGCTGCTGCTCTGTAGGTTGTGCTGGGAAACCTTGCTTTGGCGAGTGCCAATTGACCGCATTCAGGCAGAAAGAAAAGAGAATCGCAAGAGGCCTTTTCTCGCCGGCTGCTCTGCCAAGCCCTTCCAGTTAAAACTATGCCGTTGCTCCTCTGGAAGGATCCCTGCACCGCGACGTAGTTTTTCAGAAGAAGCCTTGCGTTTGCAAGAGCAAAGGAGGAATTCGTTGCAGGAAAGAGGAAGGAAAGAAAGTTTCTCTCCCTCTGCCTGCTTTGCTCAGAGGACTGGATGAAGTTAGGAAGTTCTCCCTTTCACTGAGAAACGTGCAGGCTGCTGTTGCCTGGGCGCTCTCTTCTTTGCAAAAGAGTCTGCTGTTCCACGCTTTGAACCGTGGAAAGGCGCCGGGCTCTGCTAAGATTTCCCCCGGCGCTTCGTTTGCCCTGGGCCAAAGCGAGCCTTCACAATAGCTGAACGCTAACACTGCATACTCGTTCCACTTCCAGAACAGGGCTACCGCGAGGCAGTTCTCCGGGGGAAAACGGCCCTTCGCGAAGGGCAGATCTGCCGAGCTCACTGCGGGAAAGCGAAAGCAAAGGACGCTTCTCTCCCTCTAACCGCTTTCGTCAGAGGAACGGGGGAAGTCACAGTGTTCTCTCTCTCACTGAGATACACACAATCTGACGTTGCCTCTGAGCTCCGTTGCTGGCAAAGAACTGAAACTGACATACATTCCTGTGGGGAAACACAGGGCTTCGCTAGGATTTCTCCAGGCAGTCTGTTTTCCCTGGGCCTCGCTGTAGGAACACTATCTCGCCAGGGCAACACTGCATGGGATTTCCTCTGCCAGGAGAGAGCTGCTGCTCTGTAGGTTGTGCTGGGAAACCTTGCTTTGGCGAGTGCCAATTGACCGCATTCAGGCAGAAAGAAAAGAGAATCGCAAGAGGCCTTTTCTCGCCGGCTGCTCTGCCAAGCCCTTCCAGCTAAAACTATGCCGTTGCTCCTCTGGAAGGATCCCTGCACCGCGACGTAGTTTTTCAGAAGAAGCCTTGCGTTTGCAAGAGCAAAGGAGGAATTCGTTGCAGGAAAGAGGAAGGAAAGAAAGTTTCTCTCCCTCTGCCTGCTTTGCTCAGAGGACTGGATGAAGTTAGGAAGTTCTCCCTTTCACTGAGAAACGTGCAGGCTGCTGTTGCCTGGGCGCTCTGTTCTTTGCAAAAGAGTCTGCTGTTCCACGCTTTGAACCGTGGAAAGGCGCCGGGCTCTGCTAAGATTTCCCCCGGCGCTTCGTTTGCCCTGGGCCAAAGCGAGCCTTCACAATAGCTGAACGCTAACACTGCATACTCGTTCCACTTCCAGAACAGGGCTACCGCGAGGCAGTTCTCCGGGGGAAAACGGCCCTTCGCGAAGGGCAGATCTGCCGAGCTCACTGCGGGAAAGCGAAAGCAAAGGACGCTTTTCTCCCTCTAACCGCTTTCGTCAGAGGAACGGGGGAAGTCACAGTGTTCTCTCTCTCACTGAGATACACACAATCTGACGTTGCCTCTGAGCTCCGTTGCTGGCAAAGAACTGAAACTGACATACATTCCTGTGGGGAAACACAGGGCTTCGCTAGGATTTCTCCAGGCAGTCTGTTTTCCCTGGGCCTCGCTGTAGGAACACTATCTCGCCAGGGCAACACTGCATGGGATTTCCTCTGCCAGGAGAGAGCTGCTGCTCTGTAGGTTGTGCTGGGAAACCTTGCTTTGGCGAGTGCCAATTGACCGCATTCAGGCAGAAAGAAAAGAGAATCGCAAGAGGCCTTTTCTCGCCGGCTGCTCTGCCAAGCCCTTCCAGCTAAAACTATGCCGTTGCTCCTCTGGAAGGATCCCTGCACCGCGACGTAGTTTTTCAGAAGAAGCCTTGCGTTTGCAAGAGCAAAGGAGGAATTCGTTGCAGGAAAGAGGAAGGAAAGAAAGTTTCTCTCCCTCTGCCTGCTTTGCTCAGAGGACTGGATGAAGGTAGGAAGTTCTCCCTTTCACTGAGAAACGTGCAGGCTGCTGTTGCCTGGGCGCTCTGTTCTTTGCAAAAGAGTCTGCTGTTCCACGCTTTGAACCGTGGAAAGGCGCCGGGCTCTGCTAAGATTTCCCCCGGCGCTTCGTTTGCCCTGGGCCAAAGCGAGCCTTCACAATAGCTGAACGCTAACACAGCATACTCGTTTCACTTCCAGAACAGGGCTACCGCGAGGCAGTTCGCCGGGGGAAAACGGCCCTTCGCGAAGGGCAGATCTGCCGAGCTCACTGCGGGAAAGCGAAAGCAAAGGACGCTTTTCTCCCTCTAACCGCTTTCGTCAGAGGAACGGGGGAAGTCACAGTGTTCTCTCTCTCACTGAGATACACACAATCTGACGTTGCCTCTGAGCTCCGTTGCTGGCAAAGAACTGAAACTGACATACATTCCTGTGGGGAAACACATTGCTTTGCTAGGATTTCTCCAGGCAGTCTGTTTTCCCTGGGCCTCGCTGTAGCAACACTATCTCGCCAGGGCAACACTGCATGGGATTTCCTCTGCCAGGAGAGAGCTGCTGCTCTGTAGGTTGTGCTGGGAAACCTTGCTTTGGCGAGTGCCAATTGACCGCATTCAGGCAGAAAGAAAAGAGAATCGCAAGAGGCCTTTTCTCGCCGGCTGCTCTGCCAAGCCCTTCCAGCTAAAACTATGCCGTTGCTCCTCTGGAAGGATCCCTGCACCGCGACGTAGTTTTTCAGAAGAAGCCGTGCGTTTGCAAGAGCAAAGGAGGAATTCGTTGCAGGAAAGAGGAAGGAAAGAAAGTTTCTCTCCCTCTGCCTGCTTTGCTCAGAGGACTGGATGAAGTTAGGAAGTTCTCCCTTTCACTGAGAAACGTGCAGGCTGCTGTTGCCTGGGCGCTCCGTTCTTTGCAAAAGAGTCTGCTGTTCCACGCTTTGAACCGTGGAAAGGCGCCGGGCTCTGCCAAGATTTCCCCCGGCGCTTCGTTTGCCCTGGGCCAAAGCGAGCCTTCACAATAGCTGAACGCTAACACTGCATACTCGTTCCACTTCCAGAACAGGGCTACCGCGAGGCAGTTCTCCGGGGGAAAACGGCCCTTCGCGAAGGGCAGATCTGCCGAGCTCACTGCGGGAAAGCGAAAGCAAAGGACGCTTCTCTCCCTCTAACCGCTTTCGTCAGAGGAACGGGGGAAGTCACAGTGTTCTCTCTCTCACTGAGATACACACAATCTGACGTTGCCTCTGAGCTCCGTTGCTGGCAAAGAACTGAAACTGACATACATTCCTGTGGGGAAACACAGGGCTTCGCTAGGATTTCTCCAGGCAGTCTGTTTTCCCTGGGCCTCGCTGTAGGAACACTATCTCGCCAGGGCAACACTGCATGGGATTTCCTCTGCCAGGAGAGAGCTGCTGCTCTGTAGGTTGTGCTGGGAAACCTTGCTTTGGCGAGTGCCAATTGACCGCATTCAGGCAGAAAGAAAAGAGAATCGCAAGAGGCCTTTTCTCGCCGGCTGCTCTGCCAAGCCCTTCCAGCTAAAACTATGCCGTTGCTCCTCTGGAAGGATCCCTGCACCGCGACGTAGTTTTTCAGAAGAAGCCTTGCGTTTGCAAGAGCAAAGGAGGAATTCGTTGCAGGAAAGAGGAAGGAAAGAAAGTTTCTCTCCCTCTGCCTGCTTTGCTCAGAGGACTGGATGAAGTTAGGAAGTTCTCCCTTTCACTGAGAAACGTGCAGGCTGCTGTTGCCTGGGCGCTCTGTTCTTTGCAAAAGAGTCTGCTGTTCCACGCTTTGAACCGTGGAAAGGCGCCGGGCTCTGCTAAGATTTCCCCCGGCGCTTCGTTTGCCCTGGGCCAAAGCGAGCCTTCACAATAGCTGAACGCTAACACTGCATACTCGTTCCACTTCCAGAACAGGGCTACCGCGAGGCAGTTCTCCGGGGGAAAACGGCCCTTCGCGAAGGGCAGATCTGCCGAGCTCACTGCGGGAAAGCGAAAGCAAAGGACGCTTTTCTCCCTCTAAGCGCTTTCGTCAGAGGAACGGGGGAAGTCACAGTGTTCTCTCTCTCACTGAGATACACACAATCTGACGTTGCCTCTGAGCTCCGTTGCTGGCAAAGAACTGAAACTGACATACATTCCTGTGAGGAAACACAGGGCTTCGCTAGGATTTCTCCAGGCAGTCTGTTTTCCCTGGGCCTCGCTGTAGCAACACTATCTCGCCAGGGCAACACTGCATGGGATTTCCTCTGCCAGGAGAGAGCTGCTGCTCTGTAGGTGGTGCTGGGAAACCTTGCTTTGGCGAGTGCCAATTGACCGCATTCAGGCAGAAAGAAAAGAGAATCGCAAGAGGCCTTTTCTCGCCGGCTGCTCTGCCAAGCCCTTCCAGCTAAAACTATGCCGTTGCTCCTCTGGAAGGATCCCTGCACCGCGACGTAATTTTTCAGAAGAAGCCTTGCGTTGACAAGAGCAAAGGAGGAATTCGTTGCAGGAAAGAGGAAGGAAAGAAAGTTTCTCTCCCTCTGCCTGCTTTGCTCAGAGGACTGGATGAAGTTAGGAAGTTCTCCCTTTCACTGAGAAACGTGCAGGCTGCTGTTGCCTGGGCGCTCCGTTCTTTGCAAAAGAGTCTGCTGTTCCACGCTTTGAACCGTGGAAAGGCGCCGGGCTCTGCCAAGATTTCCCCCGGCGCTTCGTTTGCCCTGGGCCAAAGCGAGCCTTCACAATAGCTGAACGCTAACACTGCATACTCGTTCCACTTCCAGAACAGGGCTACCGCGAGGCAGTTCTCCGGGGGAAAACGGCCCTTCGCGAAGGGCAGATCTGCCGAGCTCACTGCGGGAAAGCGAAAGCAAAGGACGCTTCTCTCCCTCTAACCGCTTTCGTCAGAGGAACGGGGGAAGTCACAGTGTTCTCTCTCTCACTGAGATACACACAATCTGACGTTGCCTCTGAGCTCCGTTGCTGGCAAAGAACTGAAACTGACATACATTCCTGTGGGGAAACACAGGGCTTCGCTAGGATTTCTCCAGGCAGTCTGTTTTCCCTGGGCCTCGCTGTAGGAACACTATCTCGCCAGGGCAACACTGCATGGGATTTCCTCTGCCAGGAGAGAGCTGCTGCTCTGTAGGTTGTGCTGGGAAACCTTGCTTTGGCGAGTGCCAATTGACCGCATTCAGGCAGAAAGAAAAGAGAATCGCAAGAGGCCTTTTCTCGCCGGCTGCTCTGCCAAGCCCTTCCAGCTAAAACTATGCCGTTGCTCCTCTGGAAGGATCCCTGCACCGCGACGTAGTTTTTCAGAAGAAGCCTTGCGTTTGCAAGAGCAAAGGAGGAATTCGTTGCAGGAAAGAGGAAGGAAAGAAAGTTTCTCTCCCTCTGCCTGCTTTGCTCAGAGGACTGGATGAAGTTAGGAAGTTCTCCCTTTCACTGAGAAACGTGCAGGCTGCTGTTGCCTGGGCGCTCTGTTCTTTGCAAAAGAGTCTGCTGTTCCACGCTTTGAACCGTGGAAAGGCGCCGGGCTCTGCTAAGATTTCCCCCGGCGCTTCGTTTGCCCTGGGCCAAAGCGAGCCTTCACAATAGCTGAACGCTAACACTGCATACTCGTTCCACTTCCAGAACAGGGCTACCGCGAGGCAGTTCTCCGGGGGAAAACGGCCCTTCGCGAAGGGCAGATCTGCCGAGCTCACTGCGGGAAAGCGAAAGCAAAGGACGCTTTTCTCCCTCTAAGCGCTTTCGTCAGAGGAACGGGGGAAGTCACAGTGTTCTCTCTCTCACTGAGATACACACAATCTGACGTTGCCTCTGAGCTCCGTTGCTGGCAAAGAACTGAAACTGACATACATTCCTGTGAGGAAACACAGGGCTTCGCTAGGATTTCTCCAGGCAGTCTGTTTTCCCTGGGCCTCGCTGTAGCAACACTATCTCGCCAGGGCAACACTGCATGGGATTTCCTCTGCCAGGAGAGAGCTGCTGCTCTGTAGGTGGTGCTGGGAAACCTTGCTTTGGCGAGTGCCAATTGACCGCATTCAGGCAGAAAGAAAAGAGAATCGCAAGAGGCCTTTTCTCGCCGGCTGCTCTGCCAAGCCCTTCCAGCTAAAACTATGCCGTTGCTCCTCTGGAAGGATCCCTGCACCGCGACGTAATTTTTCAGAAGAAGCCTTGCGTTGACAAGAGCAAAGGAGGAATTCGTTGCAGGAAAGAGGAAGGAAAGAAAGTTTCTCTCCCTCTGCCTGCTTTGCTCAGAGGACTGGATGAAGTTAGGAAGTTCTCCCTTTCACTGAGAAACGTGCAGGCTGCTGTTGCCTGGGCGCTCCGTTCTTTGCAAAAGAGTCTGCTGTTCCACGCTTTGAACCGTGGAAAGGCGCCGGGCTCTGCCAAGATTTCCCCCGGCGCTTCGTTTGCCCTGGGCCAAAGCGAGCCTTCACAATAGCTGAACGCTAACACTGCATACTCGTTCCACTTCCAGAACAGGGCTACCGCGAGGCAGTTCTCCGGGGGAAAACGGCCCTTCGCGAAGGGCAGATCTGCCGAGCTCACTGCGGGAAAGCGAAAGCAAAGGACGCTTCTCTCCCTCTAACCGCTTTCGTCAGAGGAACGGGGGAAGTCACAGTGTTCTCTCTCTCACTGAGATACACACAATCTGACGTTGCCTCTGAGCTCCGTTGCTGGCAAAGAACTGAAACTGACATACATTCCTGTGGGGAAACACAGGGCTTCGCTAGGATTTCTCCAGGCAGTCTGTTTTCCCTGGGCCTCGCTGTAGGAACACTATCTCGCCAGGGCAACACTGCATGGGATTTCCTCTGCCAGGAGAGAGCTGCTGCTCTGTAGGTTGTGCTGGGAAACCTTGCTTTGGCGAGTGCCAATTGACCGCATTCAGGCAGAAAGAAAAGAGAATCGCAAGAGGCCTTTTCTCGCCGGCTGCTCTGCCAAGCCCTTCCAGCTAAAACTATGCCGTTGCTCCTCTGGAAGGATCCCTGCACCGCGACGTAGTTTTTCAGAAGAAGCCTTGCGTTTGCAAGAGCAAAGGAGGAATTCGTTGCAGGAAAGAGGAAGGAAAGAAAGTTTCTCTCCCTCTGCCTGCTTTGCTCAGAGGACTGGATGAAGTTAGGAAGTTCTCCCTTTCACTGAGAAACGTGCAGGCTGCTGTTGCCTGGGCGCTCTGTTCTTTGCAAAAGAGTCTGCTGTTCCACGCTTTGAACCGTGGAAAGGCGCCGGGCTCTGCTAAGATTTCCCCCGGCGCTTCGTTTGCCCTGGGCCAAAGCGAGCCTTCACAATAGCTGAACGCTAACACTGCATACTCGTTCCACTTCCAGAACAGGGCTACCGCGAGGCAGTTCTCCGGGGGAAAACGGCCCTTCGCGAAGGGCAGATCTGCCGAGCTCACTGCGGGAAAGCGAAAGCAAAGGACGCTTTTCTCCCTCTAAGCGCTTTCGTCAGAGGAACGGGGGAAGTCACAGTGTTCTCTCTCTCACTGAGATACACACAATCTGACGTTGCCTCTGAGCTCCGTTGCTGGCAAAGAACTGAAACTGACATACATTCCTGTGAGGAAACACAGGGCTTCGCTAGGATTTCTCCAGGCAGTCTGTTTTCCCTGGGCCTCGCTGTAGCAACACTATCTCGCCAGGGCAACACTGCATGGGATTTCCTCTGCCAGGAGAGAGCTGCTGCTCTGTAGGTGGTGCTGGGAAACCTTGCTTTGGCGAGTGCCAATTGACCGCATTCAGGCAGAAAGAAAAGAGAATCGCAAGAGGCCTTTTCTCGCCGGCTGCTCTGCCAAGCCCTTCCAGCTAAAACTATGCCGTTGCTCCTCTGGAAGGATCCCTGCACCGCGACGTAATTTTTCAGAAGAAGCCTTGCGTTGACAAGAGCAAAGGAGGAATTCGTTGCAGGAAAGAGGAAGGAAAGAAAGTTTCTCTCCCTCTGCCTGCTTTGCTCAGAGGACTGGATGAAGTTAGGAAGTTCTCCCTTTCACTGAGAAACGTGCAGGCTGCTGTTGCCTGGGCGCTCCGTTCTTTGCAAAAGAGTCTGCTGTTCCACGCTTTGAACCGTGGAAAGGCGCCGGGCTCTGCCAAGATTTCCCCCGGCGCTTCGTTTGCCCTGGGCCAAAGCGAGCCTTCACAATAGCTGAACGCTAACACTGCATACTCGTTCCACTTCCAGAACAGGGCTACCGCGAGGCAGTTCTCCGGGGGAAAACGGCCCTTCGCGAAGGGCAGATCTGCCGAGCTCACTGCGGGAAAGCGAAAGCAAAGGACGCTTCTCTCCCTCTAACCGCTTTCGTCAGAGGAACGGGGGAAGTCAGAGTGTTCTTTCTCTCACTGAGATACGCACAATCTGACGTTGCCTCTGAGCTCCGTTGCTGGCAAAGAACTGAAACTGACATACATTCCTGTGGGGAAACACAGGGCTTCGCTAGGATTTCTCCAGGCAGTCTGTTTTCCCTGGGCCTCGCTGTAGCAACACTATCTCGCCAGGGCAACACTGCATGGGATTTCCTCTGCCAGGAGAGAGCTGCTGCTCTGTAGGTTGTGCTGGGAAACCTTGCTTTGGCGAGTGCCAATTGACCGCATTCAGGCAGAAAGAAAAGAGAATCGCAAGAGGCCTTTTCTCGCCGGCTGCTCTGCCAAGCCCTTCCAGCTAAAACTATGCCGTTGCTCCTCTGGAAGGATCCCTGCACCGCGACGTAGTTTTTCAGAAGAAGCCTTGCGTTTGCAAGAGCAAAGGAGGAATTCGTTGTAGGAAAGAGGAAGGAAAGAAAGTTTCTCTCCCTCTGCCTGCTTTGCTCAGAGGACTGGATGAAGTTAGGAAGTTCTCCCTTTCACTGAGAAACGTGCAGGCTGCTGTTGCCTGGGCGCTCTGTTCTTTGCAAAAGAGTCTGCTGTTCCCCGCTTTGAACCGTGGAAAGGCGCCGGGCTCTGCTAAGATTTCCCCCGGCGCTTCGTTTGCCCTGGGCCAAAGCGAGCCTTCACAATAGCTGAACGCTAACACTGCATACTCGTTCCACTTCCAGAACAGGGCTACCGCGAGGCAGTTCTCCGGGGGAAAACGGCCCTTCGCGAAGGGCAGATCTGCCGAGCTCACTGCGGGAAAGCGAAAGCAAAGGACGCTTTTCTCCCTCTAACCGCTTTCGTCAGAGGAACGGGGGAAGTCACAGTGTTCTCTCTCTCACTGAGATACACACAATCTGACGTTGCCTCTGAGCTCCGTTGCTGGCAAAGAACTGAAACTGACATACATTCCTGTGGGGAAACACAGGGCTTCGCTAGGATTTCTCCAGGCAGTCTGTTTTCCCTGGGCCTCGCTGTAGGAACACTATCTCGCCAGGGCAACACTGCATGGGATTTCCTCTGCCAGGAGAGAGCTGCTGCTCTGTAGGTTGTGCTGGGAAACCTTGCTTTGGCGAGTGCCAATTGACCGCATTCAGGCAGAAAGAAAAGAGAATCGCAAGAGGCCTTTTCTCGCCGGCTGCTCTGCCAAGCCCTTCCAGCTAAAACTATGCCGTTGCTCCTCTGGAAGGATCCCTGCACCGCGACGTAGTTTTTCAGAAGAAGCCTTGCGTTTGCAAGAGCAAAGGAGGAATTCGTTGCAGGAAAGAGGAAGGAAAGAAAGTTTCTCTCCCTCTGCCTGCTTTGCTCAGAGGACTGGATGAAGGTAGGAAGTTCTCCCTTTCACTGAGAAACGTGCAGGCTGCTGTTGCCTGGGCGCTCTGTTCTTTGCAAAAGAGTCTGCTGTTCCACGCTTTGAACCGTGGAAAGGCGCCGGGCTCTGCTAAGATTTCCCCCGGCGCTTCGTTTGCCCTGGGCCAAAGCGAGCCTTCACAATAGCTGAACGCTAACACAGCATACTCGTTTCACTTCCAGAACAGGGCTACCGCGAGGCAGTTCGCCGGGGGAAAACGGCCCTTCGCGAAGGGCAGATCTGCCGAGCTCACTGCGGGAAAGCGAAAGCAAAGGACGCTTTTCTCCCTCTAACCGCTTTCGTCAGAGGAACGGGGGAAGTCACAGTGTTCTCTCTCTCACTGAGATACACACAATCTGACGTTGCCTCTGAGCTCCGTTGCTGGCAAAGAACTGAAACTGACATACATTCCTGTGGGGAAACACATTGCTTTGCTAGGATTTCTCCAGGCAGTCTGTTTTCCCTGGGCCTCGCTGTAGCAACACTATCTCGCCAGGGCAACACTGCATGGGATTTCCTCTGCCAGGAGAGAGCTGCTGCTCTGTAGGTTGTGCTGGGAAACCTTGCTTTGGCGAGTGCCAATTGACCGCATTCAGGCAGAAAGAAAAGAGAATCGCAAGAGGCCTTTTCTCGCCGGCTGCTCTGCCAAGCCCTTCCAGCTAAAACTATGCCGTTGCTCCTCTGGAAGGATCCCTGCACCGCGACGTAGTTTTTCAGAAGAAGCCTTGCGTTTGCAAGAGCAAAGGAGGAATTCGTTGCAGGAAAGAGGAAGGAAAGAAAGTTTCTCTCCCTCTGCCTGCTTTGCTCAGAGGACTGGATGAAGTTAGGAAGTTCTCCCTTTCACTGAGAAACGTGCAGGCTGCTGTTGCCTGGGCGCTCCGTTCTTTGCAAAAGAGTCTGCTGTTCCACGCTTTGAACCGTGGAAAGGCGCCGGGCTCTGCCAAGATTTCCCCCGGCGCTTCGTTTGCCCTGGGCCAAAGCGAGCCTTCACAATAGCTGAACGCTAACACTGCATACTCGTTCCACTTCCAGAACAGGGCTACCGCGAGGCAGTTCTCCGGGGGAAAACGGCCCTTCGCGAAGGGCAGATCTGCCGAGCTCACTGCGGGAAAGCGAAAGCAAAGGACGCTTCTCTCCCTCTAACCGCTTTCGTCAGAGGAACGGGGGAAGTCACAGTGTTCTCTCTCTCACTGAGATACACACAATCTGACGTTGCCTCTGAGCTCCGTTGCTGGCAAAGAACTGAAACTGACATACATTCCTGTGGGGAAACACAGGGCTTCGCTAGGATTTCTCCAGGCAGTCTGTTTTCCCTGGGCCTCGCTGTAGGAACACTATCTCGCCAGGGCAACACTGCATGGGATTTCCTCTGCCAGGAGAGAGCTGCTGCTCTGTAGGTTGTGCTGGGAAACCTTGCTTTGGCGAGTGCCAATTGACCGCATTCAGGCAGAAAGAAAAGAGAATCGCAAGAGGCCTTTTCTCGCCGGCTGCTCTGCCAAGCCCTTCCAGCTAAAACTATGCCGTTGCTCCTCTGGAAGGATCCCTGCACCGCGACGTAGTTTTTCAGAAGAAGCCTTGCGTTTGCAAGAGCAAAGGAGGAATTCGTTGCAGGAAAGAGGAAGGAAAGAAAGTTTCTCTCCCTCTGCCTGCTTTGCTCAGAGGACTGGATGAAGTTAGGAAGTTCTCCCTTTCACTGAGAAACGTGCAGGCTGCTGTTGCCTGGGCGCTCTGTTCTTTGCAAAAGAGTCTGCTGTTCCACGCTTTGAACCGTGGAAAGGCGCCGGGCTCTGCTAAGATTTCCCCCGGCGCTTCTTTTGCCCTGGGCCAAAGCGAGCCTTCACAATAGCTGAACGCTAACACTGCATACTCGTTCCACTTCCAGAACAGGGCTACCGCGAGGCAGTTCTCCGGGGGAAAACGGCCCTTCGCGAAGGGCAGATCTGCCGAGCTCACTGCGGGAAAGCGAAAGCAAAGGACGCTTTTCTCCCTCTAACCGCTTTCGTCAGAGGAACGGGGGAAGTCACAGTGTTCTCTCTCTCACTGAGATACACACAATCTGACGTTGCCTCTGAGCTCCGTTGCTGGCAAAGAACTGAAACTGACATACATTCCTGTGGGGAAACACAGGGCTTCGCTAGGATTTCTCCATGCAGTCTGTTTTCCCTGGGCCTCGCTGTAGCAACACTATCTCGCCAGGGCAACACTGCATGGGATTTCCTCTGCCAGGAGAGAGCTGCTGCTCTGTAGGTGGTGCTGGGAAACCTTGCTTTGGCGAGTGCCAATTGACCGCATTCAGGCAGAAAGAAAAGAGAATCGCAAGAGGCCTTTTCTCGCCGGCTGCTCTGCCAAGCCCTTCCAGCTAAAACTATGCCGTTGCTCCTCTGGAAGGATCCCTGCACCGCGACGTAATTTTTCAGAAGAAGCCTTGCGTTGACAAGAGCAAAGGAGGAATTCGTTGCAGGAAAGAGGAAGGAAAGAAAGTTTCTCTCCCTCTGCCTGCTTTGCTCAGAGGACTGGATGAAGTTAGGAAGTTCTCCCTTTCACTGAGAAACGTGCAGGCTGCTGTTGCCTGGGCGCTCCGTTCTTTGCAAAAGAGTCTGCTGTTCCACGCTTTGAACCGTGGAAAGGCGCCGGGCTCTGCCAAGATTTCCCCCGGCGCTTCGTTTGCCCTGGGCCAAAGCAAGCCTTCACAATAGCTGAACGCTAACACTGCATACTCGTTCCACTTCCAGAACAGGGCTACCGCGAGGCAGTTCTCCGGGGGAAAACGGCCCTTCGCGAAGGGCAGATCTGCCGAGCTCACTGCGGGAAAGCGAAAGCAAAGGACGCTTCTCTCCCTCTAACCGCTTTCGTCAGAGGAACGGGGGAAGTCACAGTGTTCTTTCTCTCACTGAGATACGCACAATCTGACGTTGCCTCTGAGCTCCGTTGCTGGCAAAGAACTGAAACTGACATACATTCCTGTGGGGAAACACAGGGCTTCGCTAGGATTTCTCCAGGCAGTCTGTTTTCCCTGGGCCTCGCTGTAGCAACACTATCTCGCCAGGGCAACACTGCATGGGATTTCCTCTGCCAGGAGAGAGCTGCTGCTCTGTAGGTTGTGCTGGGAAACCTTGCTTTGGCGAGTGCCAATTGACCGCATTCAGGCAGAAAGAAAAGAGAATCGCAAGAGGCCTTTTCTCGCCGGCTGCTCTGCCAAGCCCTTCCAGCTAAAACTATGCCGTTGCTCCTCTGGAAGGATCCCTGCACCGCGACGTAGTTTTTCAGAAGAAGCCTTGCGTTTGCAAGAGCAAAGGAGGAATTCGTTGCAGGAAAGAGGAAGGAAAGAAAGTTTCTCTCCCTCTGCCTGCTTTGCTCAGAGGACTGGATGAAGTTAGGAAGTTCTCCCTTTCACTGAGAAACGTGCAGGCTGCTGTTGCCTGGGCGCTCTGTTCTTTGCAAAAGAGTCTGCTGTTCCCCGCTTTGAACCGTGGAAAGGCGCCGGGCTCTGCTAAGATTTCCCCCGGCGCTTCGTTTGCCCTGGGCCAAAGCGAGCCTTCACAATAGCTGAACGCTAACACTGCATACTCGTTCCACTTCCAGAACAGGGCTACCGCGAGGCACTTCTCCGGGGGAAAACGGCCCTTCGCGAAGGGCAGATCTGCCGAGCTCACTGCGGGAAAGCGAAAGCAAAGGACGCTTTTCTCCCTCTAACCGCTTTCGTCAGAGGAACGGGGGAAGTCACAGTGTTCTTTCTCTCACTGAGATACACACAATCTGACGTTGCCTCTGAGCTCCGTTGCTGGCAAAGAACTGAAACTGACATACATTCCTGTGGGGAAACACATTGCTTTGCTAGGATTTCTCCAGGCAGTCTGTTTTCCCTGGGCCTCGCTGTAGCAACACTATCTCGCCAGGGCAACACTGCATGGGATTTCCTCTGCCAGGAGAGAGCTGCTGCTCTGTAGGTTGTGCTGGGAAACCTTGCTTTGGCGAGTGCCAATTGACCGCATTCAGGCAGAAAGAAAAGAGAATCGCAAGAGGCCTTTTCTCGCCGGCTGCTCTGCCAAGCCCTTCCAGCTAAAACTATGCCGTTGCTCCTCTGGAAGGATCCCTGCACCGCGACGTAGTTTTTCAGAAGAAGCCTTGCGTTTGCAAGAGCAAAGGAGGAATTCGTTGCAGGAAAGAGGAAGGAAAGAAAGTTTCTCTCCCTCTGCCTGCTTTGCTCAGAGGACTGGATGAAGTTAGGAAGTTCTCCCTTTCACTGAGAAACGTGCAGGCTGCTGTTGCCTGGGCGCTCTGTTCTTTGCAAAAGAGTCTGCTGTTCCCCGCTTTGAACCGTGGAAAGGCGCCGGGCTCTGCTAAGATTTCCCCCGGCGCTTCGTTTGCCCTGGGCCAAAGCGAGCCTTCACAATAGCTGAACGCTAACACTGCATACTCGTTCCACTTCCAGAACAGGGCTACCGCGAGGCAGTTCTCCGGGGGAAAACGGCCCTTCGCGAAGGGCAGATCTGCCGAGCTCACTGCGGGAAAGCGAAAGCAAAGGACGCTTCTCTCCCTCTAACCGCTTTCGTCAGAGGAACGGGGGAAGTCACAGTGTTCTTTCTCTCACTGAGATACACACAATCTGACGTTGCCTCTGAGCTCCGTTGCTGGCAAAGAACTGAAACTGACATACATTCCTGTGGGGAAACACATTGTTTTGCTAGGATTTCTCCAGGCAGTCTGTTTTCCCTGGGCCTCACTGTAGCAACACTATCTCGCCAGGGCAACACTGCATGGGATTTCCTCTGCCAGGAGAGAGCTGCTGCTCTGTAGGTTGTGCTGGGAAACCTTGCTTTGGCGAGTGCCAATTGACCGCATTCAGGCAGAAAGAAAAGAGAATCGCAAGAGGCCTTTTCTCGCCGGCTGCTCTGCCAAGCCCTTCCAGCTAAAACTATGCCGTTGCTCCTCTGGAAGGATCCCTGCACCGCGACGTAGTTTTTCAGAAGAAGCCTTGCGTTTGCAAGAGCAAAGGAGGAATTCGTTGCAGGAAAGAGGAAGGAAAGAAAGTTTCTCTCCCTCTGCCTGCTTTGCTCAGAGGACTGGATGAAGTTAGGAAGTTCTCCCTTTCACTGAGAAACGTGCAGGCTGCTGTTGCCTGGGCGCTCTGTTCTTTGCAAAAGAGTCTGCTGTTCCACGCTTTGAACCGTGGAAAGGCGCCGGGCTCTGCTAAGATTTCCCCCGGCGCTTCGTTTGCCCTGGGCCAAAGCGAGCCTTCACAATAGCTGAACGCTAACACTGCATACTCGTTCCACTTCCAGAACAGGGCTACCGCGAGGCACTTCTCCGGGGGAAAACGGCCCTTCGCGAAGGGCAGATCTGCCGAGCTCACTGCGGGAAAGCGAAAGCAAAGGACGCTTTTCTCCCTCTAACCGCTTTCGTCAGAGGAACGGGGGAAGTCACAGTGTTCTCTCTCTCACTGAGATACACACAATCTGACGTTGCCTCTGAGCTCCGTTGCTGGCAAAGAACTGAAACTGACATACATTCCTGTGGGGAAACACAGGGCTTCGCTAGGATTTCTCCAGGCAGTCTGTTTTCCCTGGGCCTCGCTGTAGGAACACTATCTCGCCAGGGCAACACTGCATGGGATTTCCTCTGCCAGGAGAGAGCTGCTGCTCTGTAGGTTGTGCTGGGAAACCTTGCTTTGGCGAGTGCCAATTGACCGCATTCAGGCAGAAAGAAAAGAGAATCGCAAGAGGCCTTTTCTCGCCGGCTGCTCTGCCAAGCCCTTCCAGTTAAAACTATGCCGTTGCTCCTCTGGAAGGATCCCTGCACCGCGACGTAGTTTTTCAGAAGAAGCCTTGCGTTTGCAAGAGCAAAGGAGGAATTCGTTGCAGGAAAGAGGAAGGAAAGAAAGTTTCTCTCCCTCTGCCTGCTTTGCTCAGAGGACTGGATGAAGTTAGGAAGTTCTCCCTTTCACTGAGAAACGTGCAGGCTGCTGTTGCCTGGGCGCTCTGTTCTTTGCAAAAGAGTCTGCTGTTCCCCGCTTTGAACCGTGGAAAGGCGCCGGGCTCTGCTAAGATTTCCCCCGGCGCTTCGTTTGCCCTGGGCCAAAGCGAGCCTTCACAATAGCTGAACGCTAACACTGCATACTCGTTCCACTTCCAGAACAGGGCTACCGCGAGGCAGTTCTCCGGGGGAAAACGGCCCTTCGCGAAGGGCAGATCTGCCGAGCTCACTGCGGGAAAGCGAAAGCAAAGGACGCTTTTCTCCCTCTAACCGCTTTCGTCAGAGGAACGGGGGAAGTCACAGTGTTCTTTCTCTCACTGAGATACACACAATCTGACGTTGCCTCTGAGCTCCGTTGCTGGCAAAGAACTGAAACTGACATACATTCCTGTGGGGAAACACAGGGCTTCGCTAGGATTTCTCCAGGCAGTCTGTTTTCCCTGGGCCTCACTGTAGCAACACTATCTCGCCAGGGCAACACTGCATGGGATTTCCTCTGCCAGGAGAGAGCTGCTGCTCTGTAGGTTGTGCTGGGAAACCTTGCTTTGGCGAGTGCCAATTGACCGCATTCAGGCAGAAAGAAAAGAGAATCGCAAGAGGCCTTTTCTCGCCGGCTGCTCTGCCAAGCCCTTCCAGCTAAAACTATGCCGTTGCTCCTCTGGAAGGATCCCTGCACCGCGACGTAGTTTTTCAGAAGAAGCCTTGCGTTTGCAAGAGCAAAGGAGGAATTCGTTGCAGGAAAGAGGAAGGAAAGAAAGTTTCTCTCCCTCTGCCTGCTTTGCTCAGAGGACTGGATGAAGTTAGGAAGTTCTCCCTTTCACTGAGAAACGTGCAGGCTGCTGTTGCCTGGGCGCTCTCTTCTTTGCAAAAGAGTCTGCTGTTCCACGCTTTGAACCGTGGAAAGGCGCCGGGCTCTGCTAAGATTTCCCCCGGCGCTTCGTTTGCCCTGGGCCAAAGCGAGCCTTCACAATAGCTGAACGCTAACACTGCATACTCGTTCCACTTCCAGAACAGGGCTACCGCGAGGCAGTTCTCCGGGG
The DNA here is from genome assembly GCF_030014295.1 of Loxodonta africana. Classification (NCBI taxonomy): domain Eukaryota; kingdom Metazoa; phylum Chordata; class Mammalia; order Proboscidea; family Elephantidae; genus Loxodonta; species Loxodonta africana. The sequence goes on along the minus strand of NC_087361.1, from coordinate 82,081,095 downwards.
GAAAACGGCCCTTCGCGAAGGGCAGATCTGCCGAGCTCACTGCGGGAAAGCGAAAGCAAAGGACGCTTCTCTCCCTCTAACCGCTTTCGTCAGAGGAACGGGGGAAGTCACAGTGTTCTCTCTCTCACTGAGATACACACAATCTGACGTTGCCTCTGAGCTCCGTTGCTGGCAAAGAACTGAAACTGACATACATTCCTGTGGGGAAACACAGGGCTTCGCTAGGATTTCTCCAGGCAGTCTGTTTTCCCTGGGCCTCGCTGTAGGAACACTATCTCGCCAGGGCAACACTGCATGGGATTTCCTCTGCCAGGAGAGAGCTGCTGCTCTGTAGGTTGTGCTGGGAAACCTTGCTTTGGCGAGTGCCAATTGACCGCATTCAGGCAGAAAGAAAAGAGAATCGCAAGAGGCCTTTTCTCGCCGGCTGCTCTGCCAAGCCCTTCCAGCTAAAACTATGCCGTTGCTCCTCTGGAAGGATCCCTGCACCGCGACGTAGTTTTTCAGAAGAAGCCTTGCGTTTGCAAGAGCAAAGGAGGAATTCGTTGCAGGAAAGAGGAAGGAAAGAAAGTTTCTCTCCCTCTGCCTGCTTTGCTCAGAGGACTGGATGAAGTTAGGAAGTTCTCCCTTTCACTGAGAAACGTGCAGGCTGCTGTTGCCTGGGCGCTCTGTTCTTTGCAAAAGAGTCTGCTGTTCCACGCTTTGAACCGTGGAAAGGCGCCGGGCTCTGCTAAGATTTCCCCCGGCGCTTCGTTTGCCCTGGGCCAAAGCGAGCCTTCACAATAGCTGAACGCTAACACTGCATACTCGTTCCACTTCCAGAACAGGGCTACCGCGAGGCAGTTCTCCGGGGGAAAACGGCCCTTCGCGAAGGGCAGATCTGCCGAGCTCACTGCGGGAAAGCGAAAGCAAAGGACGCTTTTCTCCCTCTAACCGCTTTCGTCAGAGGAACGGGGGAAGTCACAGTGTTCTCTCTCTCACTGAGATACACACAATCTGACGTTGCCTCTGAGCTCCGTTGCTGGCAAAGAACTGAAACTGACATACATTCCTGTGGGGAAACACAGGGCTTCGCTAGGATTTCTCCAGGCAGTCTGTTTTCCCTGGGCCTCGCTGTAGGAACACTATCTCGCCAGGGCAACACTGCATGGGATTTCCTCTGCCAGGAGAGAGCTGCTGCTCTGTAGGTTGTGCTGGGAAACCTTGCTTTGGCGAGTGCCAATTGACCGCATTCAGGCAGAAAGAAAAGAGAATCGCAAGAGGCCTTTTCTCGCCGGCTGCTCTGCCAAGCCCTTCCAGCTAAAACTATGCCGTTGCTCCTCTGGAAGGATCCCTGCACCGCGACGTAGTTTTTCAGAAGAAGCCTTGCGTTTGCAAGAGCAAAGGAGGAATTCGTTGCAGGAAAGAGGAAGGAAAGAAAGTTTCTCTCCCTCTGCCTGCTTTGCTCAGAGGACTGGATGAAGGTAGGAAGTTCTCCCTTTCACTGAGAAACGTGCAGGCTGCTGTTGCCTGGGCGCTCTGTTCTTTGCAAAAGAGTCTGCTGTTCCACGCTTTGAACCGTGGAAAGGCGCCGGGCTCTGCTAAGATTTCCCCCGGCGCTTCGTTTGCCCTGGGCCAAAGCGAGCCTTCACAATAGCTGAACGCTAACACAGCATACTCGTTTCACTTCCAGAACAGGGCTACCGCGAGGCAGTTCGCCGGGGGAAAACGGCCCTTCGCGAAGGGCAGATCTGCCGAGCTCACTGCGGGAAAGCGAAAGCAAAGGACGCTTTTCTCCCTCTAACCGCTTTCGTCAGAGGAACGGGGGAAGTCACAGTGTTCTCTCTCTCACTGAGATACACACAATCTGACGTTGCCTCTGAGCTCCGTTGCTGGCAAAGAACTGAAACTGACATACATTCCTGTGGGGAAACACATTGCTTTGCTAGGATTTCTCCAGGCAGTCTGTTTTCCCTGGGCCTCGCTGTAGCAACACTATCTCGCCAGGGCAACACTGCATGGGATTTCCTCTGCCAGGAGAGAGCTGCTGCTCTGTAGGTTGTGCTGGGAAACCTTGCTTTGGCGAGTGCCAATTGACCGCATTCAGGCAGAAAGAAAAGAGAATCGCAAGAGGCCTTTTCTCGCCGGCTGCTCTGCCAAGCCCTTCCAGCTAAAACTATGCCGTTGCTCCTCTGGAAGGATCCCTGCACCGCGACGTAGTTTTTCAGAAGAAGCCGTGCGTTTGCAAGAGCAAAGGAGGAATTCGTTGCAGGAAAGAGGAAGGAAAGAAAGTTTCTCTCCCTCTGCCTGCTTTGCTCAGAGGACTGGATGAAGTTAGGAAGTTCTCCCTTTCACTGAGAAACGTGCAGGCTGCTGTTGCCTGGGCGCTCCGTTCTTTGCAAAAGAGTCTGCTGTTCCACGCTTTGAACCGTGGAAAGGCGCCGGGCTCTGCCAAGATTTCCCCCGGCGCTTCGTTTGCCCTGGGCCAAAGCGAGCCTTCACAATAGCTGAACGCTAACACTGCATACTCGTTCCACTTCCAGAACAGGGCTACCGCGAGGCAGTTCTCCGGGGGAAAACGGCCCTTCGCGAAGGGCAGATCTGCCGAGCTCACTGCGGGAAAGCGAAAGCAAAGGACGCTTCTCTCCCTCTAACCGCTTTCGTCAGAGGAACGGGGGAAGTCACAGTGTTCTCTCTCTCACTGAGATACACACAATCTGACGTTGCCTCTGAGCTCCGTTGCTGGCAAAGAACTGAAACTGACATACATTCCTGTGGGGAAACACAGGGCTTCGCTAGGATTTCTCCAGGCAGTCTGTTTTCCCTGGGCCTCGCTGTAGGAACACTATCTCGCCAGGGCAACACTGCATGGGATTTCCTCTGCCAGGAGAGAGCTGCTGCTCTGTAGGTTGTGCTGGGAAACCTTGCTTTGGCGAGTGCCAATTGACCGCATTCAGGCAGAAAGAAAAGAGAATCGCAAGAGGCCTTTTCTCGCCGGCTGCTCTGCCAAGCCCTTCCAGCTAAAACTATGCCGTTGCTCCTCTGGAAGGATCCCTGCACCGCGACGTAGTTTTTCAGAAGAAGCCTTGCGTTTGCAAGAGCAAAGGAGGAATTCGTTGCAGGAAAGAGGAAGGAAAGAAAGTTTCTCTCCCTCTGCCTGCTTTGCTCAGAGGACTGGATGAAGTTAGGAAGTTCTCCCTTTCACTGAGAAACGTGCAGGCTGCTGTTGCCTGGGCGCTCTGTTCTTTGCAAAAGAGTCTGCTGTTCCACGCTTTGAACCGTGGAAAGGCGCCGGGCTCTGCTAAGATTTCCCCCGGCGCTTCGTTTGCCCTGGGCCAAAGCGAGCCTTCACAATAGCTGAACGCTAACACTGCATACTCGTTCCACTTCCAGAACAGGGCTACCGCGAGGCAGTTCTCCGGGGGAAAACGGCCCTTCGCGAAGGGCAGATCTGCCGAGCTCACTGCGGGAAAGCGAAAGCAAAGGACGCTTTTCTCCCTCTAAGCGCTTTCGTCAGAGGAACGGGGGAAGTCACAGTGTTCTCTCTCTCACTGAGATACACACAATCTGACGTTGCCTCTGAGCTCCGTTGCTGGCAAAGAACTGAAACTGACATACATTCCTGTGAGGAAACACAGGGCTTCGCTAGGATTTCTCCAGGCAGTCTGTTTTCCCTGGGCCTCGCTGTAGCAACACTATCTCGCCAGGGCAACACTGCATGGGATTTCCTCTGCCAGGAGAGAGCTGCTGCTCTGTAGGTGGTGCTGGGAAACCTTGCTTTGGCGAGTGCCAATTGACCGCATTCAGGCAGAAAGAAAAGAGAATCGCAAGAGGCCTTTTCTCGCCGGCTGCTCTGCCAAGCCCTTCCAGCTAAAACTATGCCGTTGCTCCTCTGGAAGGATCCCTGCACCGCGACGTAATTTTTCAGAAGAAGCCTTGCGTTGACAAGAGCAAAGGAGGAATTCGTTGCAGGAAAGAGGAAGGAAAGAAAGTTTCTCTCCCTCTGCCTGCTTTGCTCAGAGGACTGGATGAAGTTAGGAAGTTCTCCCTTTCACTGAGAAACGTGCAGGCTGCTGTTGCCTGGGCGCTCCGTTCTTTGCAAAAGAGTCTGCATAGAGAGATAGTATTCCGTGGAAAGGCGCCGGGCTCTGCCAAGATTTCCCCCGGCGCTTCGTTTGCCCTGGGCCAAAGCGAGCCTTCACAATAGCTGAACGCTAACACTGCATACTCGTTCCACTTCCAGAACAGGGCTACCGCGAGGCAGTTCTCCGGGGGAAAACGGCCCTTCGCGAAGGGCAGATCTGCCGAGCTCACTGCGGGAAAGCGAAAGCAAAGGACGCTTCTCTCCCTCTAACCGCTTTCGTCAGAGGAACGGGGGAAGTCACAGTGTTCTTTCTCTCACTGAGATACGCACAATCTGACGTTGCCTCTGAGCTCCGTTGCTGGCAAAGAACTGAAACTGACATACATTCCTGTGGGGAAACACAGGGCTTCGCTAGGATTTCTCCAGGCAGTCTGTTTTCCCTGGGCCTCGCTGTAGCAACACTATCTCGCCAGGGCAACACTGCATGGGATTTCCTCTGCCAGGAGAGAGCTGCTGCTCTGTAGGTTGTGCTGGGAAACCTTGCTTTGGCGAGTGCCAATTGACCGCATTCAGGCAGAAAGAAAAGAGAATCGCAAGAGGCCTTTTCTCGCCGGCTGCTCTGCCAAGCCCTTCCAGCTAAAACTATGCCGTTGCTCCTCTGGAAGGATCCCTGCACCGCGACGTAGTTTTTCAGAAGAAGCCTTGCGTTTGCAAGAGCAAAGGAGGAATTCGTTGTAGGAAAGAGGAAGGAAAGAAAGTTTCTCTCCCTCTGCCTGCTTTGCTCAGAGGACTGGATGAAGTTAGGAAGTTCTCCCTTTCACTGAGAAACGTGCAGGCTGCTGTTGCCTGGGCGCTCTGTTCTTTGCAAAAGAGTCTGCTGTTCCCCGCTTTGAACCGTGGAAAGGCGCCGGGCTCTGCTAAGATTTCCCCCGGCGCTTCGTTTGCCCTGGGCCAAAGCGAGCCTTCACAATAGCTGAACGCTAACACTGCATACTCGTTCCACTTCCAGAACAGGGCTACCGCGAGGCAGTTCTCCGGGGGAAAACGGCCCTTCGCGAAGGGCAGATCTGCCGAGCTCACTGCGGGAAAGCGAAAGCAAAGGACGCTTTTCTCCCTCTAACCGCTTTCGTCAGAGGAACGGGGGAAGTCACAGTGTTCTCTCTCTCACTGAGATACACACAATCTGACGTTGCCTCTGAGCTCCGTTGCTGGCAAAGAACTGAAACTGACATACATTCCTGTGGGGAAACACAGGGCTTTGCTAGGATTTCTCCAGGCAGTCTGTTTTCCCTGGGCCTCGCTGTAGGAACACTATCTCGCCAGGGCAACACTGCATGGGATTTCCTCTGCCAGGAGAGAGCTGCTGCTCTGTAGGTTGTGCTGGGAAACCTTGCTTTGGCGAGTGCCAATTGACCGCATTCAGGCAGAAAGAAAAGAGAATCGCAAGAGGCCTTTTCTCGCCGGCTGCTCTGCCAAGCCCTTCCAGCTAAAACTATGCCGTTGCTCCTCTGGAAGGATCCCTGCACCGCGACGTAGTTTTTCAGAAGAAGCCTTGCGTTTGCAAGAGCAAAGGAGGAATTCGTTGCAGGAAAGAGGAAGGAAAGAAAGTTTCTCTCCCTCTGCCTGCTTTGCTCAGAGGACTGGATGAAGGTAGGAAGTTCTCCCTTTCACTGAGAAACGTGCAGGCTGCTGTTGCCTGGGCGCTCTGTTCTTTGCAAAAGAGTCTGCTGTTCCACGCTTTGAACCGTGGAAAGGCGCCGGGCTCTGCTAAGATTTCCCCCGGCGCTTCGTTTGCCCTGGGCCAAAGCGAGCCTTCACAATAGCTGAACGCTAACACAGCATACTCGTTTCACTTCCAGAACAGGGCTACCGCGAGGCAGTTCGCCGGGGGAAAACGGCCCTTCGCGAAGGGCAGATCTGCCGAGCTCACTGCGGGAAAGCGAAAGCAAAGGACGCTTTTCTCCCTCTAACCGCTTTCGTCAGAGGAACGGGGGAAGTCACAGTGTTCTCTCTCTCACTGAGATACACACAATCTGACGTTGCCTCTGAGCTCCGTTGCTGGCAAAGAACTGAAACTGACATAAATTCCTGTGGGGAAACACATTGCTTTGCTAGGATTTCTCCAGGCAGTCTGTTTTCCCTGGGCCTCGCTGTAGCAACACTATCTCGCCAGGGCAACACTGCATGGGATTTCCTCTGCCAGGAGAGAGCTGCTGCTCTGTAGGTTGTGCTGGGAAACCTTGCTTTGGCGAGTGCCAATTGACCGCATTCAGGCAGAAAGAAAAGAGAATCGCAAGAGGCCTTTTCTCGCCGGCTGCTCTGCCAAGCCCTTCCAGCTAAAACTATGCCGTTGCTCCTCTGGAAGGATCCCTGCACCGCGACGTAGTTTTTCAGAAGAAGCCTTGCGTTTGCAAGAGCAAAGGAGGAATTCGTTGCAGGAAAGAGGAAGGAAAGAAAGTTTCTCTCCCTCTGCCTGCTTTGCTCAGAGGACTGGATGAAGTTAGGAAGTTCTCCCTTTCACTGAGAAACGTGCAGGCTGCTGTTGCCTGGGCGCTCCGTTCTTTGCAAAAGAGTCTGCTGTTCCACGCTTTGAACCGTGGAAAGGCGCCGGGCTCTGCCAAGATTTCCCCCGGCGCTTCGTTTGCCCTGGGCCAAAGCGAGCCTTCACAATAGCTGAACGCTAACACTGCATACTCGTTCCACTTCCAGAACAGGGCTACCGCGAGGCAGTTCTCCGGGGGAAAACGGCCCTTCGCGAAGGGCAGATCTGCCGAGCTCACTGCGGGAAAGCGAAAGCAAAGGACGCTTCTCTCCCTCTAAGCGCTTTCGTCAGAGGAACGGGGGAAGTCACAGTGTTCTCTCTCTCACTGAGATACACACAATCTGACGTTGCCTCTGAGCTCCGTTGCTGGCAAAGAACTGAAACTGACATACATTCCTGTGGGGAAACACAGGGCTTCGCTAGGATTTCTCCAGGCAGTCTGTTTTCCCTGGGCCTCGCTGTAGGAACACTATCTCGCCAGGGCAACACTGCATGGGATTTCCTCTGCCAGGAGAGAGCTGCTGCTCTGTAGGTTGTGCTGGGAAACCTTGCTTTGGCGAGTGCCAATTGACCGCATTCAGGCAGAAAGAAAAGAGAATCGCAAGAGGCCTTTTCTCGCCGGCTGCTCTGCCAAGCCCTTCCAGCTAAAACTATGCCGTTGCTCCTCTGGAAGGATCCCTGCACCGCGACGTAGTTTTTCAGAAGAAGCCTTGCGTTTGCAAGAGCAAAGGAGGAATTCGTTGCAGGAAAGAGGAAGGAAAGAAAGTTTCTCTCCCTCTGCCTGCTTTGCTCAGAGGACTGGATGAAGTTAGGAAGTTCTCCCTTTCACTGAGAAACGTGCAGGCTGCTGTTGCCTGGGCGCTCTGTTCTTTGCAAAAGAGTCTGCTGTTCCACGCTTTGAACCGTGGAAAGGCGCCGGGCTCTGCTAAGATTTCCCCCGGCGCTTCTTTTGCCCTGGGCCAAAGCGAGCCTTCACAATAGCTGAACGCTAACACTGCATACTCGTTCCACTTCCAGAACAGGGCTACCGCGAGGCAGTTCTCCGGGGGAAAACGGCCCTTCGCGAAGGGCAGATCTGCCGAGCTCACTGCGGGAAAGCGAAAGCAAAGGACGCTTTTCTCCCTCTAACCGCTTTCGTCAGAGGAACGGGGGAAGTCACAGTGTTCTCTCTCTCACTGAGATACACACAATCTGACGTTGCCTCTGAGCTCCGTTGCTGGCAAAGAACTGAAACTGACATACATTCCTGTGGGGAAACACAGGGCTTCGCTAGGATTTCTCCAGGCAGTCTGTTTTCCCTGGGCCTCGCTGTAGCAACACTATCTCGCCAGGGCAACACTGCATGGGATTTCCTCTGCCAGGAGAGAGCTGCTGCTCTGTAGGTGGTGCTGGGAAACCTTGCTTTGGCGAGTGCCAATTGACCGCATTCAGGCAGAAAGAAAAGAGAATCGCAAGAGGCCTTTTCTCGCCGGCTGCTCTGCCAAGCCCTTCCAGCTAAAACTATGCCGTTGCTCCTCTGGAAGGATCCCTGCACCGCGACGTAATTTTTCAGAAGAAGCCTTGCGTTGACAAGAGCAAAGGAGGAATTCGTTGCAGGAAAGAGGAAGGAAAGAAAGTTTCTCTCCCTCTGCCTGCTTTGCTCAGAGGACTGGATGAAGTTAGGAAGTTCTCCCTTTCACTGAGAAACGTGCAGGCTGCTGTTGCCTGGGCGCTCCGTTCTTTGCAAAAGAGTCTGCTGTTCCACGCTTTGAACCGTGGAAAGGCGCCGGGCTCTGCCAAGATTTCCCCCGGCGCTTCGTTTGCCCTGGGCCAAAGCGAGCCTTCACAATAGCTGAACGCTAACACTGCATACTCGTTCCACTTCCAGAACAGGGCTACCGCGAGGCAGTTCTCCGGGGGAAAACGGCCCTTCGCGAAGGGCAGATCTGCCGAGCTCACTGCGGGAAAGCGAAAGCAAAGGACGCTTCTCTCCCTCTAACCGCTTTCGTCAGAGGAACGGGGGAAGTCACAGTGTTCTTTCTCTCACTGAGATACGCACAATCTGACGTTGCCTCTGAGCTCCGTTGCTGGCAAAGAACTGAAACTGACATACATTCCTGTGGGGAAACACAGGGCTTCGCTAGGATTTCTCCAGGCAGTCTGTTTTCCCTGGGCCTCGCTGTAGCAACACTATCTCGCCAGGGCAACACTGCATGGGATTTCCTCTGCCAGGAGAGAGCTGCTGCTCTGTAGGTTGTGCTGGGAAACCTTGCTTTGGCGAGTGCCAATTGACCGCATTCAGGCAGAAAGAAAAGAGAATCGCAAGAGGCCTTTTCTCGCCGGCTGCTCTGCCAAGCCCTTCCAGCTAAAACTATGCCGTTGCTCCTCTGGAAGGATCCCTGCACCGCGACGTAGTTTTTCAGAAGAAGCCTTGCGTTTGCAAGAGCAAAGGAGGAATTCGTTGCAGGAAAGAGGAAGGAAAGAAAGTTTCTCTCCCTCTGCCTGCTTTGCTCAGAGGACTGGATGAAGTTAGGAAGTTCTCCCTTTCACTGAGAAACGTGCAGGCTGCTGTTGCCTGGGCGCTCTGTTCTTTGCAAAAGAGTCTGCTGTTCCACGCTTTGAACCGTGGAAAGGCGCCGGGCTCTGCTAAGATTTCCCCCGGCGCTTCGTTTGCCCTGGGCCAAAGCGAGCCTTCACAATAGCTGAACGCTAACACTGCATACTCGTTCCACTTCCAGAACAGGGCTACCGCGAGGCAGTTCTCCGGGGGAAAACGGCCCTTCGCGAAGGGCAGATCTGCCGAGCTCACTGCGGGAAAGCGAAAGCAAAGGACGCTTTTCTCCCTCTAACCGCTTTCGTCAGAGGAACGGGGGAAGTCACAGTGTTCTCTCTCTCACTGAGATACACACAATCTGACGTTGCCTCTGAGCTCCGTTGCTGGCAAAGAACTGAAACTGACATACATTCCTGTGGGGAAACACAGGGCTTCGCTAGGATTTCTCCAGGCAGTCTGTTTTCCCTGGGCCTCGCTGTAGGAACACTATCTCGCCAGGGCAACACTGCATGGGATTTCCTCTGCCAGGAGAGAGCTGCTGCTCTGTAGGTTGTGCTGGGAAACCTTGCTTTGGCGAGTGCCAATTGACCGCATTCAGGCAGAAAGAAAAGAGAATCGCAAGAGGCCTTTTCTCGCCGGCTGCTCTGCCAAGCCCTTCCAGCTAAAACTATGCCGTTGCTCCTCTGGAAGGATCCCTGCACCGCGACGTAGTTTTTCAGAAGAAGCCTTGCGTTTGCAAGAGCAAAGGAGGAATTCGTTGCAGGAAAGAGGAAGGAAAGAAAGTTTCTCTCCCTCTGCCTGCTTTGCTCAGAGGACTGGATGAAGTTAGGAAGTTCTCCCTTTCACTGAGAAACGTGCAGGCTGCTGTTGCCTGGGCGCTCTCTTCTTTGCAAAAGAGTCTGCTGTTCCACGCTTTGAACCGTGGAAAGGTGCCGGGCTCTGCTAAGATTTCCCCCGGCGCTTCGTTTGCCCTGGGCCAAAGCGAGCCTTCACAATAGCTGAACGCTAACACTGCATACTCGTTCCACTTCCAGAACAGGGCTACCGCGAGGCAGTTCTCCGGGGGAAAACGGCCCTTCGCGAAGGGCAGATCTGCCGAGCTCACTGCGGGAAAGCGAAAGCAAAGGACGCTTTTCTCCCTCTAACCGCTTTCGTCAGAGGAACGGGGGAAGTCACAGTGTTCTCTCTCTCACTGAGATACACACAATCTGACGTTGCCTCTGAGCTCCGTTGCTGGCAAAGAACTGAAACTGACATACATTCCTGTGGGGAAACACATTGCTTTGCTAGGATTTCTCCAGGCAGTCTGTTTTCCCTGGGCCTCGCTGTAGCAACACTATCTCGCCAGGGCAACACTGCATGGGATTTCCTCTGCCAGGAGAGAGCTGCTGCTCTGTAGGTTGTGCTGGGAAACCTTGCTTTGGCGAGTGCCAATTGACCGCATTCAGGCAGAAAGAAAAGAGAATCGCAAGAGGCCTTTTCTCGCCGGCTGCTCTGCCAAGCCCTTCCAGCTAAAACTATGCCGTTGCTCCTCTGGAAGGATCCCTGCACCGCGACGTAGTTTTTCAGAAGAAGCCGTGCGTTTGCAAGAGCAAAGGAGGAATTCGTTGCAGGAAAGAGGAAGGAAAGAAAGTTTCTCTCCCTCTGCCTGCTTTGCTCAGAGGACTGGATGAAGTTAGGAAGTTCTCCCTTTCACTGAGAAACGTGCAGGCTGCTGTTGCCTGGGCGCTCTGTTCTTTGCAAAAGAGTCTGCTGTTCCACGCTTTGAACCGTGGAAAGGCGCTGGGCTCTGCTAAGATTTCCCCCGGCGCTTCGTTTGCCCTGGGCCAAAGCGAGCCTTCACAATAGCTGAACGCTAACACTGCATACTCGTTCCACTTCCAGAACAGGGCTACCGCGAGGCAGTTCTCCGGGGGAAAACGGCCCTTCGCGAAGGGCAGATCTGCCGAGCTCACTGCGGGAAAGCGAAAGCAAAGGACGCTTTTCTCCCTCTAACCGCTTTCGTCAGAGGAACGGGGGAAGTCACAGTGTTCTCTCTCTCACTGAGATACACACAATCTGACGTTGCCTCTGAGCTCCGTTGCTGGCAAAGAACTGAAACTGACATACATTCCTGTGGGGAAACACAGGGCTTCGCTAGGATTTCTCCAGGCAGTCTGTTTTCCCTGGGCCTCGCTGTAGCAACACTATCTCGCCAGGGCAACACTGCATGGGATTTCCTCTGCCAGGAGAGAGCTGCTGCTCTGTAGGTTGTGCTGGGAAACCTTGCTTTGGCGAGTGCCAATTGACCGCATTCAGGCAGAAAGAAAAGAGAATCGCAAGAGGCCTTTTTTCGCCGGCTGCTCTGCCAAGCCCTTCCAGCTAAAACTATGCCGTTGCTCCTCTGGAAGGATCCCTGCACCGCGACGTAATTTTTCAGAAGAAGCCTTGCGTTGGCAAGAGCAAAGGAGGAATTCGTTGCAGGAAAGAGGAAGGAAAGAAAGTTTCTCTCCCTCTGCCTGCTTTGCTCAGAGGACTGGATGAAGTTAGGAAGTTCTCCCTTTCACTGAGAAACGTGCAGGCTGCTGTTGCCTGGGCGCTCCGTTCTTTGCAAAAGAGTCTGCTGTTCCACGCTTTGAACCGTGGAAAGGCGCCGGGCTCTGCCAAGATTTCCCCCGGCGCTTCGTTTGCCCTGGGCCAAAGCGAGCCTTCACAATAGCTGAACGCTAACACTGCATACTCGTTCCACTTCCAGAACAGGGCTACCGCGAGGCAGTTCTGCGGGGGAAAACGGCCCTTCGCGAAGGGCAGATCTGCCGAGCTCACTGCGGGAAAGCGAAAGCAAAGGACGGTTCTCTCCCTCTAACCGCTTTCGTCAGAGGAACGGGGGAAGTCACAGTGTTCTCTCTCTCACTGAGATACACACAATCTGACGTTGCCTCTGAGCTCCGTTGCTGGCAAAGAACTGAAACTGACATACATTCCTGTGGGGAAACACAGGGCTTCGCTAGGATTTCTCCAGGCAGTCTGTTTTCCCTGGGCCTCGCTGTAGGAACACTATCTCGCCAGGGCAACACTGCATGGGATTTTCTCTGCCAGGAGAGAGCTGCTGCTCTGTAGGTTGTGCTGGGAAACCTTGCTTTGGCGAGTGCCAATTGACCGCATTCAGGCAGAAAGAAAAGAGAATCACAAGAGGCCTTTTCTCGCCGGCTGCTCTGCCAAGCCCTTCCAGCTAAAACTATGCCGTTGCTCCTCTGGAAGGATCCCTGCACCGCGACGTAGTTTTTCAGAAGAAGCCTTGCGTTTGCAAGAGCAAAGGAGGAATTCGTTGCAGGAAAGAGGAAGGAAAGAAAGTTTCTCTCCCTCTGCCTGCTTTGCTCAGAGGACTGGATGAAGTCAGGGAGTTCTCCCTTTCACTGAGAAACGTGCAGGCTGCTGTTGCCTGGGCGCTCTGTTCTTTGCAAAAGAGTCTGCTGTTCCACGCTTTGAACCGTGGAAAGGCGCCGGGCTCTGCTAAGATTTCCCCCGGCGCTTCGTTTGCCCTGGGCCAAAGCGAGCCTTCACAATAGCTGAACGCTAACACTGCATACTCGTTCCACTTCCAGAACAGGGCTACCGCGAGGCAGTTCTCCGGGGGAAAACGGCCCTTCGCGAAGGGCAGATCTGCCGAGCTCACTGCGGGAAAGCGAAAGCAAAGGACGCTTTTCTCCCTCTAACCGCTTTCGTCAGAGGAACGGGGGAAGTCACAGTGTTCTCTCTCTCACTGAGATACACACAATCTGACGTTGCCTCTGAGCTCCGTTGCTGGCAAAGAACTGAAACTGACATACATTCCTGTGGGGAAACACAGGGCTTCGCTAGGATTTCTCCAGGCAGTCTGTTTTCCCTGGGCCTCGCTGTAGGAACACTATCTCGCCAGGGCAACACTGCATGGGATTTCCTCTGCCAGGAGAGAGCTGCTGCTCTGTAGGTTGTGCTGGGAAACCTTGCTTTGGCGAGTGCCAATTGACCGCATTCAGGCAGAAAGAAAAGAGAATCGCAAGAGGCCTTTTCTCGCCGGCTGCTCTGCCAAGCCCTTCCAGCTAAAACTATGCCGTTGCTCCTCTGGAAGGATCCCTGCACCGCGACGTAGTTTTTCAGAAGAAGCCTTGCGTTTGCAAGAGCAAAGGAGGAATTCGTTGCAGGAAAGAGGAAGGAAAGAAAGTTTCTCTCCCTCTGCCTGCTTTGCTCAGAGGACTGGATGAAGGTAGGAAGTTCTCCCTTTCACTGAGAAACGTGCAGGCTGCTGTTGCCTGGGCGCTCTGTTCTTTGCAAAAGAGTCTGCTGTTCCACGCTTTGAACCGTGGAAAGGCGCCGGGCTCTGCTAAGATTTCCCCCGGCGCTTCGTTTGCCCTGGGCCAAAGCGAGCCTTCACAATAGCTGAACGCTAACACTGCATACTCGTTCCACTTCCAGAACAGGGCTACCGCGAGGCAGTTCTCCGGGGGAAAACGGCCCTTCGCGAAGGGCAGATCTGCCGAGCTCACTGCGGGAAAGCGAAAGCAAAGGACGCTTCTCTCCCTCTAACCGCTTTCGTCAGAGGAACGGGGGAAGTCACAGTGTTCTCTCTCTCACTGAGATACACACAATCTGACGTTGCCTCTGAGCTCCGTTGCTGGCAAAGAACTGAAACTGACATACATTCCTGTGGGGAAACACAGGGCTTCGCTAGGATTTCTCCAGGCAGTCTGTTTTCCCTGGGCCTCGCTGTAGGAACACTATCTCGCCAGGGCAACACTGCATGGGATTTCCTCTGCCAGGAGAGAGCTGCTGCTCTGTAGGTTGTGCTGGGAAACCTTGCTTTGGCGAGTGCCAATTGACCGCATTCAGGCAGAAAGAAAAGAGAATCGCAAGAGGCCTTTTCTCGCCGGCTGCTCTGCCAAGCCCTTCCAGCTAAAACTATGCCGTTGCTCCTCTGGAAGGATCCCTGCACCGCGACGTAGTTTTTCAGAAGAAGCCTTGCGTTTGCAAGAGCAAAGGAGGAATTCGTTGCAGGAAAGAGGAAGGAAAGAAAGTTTCTCTCCCTCTGCCTGCTTTGCTCAGAGGACTGGATGAAGTTAGGAAGTTCTCCCTTTCACTGAGAAACGTGCAGGCTGCTGTTGCCTGGGCGCTCTGTTCTTTGCAAAAGAGTCTGCTGTTCCACGCTTTGAACCGTGGAAAGGCGCCGGGCTCTGCTAAGATTTCCCCCGGCGCTTCTTTTGCCCTGGGCCAAAGCGAGCCTTCACAATAGCTGAACGCTAACACTGCATACTCGTTCCACTTCCAGAACAGGGCTACCGCGAGGCAGTTCTCCGGGGGAAAACGGCCCTTCGCGAAGGGCAGATCTGCCGAGCTCACTGCGGGAAAGCGAAAGCAAAGGACGCTTTTCTCCCTCTAACCGCTTTCGTCAGAGGAACGGGGGAAGTCACAGTGTTCTCTCTCTCACTGAGATACACACAATCTGACGTTGCCTCTGAGCTCCGTTGCTGGCAAAGAACTGAAACTGACATACATTCCTGTGGGGAAACACAGGGCTTCGCTAGGATTTCTCCAGGCAGTCTGTTTTCCCTGGGCCTCGCTGTAGCAACACTATCTCGCCAGGGCAACACTGCATGGGATTTCCTCTGCCAGGAGAGAGCTGCTGCTCTGTAGGTGGTGCTGGGAAACCTTGCTTTGGCGAGTGCCAATTGACCGCATTCAGGCAGAAAGAAAAGAGAATCGCAAGAGGCCTTTTCTCGCCGGCTGCTCTGCCAAGCCCTTCCAGCTAAAACTATGCCGTTGCTCCTCTGGAAGGATCCCTGCACCGCGACGTAATTTTTCAGAAGAAGCCTTGCGTTGACAAGAGCAAAGGAGGAATTCGTTGCAGGAAAGAGGAAGGAAAGAAAGTTTCTCTCCCTCTGCCTGCTTTGCTCAGAGGACTGGATGAAGTTAGGAAGTTCTCCCTTTCACTGAGAAACGTGCAGGCTGCTGTTGCCTGGGCGCTCCGTTCTTTGCAAAAGAGTCTGCTGTTCCACGCTTTGAACCGTGGAAAGGCGCCGGGCTCTGCCAAGATTTCCCCCGGCGCTTCGTTTGCCCTGGGCCAAAGCGAGCCTTCACAATAGCTGAACGCTAACACTGCATACTCGTTCCACTTCCAGAACAGGGCTACCGCGAGGCAGTTCTCCGGGGGAAAACGGCCCTTCGCGAAGGGCAGATCTGCCGAGCTCACTGCGGGAAAGCGAAAGCAAAGGACGCTTCTCTCCCTCTAACCGCTTTCGTCAGAGGAACGGGGGAAGTCACAGTGTTCTCTCTCTCACTGAGATACACACAATCTGACGTTGCCTCTGAGCTCCGTTGCTGGCAAAGAACTGAAACTGACATACATTCCTGTGGGGAAACACAGGGCTTCGCTAGGATTTCTCCAGGCAGTCTGTTTTCCCTGGGCCTCGCTGTAGGAACACTATCTCGCCAGGGCAACACTGCATGGGATTTCCTCTGCCAGGAGAGAGCTGCTGCTCTGTAGGTTGTGCTGGGAAACCTTGCTTTGGCGAGTGCCAATTGACCGCATTCAGGCAGAAAGAAAAGAGAATCGCAAGAGGCCTTTTCTCGCCGGCTGCTCTGCCAAGCCCTTCCAGCTAAAACTATGCCGTTGCTCCTCTGGAAGGATCCCTGCACCGCGACGTAGTTTTTCAGAAGAAGCCTTGCGTTTGCAAGAGCAAAGGAGGAATTCGTTGCAGGAAAGAGGAAGGAAAGAAAGTTTCTCTCCCTCTGCCTGCTTTGCTCAGAGGACTGGATGAAGTTAGGAAGTTCTCCCTTTCACTGAGAAACGTGCAGGCTGCTGTTGCCTGGGCGCTCTGTTCTTTGCAAAAGAGTCTGCTGTTCCACGCTTTGAACCGTGGAAAGGCGCCGGGCTCTGCTAAGATTTCCCCCGGCGCTTCTTTTGCCCTGGGCCAAAGCGAGCCTTCACAATAGCTGAACGCTAACACTGCATACTCGTTCCACTTCCAGAACAGGGCTACCGCGAGGCAGTTCTCCGGGGGAAAACGGCCCTTCGCGAAGGGCAGATCTGCCGAGCTCACTGCGGGAAAGCGAAAGCAAAGGACGCTTTTCTCCCTCTAACCGCTTTCGTCAGAGGAACGGGGGAAGTCACAGTGTTCTCTCTCTCACTGAGATACACACAATCTGACGTTGCCTCTGAGCTCCGTTGCTGGCAAAGAACTGAAACTGACATACATTCCTGTGGGGAAACACAGGGCTTCGCTAGGATTTCTCCAGGCAGTCTGTTTTCCCTGGGCCTCGCTGTAGCAACACTATCTCGCCAGGGCAACACTGCATGGGATTTCCTCTGCCAGGAGAGAGCTGCTGCTCTGTAGGTGGTGCTGGGAAACCTTGCTTTGGCGAGTGCCAATTGACCGCATTCAGGCAGAAAGAAAAGAGAATCGCAAGAGGCCTTTTCTCGCCGGCTGCTCTGCCAAGCCCTTCCAGCTAAAACTATGCCGTTGCTCCTCTGGAAGGATCCCTGCACCGCGACGTAATTTTTCAGAAGAAGCCTTGCGTTGACAAGAGCAAAGGAGGAATTCGTTGCAGGAAAGAGGAAGGAAAGAAAGTTTCTCTCCCTCTGCCTGCTTTGCTCAGAGGACTGGATGAAGTTAGGAAGTTCTCCCTTTCACTGAGAAACGTGCAGGCTGCTGTTGCCTGGGCGCTCCGTTCTTTGCAAAAGAGTCTGCTGTTCCACGCTTTGAACCGTGGAAAGGCGCCGGGCTCTGCCAAGATTTCCCCCGGCGCTTCGTTTGCCCTGGGCCAAAGCGAGCCTTCACAATAGCTGAACGCTAACACTGCATACTCGTTCCACTTCCAGAACAGGGCTACCGCGAGGCAGTTCTCCGGGGGAAAACGGCCCTTCGCGAAGGGCAGATCTGCCGAGCTCACTGCGGGAAAGCGAAAGCAAAGGACGCTTCTCTCCCTCTAACCGCTTTCGTCAGAGGAACGGGGGAAGTCACAGTGTTCTTTCTCTCACTGAGATACGCACAATCTGACGTTGCCTCTGAGCTCCGTTGCTGGCAAAGAACTGAAACTGACATACATTCCTGTGGGGAAACACAGGGCTTCGCTAGGATTTCTCCAGGCAGTCTGTTTTCCCTGGGCCTCGCTGTAGCAACACTATCTCGCCAGGGCAACACTGCATGGGATTTCCTCTGCCAGGAGAGAGCTGCTGCTCTGTAGGTTGTGCTGGGAAACCTTGCTTTGGCGAGTGCCAATTGACCGCATTCAGGCAGAAAGAAAAGAGAATCGCAAGAGGCCTTTTCTCGCCGGCTGCTCTGCCAAGCCCTTCCAGCTAAAACTATGCCGTTGCTCCTCTGGAAGGATCCCTGCACCGCGACGTAGTTTTTCAGAAGAAGCCTTGCGTTTGCAAGAGCAAAGGAGGAATTCGTTGCAGGAAAGAGGAAGGAAAGAAAGTTTCTCTCCCTCTGCCTGCTTTGCTCAGAGGACTGGATGAAGTTAGGAAGTTCTCCCTTTCACTGAGAAACGTGCAGGCTGCTGTTGCCTGGGCGCTCTGTTCTTTGCAAAAGAGTCTGCTGTTCCACGCTTTGAACCGTGGAAAGGCGCCGGGCTCTGCTAAGATTTCCCCCGGCGCTTCGTTTGCCCTGGGCCAAAGCGAGCCTTCACAATAGCTGAACGCTAACACTGCATACTCGTTCCACTTCCAGAACAGGGCTACCGCGAGGCAGTTCTCCGGGGGAAAACGGCCCTTCGCGAAGGGCAGATCTGCCGAGCTCACTGCGGGAAAGCGAAAGCAAAGGACGCTTTTCTCCCTCTAACCGCTTTCGTCAGAGGAACGGGGGAAGTCACAGTGTTCTCTCTCTCACTGAGATACACACAATCTGACGTTGCCTCTGAGCTCCGTTGCTGGCAAAGAACTGAAACTGACATACATTCCTGTGGGGAAACACAGGGCTTCGCTAGGATTTCTCCAGGCAGTCTGTTTTCCCTGGGCCTCGCTGTAGGAACACTATCTCGCCAGGGCAACACTGCATGGGATTTCCTCTGCCAGGAGAGAGCTGCTGCTCTGTAGGTTGTGCTGGGAAACCTTGCTTTGGCGAGTGCCAATTGACCGCATTCAGGCAGAAAGAAAAGAGAATCGCAAGAGGCCTTTTCTCGCCGGCTGCTCTGCCAAGCCCTTCCAGCTAAAACTATGCCGTTGCTCCTCTGGAAGGATCCCTGCACCGCGACGTAGTTTTTCAGAAGAAGCCTTGCGTTTGCAAGAGCAAAGGAGGAATTCGTTGCAGGAAAGAGGAAGGAAAGAAAGTTTCTCTCCCTCTGCCTGCTTTGCTCAGAGGACTGGATGAAGTTAGGAAGTTCTCCCTTTCACTGAGAAACGTGCAGGCTGCTGTTGCCTGGGCGCTCTCTTCTTTGCAAAAGAGTCTGCTGTTCCACGCTTTGAACCGTGGAAAGGTGCCGGGCTCTGCTAAGATTTCCCCCGGCGCTTCGTTTGCCCTGGGCCAAAGCGAGCCTTCACAATAGCTGAACGCTAACACTGCATACTCGTTCCACTTCCAGAACAGGGCTACCGCGAGGCAGTTCTCCGGGGGAAAACGGCCCTTCGCGAAGGGCAGATCTGCCGAGCTCACTGCGGGAAAGCGAAAGCAAAGGACGCTTTTCTCCCTCTAACCGCTTTCGTCAGAGGAACGGGGGAAGTCACAGTGTTCTCTCTCTCACTGAGATACACACAATCTGACGTTGCCTCTGAGCTCCGTTGCTGGCAAAGAACTGAAACTGACATACATTCCTGTGGGGAAACACATTGCTTTGCTAGGATTTCTCCAGGCAGTCTGTTTTCCCTGGGCCTCGCTGTAGCAACACTATCTCGCCAGGGCAACACTGCATGGGATTTCCTCTGCCAGGAGAGAGCTGCTGCTCTGTAGGTTGTGCTGGGAAACCTTGCTTTGGCGAGTGCCAATTGACCGCATTCAGGCAGAAAGAAAAGAGAATCGCAAGAGGCCTTTTCTCGCCGGCTGCTCTGCCAAGCCCTTCCAGCTAAAACTATGCCGTTGCTCCTCTGGAAGGATCCCTGCACCGCGACGTAGTTTTTCAGAAGAAGCCGTGCGTTTGCAAGAGCAAAGGAGGAATTCGTTGCAGGAAAGAGGAAGGAAAGAAAGTTTCTCTCCCTCTGCCTGCTTTGCTCAGAGGACTGGATGAAGTTAGGAAGTTCTCCCTTTCACTGAGAAACGTGCAGGCTGCTGTTGCCTGGGCGCTCCGTTCTTTGCAAAAGAGTCTGCTGTTCCACGCTTTGAACCGTGGAAAGGCGCCGGGCTCTGCCAAGATTTCCCCCGGCGCTTCGTTTGCCCTGGGCCAAAGCGAGCCTTCACAATAGCTGAACGCTAACACTGCATACTCGTTCCACTTCCAGAACAGGGCTACCGCGAGGCAGTTCTCCGGGGGAAAACGGCCCTTCGCGAAGGGCAGATCTGCCGAGCTCACTGCGGGAAAGCGAAAGCAAAGGACGCTTCTCTCCCTCTAACCGCTTTCGTCAGAGGAACGGGGGAAGTCACAGTGTTCTCTCTCTCACTGAGATACACACAATCTGACGTTGCCTCTGAGCTCCGTTGCTGGCAAAGAACTGAAACTGACATACATTCCTGTGGGGAAACACAGGGCTTCGCTAGGATTTCTCCAGGCAGTCTGTTTTCCCTGGGCCTCGCTGTAGGAACACTATCTCGCCAGGGCAACACTGCATGGGATTTCCTCTGCCAGGAGAGAGCTGCTGCTCTGTAGGTTGTGCTGGGAAACCTTGCTTTGGCTAGTGCCAAATGACCGCATTCAGGCAGAAAGAAAAGAGAATCACAAGAGGCCTTTTCTCGCCGGCTGCTCTGCCAAGCCCTTCCAGCTAAAACTATGCCGTTGCTCCTCTGGAAGGATCCCTGCACCGCGACGTAGTTTTTCAGAAGAAGCCTTGCGTTTGCAAGAGCAAAGGAGGAATTCGTTGCAGGAAAGAGGAAGGAAAGAAAGTTTCTCTCCCTCTGCCTGCTTTGCTCAGAGGACTGGATGAAGTCAGGGAGTTCTCCCTTTCACTGAGAAACGTGCAGGCTGCTGTTGCCTGGGCGCTCTGTTCTTTGCAAAAGAGTCTGCTGTTCCACGCTTTGAACCGTGGAAAGGCGCCGGGCTCTGCTAAGATTTCCCCCGGCGCTTCGTTTGCCCTGGGCCAAAGCGAGCCTTCACAATAGCTGAACGCTAACACTGCATACTCGTTCCACTTCCAGAACAGGGCTACCGCGAGGCAGTTCTCCGGGGGAAAACGGCCCTTCGCGAAGGGCAGATCTGCCGAGCTCACTGCGGGAAAGCGAAAGCAAAGGACGCTTTTCTCCCTCTAAGCGCTTTCGTCAGAGGAACGGGGGAAGTCACAGTGTTCTCTCTCTCACTGAGATACACACAATCTGACGTTGCCTCTGAGCTCCGTTGCTGGCAAAGAACTGAAACTGACATACATTCCTGTGGGGAAACACAGGGCTTCGCTAGGATTTCTCCAGGCAGTCTGTTTTCCCTGGGCCTCGCTGTAGGAACACTATCTCGCCAGGGCAACACTGCATGGGATTTCCTCTGCCAGGAGAGAGCTGCTGCTCTGTAGGTTGTGCTGGGAAACCTTGCTTTGGCGAGTGCCAATTGACCGCATTCAGGCAGAAAGAAAAGAGAATCGCAAGAGGCCTTTTCTCGCCGGCTGCTCTGCCAAGCCCTTCCAGCTAAAACTATGCCGTTGCTCCTCTGGAAGGATCCCTGCACCGCGACGTAATTTTTCAGAAGAAGCCTTGCGTTGGCAAGAGCAAAGGAGGAATTCGTTGCAGGAAAGAGGAAGGAAAGAAAGTTTCTCTCCCTCTGCCTGCTTTGCTCAGAGGACTGGATGAAGTTAGGAAGTTCTCCCTTTCACTGAGAAACGTGCAGGCTGCTGTTGCCTGGGCGCTCCGTTCTTTGCAAAAGAGTCTGCTGTTCCACGCTTTGAACCGTGGAAAGGCGCCGGGCTCTGCCAAGATTTCCCCCGGCGCTTCGTTTGCCCTGGGCCAAAGCGAGCCTTCACAATAGCTGAACGCTAACACTGCATACTCGTTCCACTTCCAGAACAGGGCTACCGCGAGGCAGTTCTCCGGGGGAAAACGGCCCTTCGCGAAGGGCAGATCTGCCGAGCTCACTGCGGGAAAGCGAAAGCAAAGGACGCTTCTCTCCCTCTAACCGCTTTCGTCAGAGGAACGGGGGAAGTCACAGTGTTCTCTCTCTCACTGAGATACACACAATCTGACGTTGCCTCTGAGCTCCGTTGCTGGCAAAGAACTGAAACTGACATACATTCCTGTGGGGAAACACAGGGCTTCGCTAGGATTTCTCCAGGCAGTCTGTTTTCCCTGGGCCTCGCTGTAGGAACACTATCTCGCCAGGGCAACACTGCATGGGATTTCCTCTGCCAGGAGAGAGCTGCTGCTCTGTAGGTTGTGCTGGGAAACCTTGCTTTGGCGAGTGCCAAATGACCGCATTCAGGCAGAAAGAAAAGAGAATCACAAGAGGCCTTTTCTCGCCGGCTGCTCTGCCAAGCCCTTCCAGCTAAAACTATGCCGTTGCTCCTCTGGAAGGATCCCTGCACCGCGACGTAGTTTTTCAGAAGAAGCCTTGCGTTTGCAAGAGCAAAGGAGGAATTCGTTGCAGGAAAGAGGAAGGAAAGAAAGTTTCTCTCCCTCTGCCTGCTTTGCTCAGAGGACTGGATGAAGTCAGGGAGTTCTCCCTTTCACTGAGAAACGTGCAGGCTGCTGTTGCCTGGGCGCTCTGTTCTTTGCAAAAGAGTCTGCTGTTCCACGCTTTGAACCGTGGAAAGGCGCCGGGCTCTGCTAAGATTTCCCCCGGCGCTTCGTTTGCCCTGGGCCAAAGCGAGCCTTCACAATAGCTGAACGCTAACACTGCATACTCGTTCCACTTCCAGAACAGGGCTACCGCGAGGCAGTTCTCCGGGGGAAAACAGCCCTTCGAGAAGGGCAGATCTGCCGAGCTCACTGCGGGAAAGCGAAAGCAAAGGACGCTTTTCTCCCTCTAAGCGCTTTCGTCAGAGGAACGGGGGAAGTCACAGTGTTCTCTCTCTCACTGAGATACACACAATCTGACGTTGCCTCTGAGCTCCGTTGCTGGCAAAGAACTGAAACTGACATACATTCCTGTGGGGAAACACAGGGCTTCGCTAGGATTTCTCCAGGCAGTCTGTTTTCTCTGGGCCTCGCTGTAGGAACACTATCTCGCCAGGGCAACACTGCATGGGATTTCCTCTGCCAGGAGAGAGCTG
Source organism: Loxodonta africana (assembly GCF_030014295.1). Classification (NCBI taxonomy): domain Eukaryota; kingdom Metazoa; phylum Chordata; class Mammalia; order Proboscidea; family Elephantidae; genus Loxodonta; species Loxodonta africana. Next base: position 82,058,672 of record NC_087361.1, on the reverse strand, counting down.
CTGCTCTGTAGGTTGTGCTGGGAAACCTTGCTTTGGCGAGTGCCAATTGACCGCATTCAGGCAGAAAGAAAAGAGAATCGCAAGAGGCCTTTTCTCGCCGGCTGCTCTGCCAAGCCCTTCCAGCTAAAACTATGCCGTTGCTCCTCTGGAAGGATCCCTGCACCGCGACGTAATTTTTCAGAAGAAGCCTTGCGTTGGCAAGAGCAAAGGAGGAATTCGTTGCAGGAAAGAGGAAGGAAAGAAAGTTTCTCTCCCTCTGCCTGCTTTGCTCAGAGGACTGGATGAAGTTAGGAAGTTCTCCCTTTCACTGAGAAACGTGCAGGCTGCTGTTGCCTGGGCGCTCCGTTCTTTGCAAAAGAGTCTGCTGTTCCACGCTTTGAACCGTGGAAAGGCGCCGGGCTCTGCCAAGATTTCCCCCGGCGCTTCGTTTGCCCTGGGCCAAAGCGAGCCTTCACAATAGCTGAACGCTAACACTGCATACTCGTTCCACTTCCAGAACAGGGCTACCGCGAGGCAGTTCTCCGGGGGAAAACGGCCCTTCGCGAAGGGCAGATCTGCCGAGCTCACTGCGGGAAAGCGAAAGCAAAGGACGCTTCTCTCCCTCTAACCGCTTTCGTCAGAGGAACGGGGGAAGTCACAGTGTTCTCTCTCTCACTGAGATACACACAATCTGACGTTGCCTCTGAGCTCCGTTGCTGGCAAAGAACTGAAACTGACATACATTCCTGTGGGGAAACACAGGGCTTCGCTAGGATTTCTCCAGGCAGTCTGTTTTCCCTGGGCCTCGCTGTAGCAACACTATCTCGCCAGGGCAACACTGCATGGGATTTCCTCTGCCAGGAGAGAGCTGCTGCTCTGTAGGTTGTGCTGGGAAACCTTGCTTTGGCGAGTGCCAATTGACCGCATTCAGGCAGAAAGAAAAGAGAATCGCAAGAGGCCTTTTCTCGCCGGCTGCTCTGCCAAGCCCTTCCAGCTAAAACTATGCCGTTGCTCCTCTGGAAGGATCCCTGCACCGCGACGTAATTTTTCAGAAGAAGCCTTGCGTTGGCAAGAGCAAAGGAGGAATTCGTTGCAGGAAAGAGGAAGGAAAGAAAGTTTCTCTCCCTCTGCCTGCTTTGCTCAGAGGACTGGATGAAGTTAGGAAGTTCTCCCTTTCACTGAGAAACGTGCAGGCTGCTGTTGCCTGGGCGCTCCGTTCTTTGCAAAAGAGTCTGCTGTTCCACGCTTTGAACCGTGGAAAGGCGCCGGGCTCTGCCAAGATTTCCCCCGGCGCTTCGTTTGCCCTGGGCCAAAGCGAGCCTTCACAATAGCTGAACGCTAACACTGCATACTCGTTCCACTTCCAGAACAGGGCTACCGCGAGGCAGTTCTCCGGGGGAAAACGGCCCTTCGCGAAGGGCAGATCTGCCGAGCTCACTGCGGGAAAGCGAAAGCAAAGGACGCTTCTCTCCCTCTAACCGCTTTCGTCAGAGGAACGGGGGAAGTCACAGTGTTCTTTCTCTCACTGAGATACGCACAATCTGACGTTGCCTCTGAGCTCCGTTGCTGGCAAAGAACTGAAACTGACATACATTCCTGTGGGGAAACACAGGGCTTCGCTAGGATTTCTCCAGGCAGTCTGTTTTCCCTGGGCCTCGCTGTAGCAACACTATCTCGCCAGGGCAACACTGCATGGGATTTCCTCTGCCAGGAGAGAGCTGCTGCTCTGTAGGTTGTGCTGGGAAACCTTGCTTTGGCGAGTGCCAATTGACCGCATTCAGGCAGAAAGAAAAGAGAATCGCAAGAGGCCTTTTCTCGCCGGCTGCTCTGCCAAGCCCTTCCAGCTAAAACTATGCCGTTGCTCCTCTGGAAGGATCCCTGCACCGCGACGTAATTTTTCAGAAGAAGCCTTGCGTTGGCAAGAGCAAAGGAGGAATTCGTTGCAGGAAAGAGGAAGGAAAGAAAGTTTCTCTCCCTCTGCCTGCTTTGCTCAGAGGACTGGATGAAGTTAGGAAGTTCTCCCTTTCGCTGAGAAACGTGCAGGCTGCTGTTGCCTGGGCGCTCCGTTGTTTGCAAAAGAGTCTGCTGTTCCACGCTTTGAACCGTGGAAAGGCGCCGGGCCCTGCCAAGATTTCCCCCGGCGCTTCGTTTGCCCTGGGCCAAAGCGAGCCTTCACAATAGCTGAACGCTAACACTGCATACTCGTTCCACTTCCAGAACAGGGCTACCGCGAGGCAGTTCTCCGGGGGAAAACGGCCCTTCGCGAAGGGCAGATCTGCCGAGCTCACTGCGGGAAAGCGAAAGCAAAGGACGCTTCTCTCCCTCTAACCGCTTTCGTCAGAGGAACGGGGGAAGTCACAGTGTTCTTTCCCTCACTGAGATACACACAATCTGACGTTGCCTCTGAGCTCCGTTGCTGGCAAAGAACTGAAACTGACATACATTCCTGTGGGGAAACACAGGGCTTCGCTAGGATTTCTCCAGGCAGTCTGTTTTCCCTGGGCCTCGCTGTAGCAACACTATCTCGCCAGGGCAACACTGCATGGGATTTCCTCTGCCAGGAGAGAGCTGCTGCTCTGTAGGTTGTGCTGGGAAACCTTGCTTTGGCGAGTGCCAATTGACCGCATTCAGGCAGAAAGAAAAGAGAATCGCAAGAGGCCTTTTCTCGCCGGCTGCTCTGCCAAGCCCTTCCAGCTAAAACTATGCCGTTGCTCCTCTGGAAGGATCCCTGCACCGCGACGTAGTTTTTCAGAAGAAGCCTTGCGTTTGCAAGAGCAAAGGAGGAATTCGTTGCAGGAAAGAGGAAGGAAAGAAAGTTTCTCTCCCTCTGCCTGCTTTGCTCAGAGGACTGGATGAAGTTAGGAAGTTCTCCCTTTCACTGAGAAACGTGCAGGCTGCTGTTGCCTGGGCGCTCCGTTCTTTGCAAAAGAGTCTGCTGTTCCACGCTTTGAACCGTGGAAAGGCGCCGGGCTCTGCCAAGATTTCCCCCGGCGCTTCGTTTGCCCTGGGCCAAAGCGAGCCTTCACAATAGCTGAACGCTAACACTGCATACTCGTTCCACTTCCAGAACAGGGCTACCGCGAGGCAGTTCTCCGGGGGAAAACGGCCCTTCGCGAAGGGCAGATCTGCCGAGCTCACTGCGGGAAAGCGAAAGCAAAGGACGCTTCTCTCCCTCTAACCGCTTTCGTCAGAGGAGCGGGGGAAGTCACAGTGTTCTCTCTCTCACTGAGATACACACAATCTGACGTTGCCTCTGAGCTCCGTTGCTGGCAAAGAACTGAAACTGACATACATTCCTGTGGGGAAACACAGGGCTTCGCTAGGATTTCTCCAGGCAGTCTGTTTTCCCTGGGCCTCGCTGTAGGAACACTATCTCGCCAGGGCAACACTGCATGGGATTTCCTCTGCCAGGAGAGAGCTGCTGCTCTGTAGGTTGTGCTGGGAAACCTTGCTTTGGCGAGTGCCAATTGACCGCATTCAGGCAGAAAGAAAAGAGAATCGCAAGAGGCCTTTTCTCGCCGGCTGCTCTGCCAAGCCCTTCCAGCTAAAACTATGCCGTTGCTCCTCTGGAAGGATCCCTGCACCGCGACGTAGTTTTTCAGAAGAAGCCTTGCGTTTGCAAGAGCAAAGGAGGAATTCGTTGCAGGAAAGAGGAAGGAAAGAAAGTTTCTCTCCCTCTGCCTGCTTTGCTCAGAGGACTGGATGAAGTTAGGAAGTTCTCCCTTTCACTGAGAAACGTGCAGGCTGCTGTTGCCTGGGCGCTCTGTTCTTTGCAAAAGAGTCTGCTGTTCCACGCTTTGAACCGTGGAAAGGCGCCGGGCTCTGCTAAGATTTCCCCCGGCGCTTCGTTTGCCCTGGGCCAAAGCGAGCCTTCACAATAGCTGAACGCTAACACTGCGTACTCGTTCCACTTCCAGAACAGGGCTACCGCGAGGCAGTTCTCCGGGGGAAAACGGCCCTTCGCGAAGGGCAGATCTGCCGAGCTCACTGCGGGAAAGCGAAAGCAAAGGACGCTTTTCTCCCTCTAACCGCTTTCGTCAGAGGAACGGGGGAAGTCACAGTGTTCTCTCTCTCACTGAGATACACACAATCTGACGTTGCCTCTGAGCTCCGTTGCTGGCAAAGAACTGAAACTGACATACATTCCTGTGGGGAAACACAGGGCTTCGCTAGGATTTCTCCAGGCAGTCTGTTTTCCCTGGGCCTCGCTGTAGGAACACTATCTCGCCAGGGCAACACTGCATGGGATTTCCTCTGCCAGGAGAGAGCTGCTGCTCTGTAGGTTGTGCTGGGAAACCTTGCTTTGGCGAGTGCCAATTGACCGCATTCAGGCAGAAAGAAAAGAGAATCACAAGAGGCCTTTTCTCGCCGGCTGCTCTGCCAAGCCCTTCCAGCTAAAACTATGCCGTTGCTCCTCTGGAAGGATCCCTGCACCGCGACGTAGTTTTTCAGAAGAAGCCTTGCGTTTGCAAGAGCAAAGGAGGAATTCGTTGCAGGAAAGAGGAAGGAAAGAAAGTTTCTCTCCCTCTGCCTGCTTTGCTCAGAGGACTGGACGAAGTTAGGAAGTTCTCCCTTTCACTGAGAAACGTGCAGGCTGCTGTTGCCTGGGCGCTCTGTTCTTTGCAAAAGAGTCTGCAGTTCCACGCTTTGAACTGTGGAAAGGCTCCGGGCTCTGCTAAGATTTCCCCCGGCGCTTCGTTTGCCCTGGGCCAAAGCGAGCCTTCACAATAGCTGAACGCTAACACTGCATACTCGTTCCACTTCCAGAACAGGGCTACCGCGAGGCAGTTCTCCGGGGGAAAACGGCCCTTCGCGAAGGGCAGATCTGCCGAGCTCACTGCGGGAAAGCGAAAGCAAAGGACGCTTTTCTCCCTCTAACCGCTTTCGTCAGAGGAACGGGGAAAGTGACAGTGTTCTTTCTCTCACTGAGATACACACAATCTGACGTTGCCTCTGAGCTCCGTTGCTGGCAAAGAACTGAAACTGACATACATTCCTGTGGGGAAACACATTGCTTTGCTAGGATTTCTCCAGGCAGTCTGTTTTCCCTGGGCCTCGCTGTAGCACCACTATCTAGCCAGGGCAACACTGCATGGGATTTCCTGTGCCAGGAGAGAGCTGCTGCTTTGTAGGTTGTGCTGGGAAACCTTGCTTTGGCGAGTGCCAATTGACCGCATTCAGGCAGAAAGAAAAGAGAATCGCAAGAGGCCTTTTCTCGCCGGCTGCTCTGCCAAGCCCTTCCAGCTAAAACTATGCCGTTGCTCCTCTGGAAGGATCCCTGCACCGCGACGTAGTTTTTCAGAAGAAGCCTTGCGTTTGCAAGAGCAAAGGAGGAATTCGTTGCAGGAAAGAGGAAGGAAAGAAAGTTTCTCTCCCTCTGCCTGCTTTGCTCAGAGGACTGGATGAAGTTAGGAAGTTCTCCCTTTCACTGAGAAACGTGCAGGCTGCTGTTGCCTGGGCGCTCCGTTCCTTGCAAAAGAGTCTGCTGTTCCACGCTTTGAACCGTGGAAAGGCGCCGAGCTCTGCTAAGATTTCCCCCGGCGCTTCGTTTGCCCTGGGCCAAAGCGAGCCTTCACAATAGCTGAACGCTAACACTGCATACTCGTTCCACTTCCAGAACAGGGCTACCGCGAGGCAGTTCTCCGGGGGAAAACAGCCCTTCGAGAAGGGCAGATCTGCCGAGCTCACTGCGGGAAAGCGAAAGCAAAGGACGCTTTTCTCCCTCTAACCGCTTTCGTCAGAGGAACGGGGGAAGTCACAGTGTTCTCTCTCTCACTGAGATACACACAATCTGACGTTGCCTCTGAGCTCCGTTGCTGGCAAAGAACTGAAACTGACATACATTCCTGTGGGGAAACACAGGGCTTCGCTAGGATTTCTCCAGGCAGTCTGTTTTCCCTGGGCCTCGCTGTAGGAACACTATCTCGCCAGGGCAACACTGCATGGGATTTCCTCTGCCAGGAGAGAGCTGCTGCTCTGTAGGTTGTGCTGGGAAACCTTGCTTTGGCGAGTGCCAATTGACCGCATTCAGGCAGAAAGAAAAGAGAATCGCAAGAGGCCTTTTCTCGCCGGCTGCTCTGCCAAGCCCTTCCAGCTAAAACTATGCCGTTGCTCCTCTGGAAGGATCCCTGCACCGCGACGTAGTTTTTCAGAAGAAGCCTTGCGTTTGCAAGAGCAAAGGAGGAATTCGTTGCAGGAAAGAGGAAGGAAAGAAAGTTTCTCTCCCTCTGCCTGCTTTGCTCAGAGGACTGGATGAAGTTAGGAAGTTCTCCCTTTCACTGAGAAACGTGCAGGCTGCTGTTGCCTGGGCGCTCCGTTCTTTGCAAAAGAGTCTGCTGTTCCACGCTTTGAACCGTGGAAAGGCGCCGGGCTCTGCTAAGATTTCCCCCGGCGCTTCGTTTGCCCTGGGCCAAAGCGAGCCTTCACAATAGCTGAACGCTAACACTGCATACTCGTTCCACTTCCAGAACAGGGCTACCGCGAGGCAGTTCTCCGGGGGAAAACGGCCCTTCGCGAAGGGCAGATCTGCCGAGCTCACTGCGGGAAAGCGAAAGCAAAGGACGCTTCTCTCCCTCTAACCGCTTTCGTCAGAGGAACGGGGGAAGTCACAGTGTTCTCTCTCTCACTGAGATACACACAGTCTGACGTTGCCTCTGAGCTCCGTTGCTGGCAAAGAACTGAAACTGACATACATTCCTGTGGGGAAACACATTGCTTTGCTAGGATTTCTCCAGGCAGTCTGTTTTCCCTGGGCCTCGCTGTAGCAACACTATCTCGCCAGGGCAACACTGCATGGGATTTCCTCTGCCAGGAGAGAGCTGCTGCTCTGTAGGTTGTGCTGGGAAACCTTGCTTTGGCGAGTGCCAATTGACCGCATTCAGGCAGAAAGAAAAGAGAATCGCAAGAGGCCTTTTCTCGCCGGCTGCTCTGCCAAGCCCTTCCAGCTAAAACTATGCCGTTGCTCCTCTGGAAGGATCCCTGCACCGCGACGTTGTTTTTCAGAAGAAGCCTTGCGTTTGCAAGAGCAAAGGAGGAATTCGTTGCAGGAAAGAGGAAGGAAAGAAAGTTTCTCTCCCTCTGCCTGCTTTGCTCAGAGGACTGGATGAAGTTAGGAAGTTCTCCCTTTCACTGAGAAACGTGCAGGCTGCTGTTGCCTGGGCGCTCTGTTCTTTGCAAAAGAGTCTGCTGTTCCCCGCTTTGAACCGTGGAAAGGCGCCGGGCTCTGCTAAGATTTCCCCCGGCGCTTCGTTTGCCCTGGGCCAAAGCGAGCCTTCACAATAGCTGAACGCTAACACTGCATACTCGTTCCACTTCCAGAACAGGGCTACCGCGAGGCAGTTCTCCGGGGGAAAACGGCCCTTCGCGAAGGGCAGATCTGCCGAGCTCACTGCGGGAAAGCGAAAGCAAAGGACGCTTTTCTCCCTCTAACCGCTTTCGTCAGAGGAACGGGGGAAGTCACAGTGTTCTCTCTCTCACTGAGATACACACAATCTGACGTTGCCTCTGAGCTCCGTTGCTGGCAAAGAACTGAAACTGACATACATTCCTGTGGGGAAACACAGGGCTTCGCTAGGATTTCTCCAGGCAGTCTGTTTTCCCTGGGCCTCGCTGTAGGAACAGTATCTCGCCAGGGCAACACTGCATGGGATTTCCTCTGCCAGGAGAGAGCTGCTGCTCTGTAGGTTGTGCTGGGAAACCTTGCTTTGGCGAGTGCCAATTGACCGCATTCAGGCAGAAAGAAAAGAGAATCGCAAGAGGCCTTTTCTCGCCGGCTGCTCTGCCAAGCCCTTCCAGCTAAAACTATGCCGTTGCTCCTCTGGAAGGATCCCTGCACCGCGACGTAGTTTTTCAGAAGAAGCCTTGCGTTTGCAAGAGCAAAGGAGGAATTCGTTGCAGGAAAGAGGAAGGAAAGAAAGTTTCTCTCCCTCTGCCTGCTTTGCTCAGAGGACTGGATGAAGTTAGGAAGTTCTCCCTTTCACTGAGAAACGTGCAGGCTGCTGTTGCCTGGGCGCTCCGTTCTTTGCAAAAGAGTCTGCTGTTCCACGCTTTGAACCGTGGAAAGGGGCCGAGCTCTGCTAAGATTTCCCCCGGCGCTTCGTTTGCCCTGGGCCAAAGCGAGCCTTCACAATAGCTGAACGCTAACACTGCATACTCGTTCCACTTCCAGAACAGGGCTACCGCGAGGCAGTTCTCCGGGGGAAAACGGCCCTTCGCGAAGGGCAGATCTGCCGAGCTCACTGCGGGAAAGCGAAAGCAAAGGACGCTTTTCTCCCTCTAACCGCTTTCGTCAGAGGAACGGGGGAAGTCACAGTGTTCTCTCTCTCACTGAGATACACACAGTCTGACGTTGCCTCTGAGCTCCGTTGCTGGCAAAGAACTGAAACTGACATACATTCCTGTGGGGAAACACATTGCTTTGCTAGGATTTCTCCAGGCAGTCTGTTTTCCCTGGGCCTCACTGTAGCAACACTATCTCGCCAGGGCAACACTGCATGGGATTTCCTCTGCCAGGAGAGAGCTGCTGCTCTGTAGGTTGTGCTGGGAAACCTTGCTTTGGCGAGTGCCAATTGACCGCATTCAGGCAGAAAGAAAAGAGAATCGCAAGAGGCCTTTTCTCGCCGGCTGCTCTGCCAAGCCCTTCCAGCTAAAACTATGCCGTTGCTCCTCTGGAAGGATCCCTGCACCGCGACGTAGTTTTTCAGAAGAAGCCTTGCGTTTGCAAGAGCAAAGGAGGAATTCGTTGCAGGAAAGAGGAAGGAAAGAAAGTTTCTCTCCCTCTGCCTGCTTTGCTCAGAGGACTGGATGAAGTTAGGAAGTTCTCCCTTTCACTGAGAAACGTGCAGGCTGCTGTTGCCTGGGCGCTCTGTTCTTTGCAAAAGAGTCTGCTGTTCCCCGCTTTGAACCCTGGAAAGGCGCCGGGCTCTGCTAAGATTTCCCCCGGCGCTTCGTTTGCCCTGGGCCAAAGCGAGCCTTCACAATAGCTGAACGCTAACACTGCATACTCGTTCCACTTCCAGAACAGGGCTACCGCGAGGCAGTTCTCCGGGGGAAAACGGCCCTTCGCGAAGGGCAGATCTGCCGAGCTCACTGCGGGAAAGCGAAAGCAAAGGACGCTTTTCTCCCTCTAACCGCTTTCGTCAGAGGAACGGGGGAAGTCACAGTGTTCTTTCTCTCACTGAGATACACACAATCTGACGTTGCCTCTGAGCTCCGTTGCTGGCAAAGAACTGAAACTGACATACATTCCTGTGGGGAAACATAGGGCTTTGCTAGGATTTCTCTAGGCAGTCTGTTTTCCCTGGCCCTCGCTGTAGCAACACTATCTCGCCAGGGCAACACTGCATGGGATTTCCTCTGCCAGGAGAGAGCTGCTGCTCTGTAGGTTGTGCTGGGAAACCTTGCTTTGGCGAGTGCCAATTGACCGCATTCAGGCAGAAAGAAAAGAGAATCGCAAGAGGCCTTTTCTCGCCGGCTGCTCTGCCAAGCCCTTCCAGCTAAAACTATGCCGTTGCTCCTCTGGAAGGATCCCTGCACCGCGACGTAGTTTTTCAGAAGAAGCCTTGCGTTTGCAAGAGCAAAGGAGGAATTCGTTGCAGGAAAGAGGAAGGAAAGAAAGTTTCTCTCCCTCTGCCTGCTTTGCTCAGAGGACTGGATGAAGTTAGGAAGTTCTCCCTTTCACTGAGAAACGTGCAGGCTGCTGTTGCCTGGGCGCTCTGTTCTTTGCAAAAGAGTCTGCTGTTCCACGCTTTGAACCGTGGAAAGGCGCCGGGCTCTGCTAAGATTTCCCCCGGCGCTTCGTTTGCCCTGGGCCAAAGCGAGCCTTCACAATAGCTGAACGCTAACACTGCATACTCGTTCCACTTCCAGAACAGGGCTACCGCGAGGCAGTTCTCCGGGGGAAAACGGCCCTTCGCGAAGGGCAGATCTGCCGAGCTCACTGCGGGAAAGCGAAAGCAAAGGACGCTTTTCTCCCTCTAACCGCTTTCGTCAGAGGAACGGGGGAAGTCACAGTGTTCTTTCTCTCACTGAGATACACACAATCTGACGTTGCCTCTGAGCTCCGTTGCTGGCAAAGAACTGAAACTGACATACATTCCTGTGGGGAAACACATTGCTTTGCTAGGATTTCTCCAGGCAGTCTGTTTTCCCTGGGCCTCACTGTAGCAACACTATCTCGCCAGGGCAACTTTGCATGGGATTTCCTCTGCCAGGAGAGAGCTGCTGCTTTGTAGATTGTGCTGGGAAACCTTGCTTTGGCAAGTGCCAATTGACCGCATTCAGGCAGAAAGAAAAGAGAATCGCAAGAGGCCTTTTCTCGCCGGCTGCTCTGCCAAGCCCTTCCAGCTAAAACTATGCCGTTGCTCCTCTGGAAGGATCCCTGCACCGCGACGTAGTTTTTCAGAAGAAGCCTTGCGTTTGCAAGAGCAAAGGAGGAATTCGTTGCAGGAAAGAGGAAGGAAAGAAAGTTTCTCTCCCTCTGCCTGCTTTGCTCAGAGGACTGGACGAAGTTAGGAAGTTCTCCCTTTCACTGAGAAACGTGCAGGCTGCTGTTGCCTGGGCGCTCTGTTCTTTGCAAAAGAGTCTGCTGTTCCACGCTTTGAACCGTGGAAAGGCGCCGGGCTCTGCTAAGATTTCCCCCGGCGCTTCGTTTGCCCTGGGCCAAAGCGAGCCTTCACAATAGCTGAACGCTAACACTGCATACTCGTTCCACTTCCAGAACAGGGCTACCGCGAGGCAGTTCTCCGGGGGAAAACGGCCCTTCGCGAAGGGCAGATCTGCCGAGCTCACTGCGGGAAAGCGAAAGCAAAGGACGCTTTTCTCCCTCTAACCGCTTTCGTCAGAGGAACGGGGGAAGTCACAGTGTTCTCTCTCTCACTGAGATACACACAATCTGACGTTGCCTCTGAGCTCCGTTGCTGGCAAAGAACTGAAACTGACATACATTCCTGTGGGGAAACACATTGCTTTGCTAGGATTTCTCCAGGCAGTCTGTTTTCCCTGGGCCTCACTGTAGCAACACTATCTCGCCAGGGCAACACTGCATGGGATTTCCTCTGCCAGGAGAGAGCTGCTGCTCTGTAGGTTGTGCTGGGAAACCTTGCTTTGGCGAGTGCCAATTGACCGCATTCAGGCAGAAAGAAAAGAGAATCGCAAGAGGCCTTTTCTCGCCGGCTGCTCTGCCAAGCCCTTCCAGCTAAAACTATGCCGTTGCTCCTCTGGAAGGATCCCTGCACCGCGACGTAGTTTTTCAGAAGAAGCCTTGCGTTTGCAAGAGCAAAGGAGGAATTCGTTGCAGGAAAGAGGAAGGAAAGAAAGTTTCTCTCCCTCTGCCTGCTTTGCTCAGAGGACTGGATGAAGTTAGGAAGTTCTCCCTTTCACTGAGAAACGTGCAGGCTGCTGTTGCCTGGGCGCTCTGTTCTTTGCAAAAGAGTCTGCTGTTCCCCGCTTTGAACCCTGGAAAGGCGCCGGGCTCTGCTAAGATTTCCCCCGGCGCTTCGTTTGCCCTGGGCCAAAGCGAGCCTTCACAATAGCTGAACGCTAACACTGCATACTCGTTCCACTTCCAGAACAGGGCTACCGCGAGGCAGTTCTCCGGGGGAAAACGGCCCTTCGCGAAGGGCAGATCTGCCGAGCTCACTGCGGGAAAGCGAAAGCAAAGGACGCTTTTCTCCCTCTAACCGCTTTCGTCAGAGGAACGGGGGAAGTCACAGTGTTCTTTCTCTCACTGAGATACACACAATCTGACGTTGCCTCTGAGCTCCGTTGCTGGCAAAGAACTGAAACTGACATACATTCCTGTGGGGAAACATAGGGCTTTGCTAGGATTTCTCTAGGCAGTCTGTTTTCCCTGGCCCTCGCTGTAGCAACACTATCTCGCCAGGGCAACACTGCATGGGATTTCCTCTGCCAGGAGAGAGCTGCTGCTCTGTAGGTTGTGCTGGGAAACCTTGCTTTGGCGAGTGCCAATTGACCGCATTCAGGCAGAAAGAAAAGAGAATCGCAAGAGGCCTTTTCTCGCCGGCTGCTCTGCCAAGCCCTTCCAGCTAAAACTATGCCGTTGCTCCTCTGGAAGGATCCCTGCACCGCGACGTAGTTTTTCAGAAGAAGCCTTGCGTTTGCAAGAGCAAAGGAGGAATTCGTTGCAGGAAAGAGGAAGGAAAGAAAGTTTCTCTCCCTCTGCCTGCTTTGCTCAGAGGACTGGATGAAGTTAGGAAGTTCTCCCTTTCACTGAGAAACGTGCAGGCTGCTGTTGCCTGGGCGCTCTGTTCTTTGCAAAAGAGTCTGCTGTTCCACGCTTTGAACCGTGGAAAGGCGCCGGGCTCTGCTAAGATTTCCCCCGGCGCTTCGTTTGCCCTGGGCCAAAGCGAGCCTTCACAATAGCTGAACGCTAACACTGCATACTCGTTCCACTTCCAGAACAGGGCTACCGCGAGGCAGTTCTCCGGGGGAAAACGGCCCTTCGCGAAGGGCAGATCTGCCGAGCTCACTGCGGGAAAGCGAAAGCAAAGGACGCTTTTCTCCCTCTAACCGCTTTCGTCAGAGGAACGGGGGAAGTCACAGTGTTCTTTCTCTCACTGAGATACACACAATCTGACGTTGCCTCTGAGCTCCGTTGCTGGCAAAGAACTGAAACTGACATACATTCCTGTGGGGAAACACATTGCTTTGCTAGGATTTCTCCAGGCAGTCTGTTTTCCCTGGGCCTCACTGTAGCAACACTATCTCGCCAGGGCAACTTTGCATGGGATTTCCTCTGCCAGGAGAGAGCTGCTGCTTTGTAGATTGTGCTGGGAAACCTTGCTTTGGCAAGTGCCAATTGACCGCATTCAGGCAGAAAGAAAAGAGAATCGCAAGAGGCCTTTTCTCGCCGGCTGCTCTGCCAAGCCCTTCCAGCTAAAACTATGCCGTTGCTCCTCTGGAAGGATCCCTGCACCGCGACGTAGTTTTTCAGAAGAAGCCTTGCGTTTGCAAGAGCAAAGGAGGAATTCGTTGCAGGAAAGAGGAAGGAAAGAAAGTTTCTCTCCCTCTGCCTGCTTTGCTCAGAGGACTGGACGAAGTTAGGAAGTTCTCCCTTTCACTGAGAAACGTGCAGGCTGCTGTTGCCTGGGCGCTCTGTTCTTTGCAAAAGAGTCTGCTGTTCCACGCTTTGAACCGTGGAAAGGCGCCGGGCTCTGCTAAGATTTCCCCCGGCGCTTCGTTTGCCCTGGGCCAAAGCGAGCCTTCACAATAGCTGAACGCTAACACTGCATACTCGTTCCACTTCCAGAACAGGGCTACCGCGAGGCAGTTCTCCGCGGGAAAACGGCCCTTCGCGAAGGGCAGATCTGCCGAGCTCACTGCGGGAAAGCGAAAGCAAAGGACGCTTTTCTCCCTCTAACCGCTTTCGTCAGAGGAACGGGGGAAGTCACAGTGTTCTTTCTCTCACTGAGATACACACAATCTGACGTTGCCTCTGAGCTCCGTTGCTGGCAAAGAACTGAAACTGACATACATTCCTGTGGGGAAACACAGGGCTTCGCTAGGATTTCTCCAGGCAGTCTGTTTTCCCTGGGCCTCGCTGTAGCAACACTATCTCGCCAGGGCAACACTGCATGGGATTTCCTCTGCCAGGAGAGAGCTGCTGCTCTGTAGGTTGTGCTGGGAAACCTTGCTTTGGCGAGTGCCAATTGACCGCATTCAGGCAGAAAGAAAAGAGAATCGCAAGAGGCCTTTTCTCGCCGGCTGCTCTGCCAAGCCCTTCCAGCTAAAACTATGCCGTTGCTCCTCTGGAAGGATCCCTGCACCGCGACGTAGTTTTTCAGAAGAAGCCTTGCGTTTGCAAGAGCAAAGGAGGAATTCGTTGCAGGAAAGAGGAAGGAAAGAAAGTTTCTCTCCCTCTGCCTGCTTTGCTCAGAGGACTGGATGAAGTTAGGAAGTTCTCCCTTTCACTGAGAAACGTGCAGGCTGCTGTTGCCTGGGCGCTCTGTTCTTTGCAAAAGAGTCTGCTGTTCCCCGCTTTGAATCGTGGAAAGGCGCCGGGCTCTGCTAAGATTTCCCCCGGCGCTTCGTTTGCCCTGGGCCAAAGCGAGCCTTCACAATAGCTGAACGCTAACACTGCATACTCGTTCCACTTCCAGAACAGGGCTACCGCGAGGCAGTTCTCCGGGGGAAAACGGCCCTTCGCGAAGGGCAGATCTGCCGAGCTCACTGCGGGAAAGCGAAAGCAAAGGACGCTTTTCTCCCTCTAACCGCTTTCGTCAGAGGAACGGGGGAAGTCACAGTGTTCTTTCTCTCACTGAGATACACACAATCTGACGTTGCCTCTGAGCTCCGTTGCTGGCAAAGAACTGAAACTGACATACATTCCTGTGGGGAAACACATTGCTTTGCTAGGATTTCTCCAGGCAGTCTGTTTTCCCTGGGCCTCACTGTAGCAACACTATCTCGCCAGGGCAACACTGCATGGGATTTCCTCTGCCAGGAGAGAGCTGCTGCTTTGTAGATTGTGCTGGGAAACCTTGCTTTGGCAAGTGCCAATTGACCGCATTCAGGCAGAAAGAAAAGAGAATCGCAAGAGGCCTTTTCTCGCCGGCTGCTCTGCCAAGCCCTTCCAGCTAAAACTATGCCGTTGCTCCTCTGGAAGGATCCCTGCACCGCGACGTAGTTTTTCAGAAGAAGCCTTGCGTTTGCAAGAGCAAAGGAGGAATTCGTTGCAGGAAAGAGGAAGGAAAGAAAGTTTCTCTCCCTCTGCCTGCTTTGCTCAGAGGACTGGACGAAGTTAGGAAGTTCTCCCTTTCACTGAGAACCGTGCAGGCTGCTGTTGCCTGGGCGCTCTGTTCTTTGCAAAAGAGTCTGCTGTTCCATGCTTTGAACCCTGGAAAGGCGCCGGGCTCTGCTAAGATTTCCCCCGGCGCTTCGTTTGCCCTGGGCCAAAGCGAGCCTTCACAATAGCTGAACGCTAACACTGCATACTCGTTCCACTTCCAGAACAGGGCTACCGCGAGGCAGTTCTCCGGGGGAAAACGGCCCTTCGCGAAGGGCAGATCTGCCGAGCTCACTGCGGGAAAGCGAAAGCAAAGGACGCTTTTCTCCCTCTAACCGCTTTCGTCAGAGGAACGGGGGAAGTCACAGTGTTCTTTCTCTCACTGAGATACACACAATCTGACGTTGCCTCTGAGCTCCGTTGCTGGCAAAGAACTGAAACTGACATACATTCCTGTGGGGAAACACATTGCTTTGCTAGGATTTCTCCAGGCAGTCTGTTTTCCCTGGGCCTCACTGTAGCAACACTATCTCGCCAGGGCAACACTGCATGGGATTTCCTCTGCCAGGAGAGAGCTGCTGCTTTGTAGATTGTGCTGGGAAACCTTGCTTTGGCAAGTGCCAATTGACTGCATTCAGGCAGAAAGAAAAGAGAATCGCAAGAGGCCTTTTCTCGCCGGCTGCTCTGCCAAGCCCTTCCAGCTAAAACTATGCCGTTGCTCCTCTGGAAGGATCCCTGCACCGCGACGTAGTTTTTCAGAAGAAGCCTTGCATTTGCAAGAGCAAAGGAGGAATTCGTTGCAGGAAAGAGGAAGGAAAGAAAGTTTCTCTCCCTCTGCCTGCTTTGCTCAGAGGACTGGATGAAGTTAGGAAGTTCTCCCTTTCACTGAAAAACGTGCAGGCTGCTGTTGCCTGGGCGCTCTCTTCTTTGCAAAAGAGTCTGCTGTTCCCCGCTTTGAACCGTGGAAAGGCGCCGGGCTCTGCTAAGATTTCCCCCGGCGCTTCGTTTGCCCTGGGCCAAAGCGAGCCTTCACAATAGCTGAACGCTAACACTGCATACTCGTTCCACTTCCAGAACAGGGCTACCGCGAGGCAGTTCTCCGGGGGAAAACGGCCCTTCGCGAAGGGCAGATCTGCCGAGCTCACTGCGGGAAAGCGAAAGCAAAGGACGCTTTTCTCCCTCTAACCGCTTTCGTCAGAGGAACGGGGGAAGTCACAGTGTTCTTTCTCTCACTGAGATACACACAATCTGACGTTGCCTCTGAGCTCCGTTGCTGGCAAAGAACTGAAACTGACATACATTCCTGTGGGGAAACACAGGGCTTTGCTAGGATTTCTCCAGGCAGTCTGTTTTCCCTGGGCCTCACTGTAGCAACACTATTTCGCCAGGGCAACACTGCATGGGATTTCCTCTGCCAGGAGAGAGCTGCTGCTTTGTAGTTTGTGCTGCGAAACCTTGCTTTGGCAAGTGCCAATTGACCGCATTCAGGCAGAAAGAAGAGAGAATCGCAAGAGGCCTATTCTCGCCGGCTGCTCTGCCAAGCCCTTCCAGCTAAAACTATGCCGTTGCTCCTCTGGAAGGATCCCTGCACCGCGACGTAGTTTTTCAGAAGAAGCCTTGCGTTTGCAAGAGCAAAGGAGGAATTCGTTGCAGGAAAGAGGAAGGAAAGAAAGTTTCTCTCCCTCTGCCTGCTTTGCTCAGAGGACTGGATGAAGTTAGGAAGTTCTCCCTTTCACTGAGAAACGTGCAGGCTGCTGTTGCCTGGGCGCTCTGTTCTTTGCAAAAGAGTCTGCTGTTCCCCGCTTTGAACCGTGGAAAGGCGCCGGGCTCTGCTAAGATTTCCCCCGGCGCTTCGTTTGCCCTGGGCCAAAGCGAGCCTTCACAATAGCTGAACGCTAACACTGCATACTCGTTCCACTTCCAGAACAGGGCTACCGCGAGGCAGTTCTCCGGGGGAAAACGGCCCTTCGCGAAGGGCAGATCTGCCGAGCTCACTGCGGGAAAGCGAAAGCAAAGGACGCTTTTCTCCCTCTAACCGCTTTCGTCAGAGGAACGGGGGAAGTCACAGTCTTCTTTCTCTCACTGAGATACACACAATCTGACGTTGCCTCTGAGCTCCGTTGCTGGCAAAGAACTGAAACTGACATACATTCCTGTGGGGAAACACAGGGCTTCGCTAGGATTTCTCCAGGCAGTCTGTTTTCCCTGGGCCTCGCTGTAGCAACACTATCTCGCCAGGGCAACACTGCATGGGATTTCCTCTGCCAGGAGAGAGCTGCTGCTCTGTAGGTTGTGCTGGGAAACCTTGCTTTGGCGAGTGCCAATTGACCGCATTCAGGCAGAAAGAAAAGAGAATCGCAAGAGGCCTTTTCTCGCCGGCTGCTCTGCCAAGCCCTTCCAGCTAAAACTATGCCGTTGCTCCTCTGGAAGGATCCCTGCACCGCGACGTAGTTTTTCAGAAGAAGCCTTGCGTTTGCAAGAGCAAAGGAGGAATTCGTTGCAGGAAAGAGGAAGGAAAGAAAGTTTCTCTCCCTCTGCCTGCTTTGCTCAGAGGACTGGATGAAGTTAGGAAGTTCTCCCTTTCACTGAGAAACGTGCAGGCTGCTGTTGCCTGGGCGCTCTGTTCTTTGCAAAAGAGTCTGCTGTTCCCCGCTTTGAACCGTGGAAAGGCGCCGGGCTCTGCTAAGATTTCCCCCGGCGCTTCGTTTGCCCTGGGCCAAAGCGAGCCTTCACAATAGCTGAACGCTAACACTGCATACTCGTTCCACTTCCAGAACAGGGCTACCGCGAGGCAGTTCTCCGGGGGAAAACGGCCCTTCGCGAAGGGCAGATCTGCCGAGCTCACTGCGGGAAAGCGAAAGCAAAGGACGCTTTTCTCCCTCTAACCGCTTTCGTCAGAGGAACGGGGGAAGTCACAGTGTTCTTTCTCTCACTGAGATACACACAATCTGACGTTGCCTCTGAGCTCCGTTGCTGGCAAAGAACTGAAACTGACATACATTCCTGTGGGGAAACACAGGGCTTTGCTAGGATTTCTCCAGGCAGTCTGTTTTCCCTGGGCCTCACTGTAGCAACACTATTTCGCCAGGGCAACACTGCATGGGATTTCCTCTGCCAGGAGAGAGCTGCTGCTTTGTAGTTTGTGCTGCGAAACCTTGCTTTGGCAAGTGCCAATTGACCGCATTCAGGCAGAAAGAAGAGAGAATCGCAAGAGGCCTATTCTCGCCGGCTGCTCTGCCAAGCCCTTCCAGCTAAAACTATGCCGTTGCTCCTCTGGAAGGATCCCTGCACCGCGACGTAGTTTTTCAGAAGAAGCCTTGCGTTTGCAAGAGCAAAGGAGGAATTCGTTGCAGGAAAGAGGAAGGAAAGAAAGTTTCTCTCCCTCTGCCTGCTTTGCTCAGAGGACTGGATGAAGTTAGGAAGTTCTCCCTTTCACTGAGAAACGTGCAGGCTGCTGTTGCCTGGGCGCTCTGTTCTTTGCAAAAGAGTCTGCTGTTCCCCGCTTTGAACCGTGGAAAGGCGCCGGGCTCTGCTAAGATTTCCCCCGGCGCTTCGTTTGCCCTGGGCCAAAGCGAGCCTTCACAATAGCTGAACGCTAACACTGCATACTCGTTCCACTTCCAGAACAGGGCTACCGCGAGGCAGTTCTCCGGGGGAAAACGGCCCTTCGCGAAGGGCAGATCTGCCGAGCTCACTGCGGGAAAGCGAAAGCAAAGGACGCTTTTCTCCCTCTAACCGCTTTCGTCAGAGGAACGGGGGAAGTCACAGTGTTCTTTCTCTCACTGAGATACACACAATCTGACGTTGCCTCTGAGCTCCGTTGCTGGCAAAGAACTGAAACTGACATACATTCCTGTGGGGAAACACAGGGCTTTGCTAGGATTTCTCCAGGCAGTCTGTTTTCCCTGGGCCTCACTGTAGCAACACTATTTCGCCAGGGCAACACTGCATGGGATTTCCTCTGCCAGGAGAGAGCTGCTGCTTTGTAGTTTGTGCTGCGAAACCTTGCTTTGGCAAGTGCCAATTGACCGCATTCAGGCAGAAAGAAGAGAGAATCGCAAGAGGCCTATTCTCGCCGGCTGCTCTGCCAAGCCCTTCCAGCTAAAACTATGCCGTTGCTCCTCTGGAAGGATCCCTGCACCGCGACGTAGTTTTTCAGAAGAAGCCTTGCGTTTGCAAGAGCAAAGGAGGAATTCGTTGCAGGAAAGAGGAAGGAAAGAAAGTTTCTCTCCCTCTGCCTGCTTTGCTCAGAGGACTGGATGAAGTTAGGAAGTTCTCCCTTTCACTGAGAAACGTGCAGGCTGCTGTTGCCTGGGCGCTCTGTTCTTTGCAAAAGAGTCTGCTGTTCCCCGCTTTGAACCGTGGAAAGGCGCCGGGCTCTGCTAAGATTTCCCCCGGCGCTTCGTTTGCCCTGGGCCAAAGCGAGCCTTCACAATAGCTGAACGCTAACACTGCATACTCGTTCCACTTCCAGAACAGGGCTACCGCGAGGCAGTTCTCCGGGGGAAAACGGCCCTTCGAGAAGGGCAGATCTGCCGAGCTCACTGCGGGAAAGCGAAAGCAAAGGACGCTTTTCTCCCTCTAACCGCTTTCGTCAGAGGAACGGGGGAAGTCACAGTGTTCTTTCTCTCACTGAGATACACACAATCTGACGTTGCCTCTGAGCTCCGTTGCTGGCAAAGAACTGAAACTGACATACATTCCTGTGGGGAAACACAGGGCTTTGCTAGGATTTCTCCAGGCAGTCTGTTTTCCCTGGGCCTCGCTGTAGCAACACTATCTCGCCAGGGCAACACTGCATGGGATTTCCTCTGCCAGGAGAGAGCTGCTGCTTTGTAGTTTGTGCTGCGAAACCTTGCTTTGGCAAGTGCCAATTGACCGCATTCAGGCAGAAAGAAGAGAGAATCGCAAGAGGCCTTTTCTCGCCGGCTGCTCTGCCAAGCCCTTCCAGCTAAAACTATGCCGTTGCTCCTCTGGAAGGATCCCTGCACCGCGACGTAGTTTTTCAGAAGAAGCCTTGCGTTTGCAAGAGCAAAGGAGGAATTCGTTGCAGGAAAGAGGAAGGAAAGAAAGTTTCTCTCCCTCTGCCTGCTTTGCTCAGAGGACTGGATGAAGTTAGGAAGTTCTCCCTTTCACTGAGAAACGTGCAGGCTGCTGTTGCCTGGGCGCTCTGTTCTTTGCAAAAGAGTCTGCTGTTCCCCGCTTTGAACCGTGGAAAGGCGCCGGGCTCTGCTAAGATTTCCCCCGGCGCTTCGTTTGCCCTGGGCCAAAGCGAGCCTTCACAATAGCTGAACGCTAACACTGCATACTCGTTCCACTTCCAGAACAGGGCTACCGCGAGGCAGTTCTCCGGGGGAAAACGGCCCTTCGCGAAGGGCAGATCTGCCGAGCTCACTGCGGGAAAGCGAAAGCAAAGGACGCTTTTCTCCCTCTAACCGCTTTCGTCAGAGGAACGGGGGAAGTCACAGTGTTCTTTCTCTCACTGAGATACACACAATCTGACGTTGCCTCTGAGCTCCGTTGCTGGCAAAGAACTGAAACTGACATACATTCCTGTGGGGAAACACATTGCTTTGCTAGGATTTCTCCAGGCAGTCTGTTTTCCCTGGGCCTCACTGTAGCAACACTATCTCGCCAGGGCAACACTGCATGGGATTTCCTCTGCCAGGAGAGAGCTGCTGCTTTGTAGGTTGTGCTGGGAAACCTTGCTTTGGCAAGTGCCAATTGACCGCATTCAGGCAGAAAGAAAAGAGAATCGCAAGAGGCCTTTTCTCGCCGGCTGCTCTGCCAAGCCCTTCCAGCTAAAACTATGCCGTTGCTCCTCTGGAAGGATCCCTGCACCGCGACGTAGTTTTTCAGAAGAAGCCTTGCGTTGGCAAGAGCAAAGGAGGAATTCGTTGCAGGAAAGAGGAAGGAAAGAAAGTTTCTCTCCCTCTGCCTGCTTTGCTCAGAGGACTGGATGAAGTTAGGAAGTTCTCCCTTTCACTGAGAAACGTGCAGGCTGCTGTTGCCTGGGCGCTCTGTTCTTTGCAAAAGAGTCTGCTGTTCCCCGCTTTGAACCGTGGAAAGGCGCCGGGCTCTGCTAAGATTTCCCCCGGCGCTTCGTTTGCCCTGGGCCAAAGCGAGCCTTCACAATAGCTGAACGCTAACACTGCATACTCGTTCCACTTCCAGAACAGGGCTACCGCGAGGCAGTTCTCCGGGGGAAAACGGCCCTTCGCGAAGGGCAGATCTGCCGAGCTCACTGCGGGAAAGCGAAAGCAAAGGACGCTTTTCTCCCTCTAACCGCTTTCGTCAGAGGAACGGGGGAAGTCACAGTGTTCTTTCTCTCACTGAGATACACACAATCTGACGTTGCCTCTGAGCTCCGTTGCTGGCAAAGAACTGAAACTGACATACATTCCTGTGGGGAAACACATTGCTTTGCTAGGATTTCTCCAGGCAGTCTGTTTTCCCTGGGCCTCACTGTAGCAACACTATCTCGCCAGGGCAACACTGCATGGGATTTCCTCTGCCAGGAGAGAGCTGCTGCTTTGTAGGTTGTGCTGGGAAACCTTGCTTTGGCAAGTGCCAATTGACCGCATTCAGGCAGAAAGAAAAGAGAATCGCAAGAGGCCTTTTCTCGCCGGCTGCTCTGCCAAGCCCTTCCAGCTAAAACTATGCCTTTGCTCCTCTGGAAGGATCCCTGCACCGCGACGTAGTTTTTCAGAAGAAGCCTTGCGTTTGCAAGAGCAAAGGAGGAATTCGTTGCAGGAAAGAGGAAGGAAAGAAAGTTTCTCTCCCTCTGCCTGCTTTGCTCAGAGGACTGGACGAAGTTAGGAAGTTCCCCTTTCACTGAGAACCGTGCAGGCTGCTGTTGCCTGGGCGCTCTGTTCTTTGCAAAAGAGTCTGCTGTTCCCCGCTTTGAACCGTGGAAAGGCGCCGGGCTCTGCTAAGATTTCCCCCGGCGCTTCGTTTGCCCTGGGCCAAAGCGAGCCTTCACAATAGCTGAACGCTAACACTGCATACTCGTTCCACTTCCAGAACAGGGCTACCGCGAGGCAGTTCTCCGGGGGAAAACGGCCCTTCGAGAAGGGCAGATCTGCCAAGCTCACTGCGGGAAAGCGAAAGCAAAGGACGCTTTTCTCCCTCTAACCGCTTTCGTCAGAGGAACGGGGGAAGTCACAGTCTTCTTTCTCTCACTGAGATACACACAATCTGACGTTGCCTCTGAGCTCCGTTGCTGGCAAAGAACTGAAACTGACATACATTCCTGTGGGGAAACACAGGGCTTCGCTAGGATTTCTCCAGGCAGTCTGTTTTCCCTGGGCCTCGCTGTAGCAACACTATCTCGCCAGGGCAACACTGCATGGGATTTCCTCTGCCAGGAGAGAGCTGCTGCTCTGTAGGTTGTGCTGGGAAACCTTGCTTTGGCGAGTGCCAATTGACCGCATTCAGGCAGAAAGAAAAGAGAATCGCAAGAGGCCTTTTCTCGCCGGCTGCTCTGCCAAGCCCTTCCAGCTAAAACTATGCCGTTGCTCCTCTGGAAGGATCCCTGCACCGCGACGTAGTTTTTCAGAAGAAGCCTTGCGTTTGCAAGAGCAAAGGAGGAATTCGTTGCAGGAAAGAGGAAGGAAAGAAAGTTTCTCTCCCTCTGCCTGCTTTGCTCAGAGGACTGGATGAAGTTAGGAAGTTCTCCCTTTCACTGAGAAACGTGCAGGCTGCTGTTGCCTGGGCGCTCTGTTCTTTGCAAAAGAGTCTGCTGTTCCCCGCTTTGAACCGTGGAAAGGCGCCGGGCTCTGCTAAGATTTCCCCCGGCGCTTCGTTTGCCCTGGGCCAAAGCGAGCCTTCACAATAGCTGAACGCTAACACTGCATACTCGTTCCACTCATAGAGAGATAGTATTGCGAGGCAGTTCTCCGGGGGAAAACGGCCCTTCGCGAAGGGCAGATCTGCCGAGCTCACTGCGGGAAAGCGAAAGCAAAGGACGCTTTTCTCCCTCTAACCGCTTTCGTCAGAGGAACGGGGGAAGTCACAGTCTTCTTTCTCTCACTGAGATACACACAATCTGACGTTGCCTCTGAGCTCCGTTGCTGGCAAAGAACTGAAACTGACATACATTCCTGTGGGGAAACACAGGGCTTTGCTAGGATTTCTCCAGGCAGTCTGTTTTCCCTGGGCCTCACTGTAGCAACACTATCTCGCCAGGGCAACACTGCATGGGATTTCCTCTGCCAGGAGAGAGCTGCTGCTTTGTAGTTTGTGCTGCGAAACCTTGCTTTGGCAAGTGCCAATTGACCGCATTCAGGCAGAAAGAAGAGAGAATCGCAAGAGGCCTATTCTCGCCGGCTGCTCTGCCAAGCCCTTCCAGCTAAAACTATGCCGTTGCTCCTCTGGAAGGATCCCTGCACCGCGACGTAGTTTTTCAGAAGAAGCCTTGCGTTTGCAAGAGCAAAGGAGGAATTCGTTGCAGGAAAGAGGAAGGAAAGAAAGTTTCTCTCCCTCTGCCTGCTTTGCTCAGAGGACTGGATGAAGTTAGGAAGTTCTCCCTTTCACTGAGAAACGTGCAGGCTGCTGTTGCCTGGGCGCTCTGTTCTTTGCAAAAGAGTCTGCTGTTCCCCGCTTTGAACCGTGGAAAGGCGCCGGGCTCTGCTAAGATTTCCCCCGGCGCTTCGTTTGCCCTGGGCCAAAGCGAGCCTTCACAATAGCTGAACGCTAACACTGCATACTCGTTCCACTTCCAGAACAGGGCTACCGCGAGGCAGTTCTCCGGGGGAAAACGGCCCTTCGAGAAGGGCAGATCTGCCGAGCTCACTGCGGGAAAGCGAAAGCAAAGGACGCTTTTCTCCCTCTAACCGCTTTCGTCAGAGGAACGGGGGAAGTCACAGTGTTCTTTCTCTCACTGAGATACACACAATCTGACGTTGCCTCTGAGCTCCGTTGCTGGCAAAGAACTGAAACTGACATACATTCCTGTGGGGAAACACATTGCTTTGCTAGGATTTCTCCAGGCAGTCTGTTTTCCCTGGCCTCACTGTAGCAACACTATCTCGCCAGGGCAACACTGCATGGGATTTCCTCTGCCAGGAGAGAGCTGCTGCTTTGTAGGTTGTGCTGGGAAACCTTGCTTTGGCAAGTGCCAATTGACCGCATTCAGGCAGAAAGAAAAGAGAATCGCAAGAGGCCTTTTCTCGCCGGCTGCTCTGCCAAGCCCTTCCAGCTAAAACTATGCCGTTGCTCCTCTGGAAGGATCCCTGCACCGCGACGTAGTTTTTCAGAAGAAGCCTTGCGTTTGCAAGAGCAAAGGAGGAATTCGTTGCAGGAAAGAGGAAGGAAAGAAAGTTTCTCTCCCTCTGCCTGCTTTGCTCAGAGGACTGGATGAAGTTAGGAAGTTCTCCCTTTCACTGAAAAACGTGCAGGCTGCTGTTGCCTGGGCGCTCTGTTCTTTGCAAAAGAGTCTGCTGTTCCCCGCTTTGAACCGTGGAAAGGCGCCGGGCTCTGCTAAGATTTCCCCCGGCGCTTCGTTTGCCCTGGGCCAAAGCGAGCCTTCACAATAGCTGAACGCTAACACTGCATACTCGTTCCACTTCCAGAACAGGGCTACCGCGAGGCAGTTCTCCGGGGGAAAACGGCCCTTCGCGAAGGGCAGATCTGCCGAGCTCACTGCGGGAAAGCGAAAGCAAAGGACGCTTTTCTCCCTCTAACCGCTTTCGTCAGAGGAACGGGGGAAGTCACAGTGTTCTTTCTCTCACTGAGATACACACAATCTGACGTTGCCTCTGAGCTCCGTTGCTGGCAAAGAACTGAAACTGACATACATTCCTGTGGGGAAACACATTGCTTTGCTAGGATTTCTCCAGGCAGTCTGTTTTCCCTGGGCCTCACTGTAGCAACACTATCTCGCCAGGGCAACACTGCATGGGATTTCCTCTGCCAGGAGAGAGCTGCTGCTTTGTAGGTTGTGCTGGGAAACCTTGCTTTGGCAAGTGCCAATTGACCGCATTCAGGCAGAAAGAAAAGAGAATCGCAAGAGGCCTTTTCTCGCCGGCTGCTCTGCCAAGCCCTTCCAGCTAAAACTATGCCGTTGCTCCTCTGGAAGGATCCCTGCACCGCGACGTAGTTTTTCAGAAGAAGCCTTGCGTTTGCAAGAGCAAAGGAGGAATTCGTTGCAGGAAAGAGGAAGGAAAGAAAGTTTCTCTCCCTCTGCCTGCTTTGCTCAGAGGACTGGATGAAGTTAGGAAGTTCTCCCTTTCACTGAAAAACGTGCAGGCTGCTGTTGCCTGGGCGCTCTCTTCTTTGCAAAAGAGTCTGCTGTTCCCCGCTTTGAACCGTGGAAAGGCGCCGGGCTCTGCTAAGATTTCCCCCGGCGCTTCGTTTGCCCTGGGCCAAAGCGAGCCTTCACAATAGCTGAACGCTAACACTGCATACTCGTTCCACTTCCAGAACAGGGCTACCGCGAGGCAGTTCTCCGGGGGAAAACGGCCCTTCGCGAAGGGCAGATCTGCCGAGCTCACTGCGGGAAAGCGAAAGCAAAGGACGCTTTTCTCCCTCTAACCGCTTTCGTCAGAGGAACGGGGGAAGTCACAGTGTTCTTTCTCTCACTGAGATACACACAATCTGACGTTGCCTCTGAGCTCCGTTGCTGGCAAAGAACTGAAACTGACATACATTCCTGTGGGGAAACACATTGCTTTGCTAGGATTTCTCCAGGCAGTCTGTTTTCCCTGGGCCTCACTGTAGCAACACTATCTCGCCAGGGCAACACTGCATGGGATTTCCTCTGCCAGGAGAGAGCTGCTGCTTTGTAGGTTGTGCTGGGAAACCTTGCTTTGGCAAGTGCCAATTGACCGCATTCAGGCAGAAAGAAAAGAGAATCGCAAGAGGCCTTTTCTCGCCGGCTGCTCTGCCAAGCCCTTCCAGCTAAAACTATGCCGTTGCTCCTCTGGAAGGATCCCTGCACCGCGACGTAGTTTTTCAGAAGAAGCCTTGCGTTTGCAAGAGCAAAGGAGGAATTCGTTGCAGGAAAGAGGAAGGAAAGAAAGTTTCTCTCCCTCTGCCTGCTTTGCTCAGAGGACTGGATGAAGTTAGGAAGTTCTCCCTTTCACTGAAAAACGTGCAGGCTGCTGTTGCCTGGGCGCTCTGTTCTTTGCAAAAGAGTCTGCTGTTCCCCGCTTTGAACCGTGGAAAGGCGCCGGGCTCTGCTAAGATTTCCCCCGGCGCTTCGTTTGCCCTGGGCCAAAGCGAGCCTTCACAATAGCTGAACGCTAACACTGCATACTCGTTCCACTTCCAGAACAGGGCTACCGCGAGGCAGTTCTCCGGGGGAAAACGGCCCTTCGCGAAGGGCAGATCTGCCGAGCTCACTGCGGGAAAGCGAAAGCAAAGGACGCTTTTCTCCCTCTAACCGCTTTCGTCAGAGGAACGGGGGAAGTCACAGTGTTCTTTCTCTCACTGAGATACACACAATCTGACGTTGCCTCTGAGCTCCGTTGCTGGCAAAGAACTGAAACTGACATACATTCCTGTGGGGAAACACATTGCTTTGCTAGGATTTCTCCAGGCAGTCTGTTTTCCCTGGGCCTCACTGTAGCAACACTATCTCGCCAGGGCAACACTGCATGGGATTTCCTCTGCCAGGAGAGAGCTGCTGCTTTGTAGGTTGTGCTGGGAAACCTTGCTTTGGCAAGTGCCAATTGACCGCATTCAGGCAGAAAGAAAAGAGAATCGCAAGAGGCCTTTTCTCGCCGGCTGCTCTGCCAAGCCCTTCCAGCTAAAACTATGCCGTTGCTCCTCTGGAAGGATCCCTGCACCGCGACGTAGTTTTTCAGAAGAAGCCTTGCGTTTGCAAGAGCAAAGGAGGAATTCGTTGCAGGAAAGAGGAAGGAAAGAAAGTTTCTCTCCCTCTGCCTGCTTTGCTCAGAGGACTGGATGAAGTTAGGAAGTTCTCCCTTTCACTGAAAAACGTGCAGGCTGCTGTTGCCTGGGCGCTCTCTTCTTTGCAAAAGAGTCTGCTGTTCCCCGCTTTGAACCGTGGAAAGGCGCCGGGCTCTGCTAAGATTTCCCCCGGCGCTTCGTTTGCCCTGGGCCAAAGCGAGCCTTCACAATAGCTGAACGCTAACACTGCATACTCGTTCCACTTCCAGAACAGGGCTACCGCGAGGCAGTTCTCCGGGGGAAAACGGCCCTTCGAGAAGGGCAGATCTGCCGAGCTCACTGCGGGAAAGCGAAAGCAAAGGACGCTTTTCTCCCTCTAACCGCTTTCGTCAGAGGAACGGGGGAAGTCACAGTGTTCTTTCTCTCACTGAGATACACACAATCTGACGTTGCCTCTGAGCTCCGTTGCTGGCAAAGAACTGAAACTGACATACATTCCTGTGGGGAAACACATTGCTTTGCTAGGATTTCTCCAGGCAGTCTGTTTTCCCTGGGCCTCACTGTAGCAACACTATCTCGCCAGGGCAACACTGCATGGGATTTCCTCTGCCAGGAGAGAGCTGCTGCTTTGTAGGTTGTGCTGGGAAACCTTGCTTTGGCAAGTGCCAATTGACCGCATTCAGGCAGAAAGAAAAGAGAATCGCAAGAGGCCTTTTCTCGCCGGCTGCTCTGCCAAGCCCTTCCAGCTAAAACTATGCCGTTGCTCCTCTGGAAGGATCCCTGCACCGCGACGTAGTTTTTCAGAAGAAGCCTTGCGTTTGCAAGAGCAAAGGAGGAATTCGTTGCAGGAAAGAGGAAGGAAAGAAAGTTTCTCTCCCTCTGCCTGCTTTGCTCAGAGGACTGGATGAAGTTAGGAAGTTCTCCCTTTCACTGAAAAACGTGCAGGCTGCTGTTGCCTGGGCGCTCTGTTCTTTGCAAAAGAGTCTGCTGTTCCCCGCTTTGAACCGTGGAAAGGCGCCGGGCTCTGCTAAGATTTCCCCCGGCGCTTCGTTTGCCCTGGGCCAAAGCGAGCCTTCACAATAGCTGAACGCTAACACTGCATACTCGTTCCACTTCCAGAACAGGGCTACCGCGAGGCAGTTCTCCGGGGGAAAACGGCCCTTCGCGAAGGGCAGATCTGCCGAGCTCACTGCGGGAAAGCGAAAGCAAAGGACGCTTTTCTCCCTCTAACCGCTTTCGTCAGAGGAACGGGGGAAGTCACAGTGTTCTTTCTCTCACTGAGATACACACAATCTGACGTTGCCTCTGAGCTCCGTTGCTGGCAAAGAACTGAAACTGACATACATTCCTGTGGGGAAACACATTGCTTTGCTAGGATTTCTCCAGGCAGTCTGTTTTCCCTGGGCCTCACTGTAGCAACACTATCTCGCCAGGGCAACACTGCATGGGATTTCCTCTGCCAGGAGAGAGCTGCTGCTTTGTAGGTTGTGCTGGGAAACCTTGCTTTGGCAAGTGCCAATTGACCGCATTCAGGCAGAAAGAAAAGAGAATCGCAAGAGGCCTTTTCTCGCCGGCTGCTCTGCCAAGCCCTTCCAGCTAAAACTATGCCGTTGCTCCTCTGGAAGGATCCCTGCACCGCGACGTAGTTTTTCAGAAGAAGCCTTGCGTTTGCAAGAGCAAAGGAGGAATTCGTTGCAGGAAAGAGGAAGGAAAGAAAGTTTCTCTCCCTCTGCCTGCTTTGCTCAGAGGACTGGATGAAGTTAGGAAGTTCTCCCTTTCACTGAGAAACGTGCAGGCTGCTGTTGCCTGGGCGCTCTGTTCTTTGCAAAAGAGTCTGCTGTTCCCCGCTTTGAACCGTGGAAAGGCGCCGGGCTCTGCTAAGATTTCCCCCGGCGCTTCGTTTGCCCTGGGCCAAAGCGAGCCTTCACAATAGCTGAACGCTAACACTGCATACTCGTTCCACTTCCAGAACAGGGCTACCGCGAGGCAGTTCTCCGGGGGAAAACGGCCCTTCGCGAAGGGCAGATCTGCCGAGCTCACTGCGGGAAAGCGAAAGCAAAGGACGCTTTTCTCCCTCTAACCGCTTTCGTCAGAGGAACGGGGGAAGTCACAGTGTTCTTTCTCTCACTGAGATACACACAATCTGACGTTGCCTCTGAGCTCCGTTGCTGGCAAAGAACTGAAACTGACATACATTCCTGTGGGGAAACACAGGGCTTTGCTAGGATTTCTCCAGGCAGTCTGTTTTCCCTGGGCCTCACTGTAGCAACACTATCTCGCCAGGGCAACACTGCATGGGATTTCCTCTGCCAGGAGAGAGCTGCTGCTTTGTAGTTTGTGCTGCGAAACCTTGCTTTGGCAAGTGCCAATTGACCGCATTCAGGCAGAAAGAAGAGAGAATCGCAAGAGGCCTTTTCTCGCCGGCTGCTCTGCCAAGCCCTTCCAGCTAAAACTATGCCGTTGCTCCTCTGGAAGGATCCCTGCACCGCGACGTAGTTTTTCAGAAGAAGCCTTGCGTTTGCAAGAGCAAAGGAGGAATTCGTTGCAGGAAAGAGGAAGGAAAGAAAGTTTCTCTCCCTCTGCCTGCTTTGCTCAGAGGACTGGATGAAGTTAGGAAGTTCTCCCTTTCACTGAGAAACGTGCAGGCTGCTGTTGCCTGGGCGCTCTGTTCTTTGCAAAAGAGTCTGCTGTTCCCCGCTTTGAACCGTGGAAAGGCGCCGGGCTCTGCTAAGATTTCCCCCGGCGCTTCGTTTGCCCTGGGCCAAAGCGAGCCTTCACAATAGCTGAACGCTAACACTGCATACTCGTTCCACTTCCAGAACAGGGCTACCGCGAGGCAGTTCTCCGGGGGAAAACGGCCCTTCGAGAAGGGCAGATCTGCCGAGCTCACTGCGGGAAAGCGAAAGCAAAGGACGCTTTTCTCCCTCTAACCGCTTTCGTCAGAGGAACGGGGGAAGTCACAGTCTTCTTTCTCTCACTGAGATACACACAATCTGACGTTGCCTCTGAGCTCCGTTGCTGGCAAAGAACTGAAACTGACATACATTCCTGTGGGGAAACACAGGGCTTTGCTAGGATTTCTCCAGGCAGTCTGTTTTCCCTGGGCCTCGCTGTAGCAACACTATCTCGCCAGGGCAACACTGCATGGGATTTCCTCTGCCAGGAGAGAGCGGCTGCTTTGTAGTTTGTGCTGCGAAACCTTGCTTTGGCAAGTGCCAATTGACCGCATTCAGGCAGAAAGAAGAGAGAATCGCAAGAGGCCTATTCTCGCCGGCTGCTCTGCCAAGCCCTTCCAGCTAAAACTATGCCGTTGCTCCTCTGGAAGGATCCCTGCACCGCGACGTAGTTTTTCAGAAGAAGCCTTGCGTTTGCAAGAGCAAAGGAGGAATTCGTTGCAGGAAAGAGGAAGGAAAGAAAGTTTCTCTCCCTCTGCCTGCTTTGCTCAGAGGACTGGATGAAGTTAGGAAGTTCTCCCTTTCACTGAGAAACGTGCAGTCTGCTGTTGCCTGGGCGCTCTGTTCTTTGCAAAAGAGTCTGCTGTTCCCCGCTTTGAACCGTGGAAAGGCGCCGGGCTCTGCTAAGATTTCCCCCGGCGCTTCGTTTGCCCTGGGCCAAAGCGAGCCTTCACAATAGCTGAACGCTAACACTGCATACTCGTTCCACTTCCAGAACAGGGCTACCGCGAGGCAGTTCTCCGGGGGAAAACGGCCCTTCGAGAAGGGCAGATCTGCCGAGCTCACTGCGGGAAAGCGAAAGCAAAGGACGCTTTTCTCCCTCTAACCGCTTTCGTCAGAGGAACGGGGGAAGTCACAGTCTTCTTTCTCTCACTGAGATACACACAATCTGACGTTGCCTCTGAGCTCCGTTGCTGGCAAAGAACTGAAACTGACATACATTCCTGTGGGGAAACACAGGGCTTTGCTAGGATTTCTCCAGGCAGTCTGTTTTCCCTGGGCCTCGCTGTAGCAACACTATCTCGCCAGGGCAACACTGCATGGGATTTCCTCTGCCAGGAGAGAGCTGCTGCTTTGTAGTTTGTGCTGCGAAACCTTGCTTTGGCAAGTGCCAATTGACCGCATTCAGGCAGAAAGAAGAGAGAATCGCAAGAGGCCTTTTCTCGCCGGCTGCTCTGCCAAGCCCTTCCAGCTAAAACTATGCCGTTGCTCCTCTGGAAGGATCCCTGCACCGCGACGTAGTTTTTCAGAAGAAGCCTTGCGTTTGCAAGAGCAAAGGAGGAATTCGTTGCAGGAAAGAGGAAGGAAAGAAAGTTTCTCTCCCTCTGCCTGCTTTGCTCAGAGGACTGGATGAAGTTAGGAAGTTCTCCCTTTCACTGAGAAACGTGCAGGCTGCTGTTGCCTGGGCGCTCTCTTCTTTGCAAAACATAGAGAGATAGTATTTGAAACCGTGGAAAGGCGCCGGGCTCTGCTAAGATTTCCCCCCGGCGCTTCGTTTGCCCTGGGCCAAAGCGAGCCTTCACAATAGCTGAACGCTAACACTGCATACTCGTTCCACTTCCAGAACAGGGCTACCGCGAGGCAGTTCTCCGGGGGAAAACGGCCCTTCGCGAAGGGCAGATCTGCCGAGCTCACTGCGGGAAAGCGAAAGCAAAGGACGCTTTTCTCCCTCTAACCGCTTTCGTCAGAGGAACGGGGGAAGTCACAGTGTTCTTTCTCTCACTGAGATACACACAATCTGACGTTGCCTCTGAGCTCCGTTGCTGGCAAAGAACTGAAACTGACATACATTCCTGTGGGGAAACACATTGCTTTGCTAGGATTTCTCCAGGCAGTCTGTTTTCCCTGGGGCCTCACTGTACCAACACTATCTCGCCAGGGCAACACTGCATGGGATTTCCTCTGCCAGGAGAGAGCTGCTGCTTTGTAGGTTGTGCTGGGAAACCTTGCTTTGGCGAGTGCCAATTGACCGCATTCAGGCAGAAAGAAAAGAGAATCGCAAGAGGCCTTTTCTCGCCGGCTGCTCTGCCAAGCCCTTCCAGCTAAAACTATGCCGTTGCTCCTCTGGAAGGATCCCTGCACCGCGACGTAGTTTTTCAGAAGAAGCCTTGCGTTTGCAAGAGCAAAGGAGGAATTCGTTGCAGGAAAGAGGAAGGAAAGAAAGTTTCTCTCCCTCTGCCTGCTTTGCTCAGAGGACTGGATGAAGTTAGGAAGTTCTCCCTTTCACTGAGAAACGTGCAGGCTGCTGTTGCCTGGGCGCTCTGTTCTTTGCAAAAGAGTCTGCTGTTCCCCGCTTTGAACCGTGGAAAGGCGCCGGGCTCTGCTAAGATTTCCCCCGGCGCTTCGTTTGCCCTGGGCCAAAGCGAGCCTTCACAATAGCTGAACGCTAACACTGCATACTCGTTCCACTTCCAGAACAGGGCTACCGCGAGGCAGTTCTCCGGGGGAAAACGGCCCTTCGCGAAGGGCAGATCTGCCGAGCTCACTGCGGGAAAGCGAAAGCAAAGGACGCTTTTCTCCCTCTAACCGCTTTCGTCAGAGGAACGGGGGAAGTCACAGTGTTCTTTCTCTCACTGAGGATACACACAATCTGACGTTGCCTCTGAGCTCCGTTGCTGGCAAAGAACTGAAACTGACATACATTCCTGTGGGGAAACACATTGCTTTGCTAGGATTTCTCCAGGCAGTCTGTTTTCCCTGGGCCTCACTGTAGCAACACTATCTCGCCAGGGCAACACTGCATGGGATTTCCTCTGCCAGGGAGAGAGCTGCTGCTTTGTAGGTTGTGCTGGGAAACCTTGCTTTGGCAAGTGCCAATTGACCGCATTCAGGCAGAAAGAAAAGAGAATCGCAAGAGGCCTTTTCTCGCCGGCTGCTCTGCCAAGCCCTTCCAGCTAAAACTATGCCGTTGCTCCTCTGGAAGGATCCCTGCACCGCGACGTAGTTTTTCAGAAGAAGCCTTGCGTTTGCAAGAGCAAAGGAGGAATTCGTTGCAGGAAAGAGGAAGGAAAGAAAGTTTCTCTCCCTCTGCCTGCTTTGCTCAGAGGACTGGATGAAGTTAGGAAGTTCTCCCTTTCACTGAGAAACGTGCAGGCTGCTGTTGCCTGGGCGCTCTGTTCTTTGCAAAAGAGTCTGCTGTTCCCCGCTTTGAACCGTGGAAAGGCGCCGGGCTCTGCTAAGATTTCCCCCGGCGCTTCGTTTGCCCTGGGCCAAAGCGAGCCTTCACAATAGCTGAACGCTAACACTGCATACTCGTTCCACTTCCAGAACAGGGCTACCGCGAGGCAGTTCTCCGGGGGAAAACGGCCCTTCGCGAAGGGCAGATCTGCCGAGCTCACTGCGGGAAAGCGAAAGCAAAGGACGCTTTTCTCCCTCTAACCGCTTTCGTCAGAGGAACGGGGGAAGTCACAGTGTTCTTTCTCTCACTGAGATACACACAATCTGACGTTGCCTCTGAGCTCCGTGCTGGCAAAGAACTGAAACTGACATACATTCCTGTGGGGAAACACATTGCTTTGCTAGGATTTCTCCAGGCAGTCTGTTTTCCCTGGGCCTCACTGTAGCAACACTATCTCGCCAGGGCAACACTGCATGGGATTTCCTCTGCCAGGAGAGAGCTGCTGCTTTGTAGGTTGTGCTGCGAAACCTTGCTTTGGCGAGTGCCAATTGACCGCATTCAGGCAGAAAGAAAAGAGAATCGCAAGAGGCCTTTTCTCGCCGCTGCTCTGCAAGCCCTTCCAGCTAAAACTATGCCGTTGCTCCTCTGGAAGGATCCCTGCACCGCGACGTAGTTTTTCAGAAGAAGCCTTGCGTTTGCAAGAGCAAAGGAGGAATTCGTTGCAGGAAAGAGGAAGGAAAGAAAGTTTCTCTCCCTCTGCCTGCTTTGCTCAGAGGACTGGATGAAGTTAGGAAGTTCTCCCTTTCACTGAGAAACGTGCAGGCTGCTGTTGCCTGGGCGCTCTGTTCTTTGCAAAAGAGTCTGCTGTTCCCCGCTTTGAACCGTGGAAAGGCGCCGGGCTCTGCTAAGATTTCCCCCGGCGCTTCGTTTGCCCTGGGCCAAAGCGAGCCTTCACAATAGCTGAACGCTAACACTGCATACTCGTTCCACTTCCAGAACAGGGCTACCGCGAGGCAGTTCTCCGGGGGAAAACGGCCCTTCGAGAAGGGCAGATCTGCCCAGCTCACTGCGGGAAAGCGAAAGCAAAGGACGCTTTTCTCCCTCTAACCGCTTTCGTCAGAGGAACGGGGGAAGTCACAGTCTTCTTTCTCTCACTGAGATACACACAATCTGACGTTGCCTCTGAGCTCCGTTGCTGGCAAAGAACTGAAACTGACATACATTCCTGTGGGGAAACACAGGGCTTTGCTAGGATTTCTCCAGGCAGTCTGTTTTCCCTGGGCCTCACTGTAGCAACACTATCTCGCCAGGGCAACACTGCATGGGATTTCTTCTGCCAGGAGAGAGCTGCTGCTTTGTAGTTTGTGCTGCGAAACCTTGCTTTGGCAAGTGCCAATTGACCGCATTCAGGCAGAAAGAAGAGAGAATCGCAAGAGGCCTATTCTCGCCGGCTGCTCTGCCAAGCCCTTCCAGCTAAAACTATGCCGTTGCTCCTCTGGAAGGATCCCTGCACCGCGACGTAGTTTTTCAGAAGAAGCCTTGCGTTTGCAAGAGCAAAGGAGGAATTCGTTGCAGGAAAGAGGAAGGAAAGAAAGTTTCTCTCCCTCTGCCTGCTTTGCTCAGAGGACTGGATGAAGTTAGGAAGTTCTCCCTTTCACTGAGAAACGTGCAGGCTGCTGTTGCCTGGGCGCTCTGTTCTTTGCAAAAGAGTCTGCTGTTCCCCGCTTTGAACCGTGGAAAGGCGCCGGGCTCTGCTAAGATTTCCCCCGGCGCTTCGTTTGCCCTGGGCCAAAGCGAGCCTTCACAATAGCTGAACGCTAACACTGCATACTCGTTCCACTTCCAGAACAGGGCTACCGCGAGGCAGTTCTCCGGGGGGAAAACGGCCCTTCGCGAAGGGCAGATCTGCCGAGCTCACTGCGGGAAAGCGAAAGCAAAGGACGCTTTTCTCCCTCTAACCGCTTTCGTCAGAGGAACGGGGGAAGTCACAGTCTTCTTTCTCTCACTGAGATACACACAATCTGACGTTGCCTCTGAGCTCCGTTGCTGGCAAAGAACTGAAACTGACATACATTCCTGTGGGGAAACACAGGGCTTTGCTAGGATTTCTCCAGGCAGTCTGTTTTCCCTGGGCCTCACTGTAGCAACACTATCTCGCCAGGGCAACACTGCATGGGATTTCCTCTGCCAGGAGAGAGCTGCTGCTTTGTAGTTTGTGCTGCGAAACCTTGCTTTGGCAAGTGCCAATTGACCGCATTCAGGCAGAAAGAAGAGAGAATCGCAAGAGGCCTTTTCTCGCCGGCTGCTCTGCCAAGCCCTTCCAGCTAAAACTATGCCGTTGCTCCTCTGGAAGGATCCCTGCACCGCGACGTAGTTTTTCAGAAGAAGCCTTGCGTTTGCAAGAGCAAAGGAGGAATTCGTTGCAGGAAAGAGGAAGGAAAGAAAGTTTCTCTCCCTCTGCCTGCTTTGCTCAGAGGACTGGATGAAGTTAGGAAGTTCTCCCTTTCACTGAGAAACGTGCAGGCTGCTGTTGCCTGGGCGCTCTGTTCTTTGCAAAAGAGTCTGCTGTTCCCCGCTTTGAACCGTGGAAAGGCGCCGGGCTCTGCTAAGATTTCCCCCGGCGCTTCGTTTGCCCTGGGCCAAAGCGAGCCTTCACAATAGCTGAACGCTAACACTGCATACTCGTTCCACTTCCAGAACAGGGCTACCGCGAGGCAGTTCTCCGGGGGAAAACGGCCCTTCGCGAAGGGCAGATCTGCCGAGCTCACTGCGGGAAAGCGAAAGCAAAGGACGCTTTTCTCCCTCTAACCGCTTTCGTCAGAGGAACGGGGGAAGTCACAGTGTTCTTTCTCTCACTGAGATACACACAATCTGACGTTGCCTCTGAGCTCCGTTGCTGGCAAAGAACTGAAACTGACATACATTCCTGTGGGGAAACACATTGCTTTGCTAGGATTTCTCCAGGCAGTCTGTTTTCCCTGGGCCTCACTGTAGCAACACTATCTCGCCAGGGCAACACTGCATGGGATTTCCTCTGCCAGGAGAGAGCTGCTGCTTTGTAGGTTGTGCTGGGAAACCTTGCTTTGGCAAGTGCCAATTGACCGCATTCAGGCAGAAAGAAAAGAGAATCGCAAGAGGCCTTTTCTCGCCGGCTGCTCTGCCAAGCCCTTCCAGCTAAAACTATGCCGTTGCTCCTCTGGAAGGATCCCTGCACCGCGACGTAGTTTTTCAGAAGAAGCCTTGCGTTTGCAAGAGCAAAGGAGGAATTCGTTGCAGGAAAGAGGAAGGAAAGAAAGTTTCTCTCCCTCTGCCTGCTTTGCTCAGAGGACTGGACGAAGTTAGGAAGTTCTCCCTTTCACTGAGAACCGTGCAGGCTGCTGTTGCCTGGGCGCTCTGTTCTTTGCAAAAGAGTCTGCTGTTCCCCGCTTTGAACCGTGGAAAGGCGCCGGGCTCTGCTAAGATTTCCCCCGGCGCTTCGTTTGCCCTGGGCCAAAGCGAGCCTTCACAATAGCTGAACGCTAACACTGCATACTCGTTCCACTTCCAGAACAGGGCTACCGCGAGGCAGTTCTCCGGGGGAAAACGGCCCTTCGAGAAGGGCAGATCTGCCGAGCTCACTGCGGGAAAGCGAAAGCAAAGGACGCTTTTCTCCCTCTAACCGCTTTCGTCAGAGGAACGGGGGAAGTCACAGTGTTCTTTCTCTCACTGAGATACACACAATCTGACGTTGCCTCTGAGCTCCGTTGCTGGCAAAGAACTGAAACTGACATACATTCCTGTGGGGAAACACAGGGCTTTGCTAGGATTTCTCTAGGCAGTCTGTTTTCCCTGGGCCTCGCTGTAGCAACACTATCTCGCCAGGGCAACACTGCATGGGATTTCCTCTGCCAGGAGAGAGCTGCTGCTTTGTAGTTTGTGCTGCGAAACCTTGCTTTGGCAAGTGCCAATTGACCGCATTCAGGCAGAAAGAAGAGAGAATCGCAAGAGGCCTTTTCTCGCCGGCTGCTCTGCCAAGCCCTTCCAGCTAAAACTATGCCGTTGCTCCTCTGGAAGGATCCCTGCACCGCGACGTAGTTTTTCAGAAGAAGCCTTGCGTTTGCAAGAGCAAAGGAGGAATTCGTTGCAGGAAAGAGGAAGGAAAGAAAGTTTCTCTCCCTCTGCCTGCTTTGCTCAGAGGACTGGATGAAGTTAGGAAGTTCTCCCTTTCACTGAGAAACGTGCAGGCTGCTGTTGCCTGGGCGCTCTGTTCTTTGCAAAAGAGTCTGCTGTTCCCCGCTTTGAACCGTGGAAAGGCGCCGGGCTCTGCTAAGATTTCCCCCGGCGCTT
Source organism: Loxodonta africana (assembly GCF_030014295.1). Classification (NCBI taxonomy): domain Eukaryota; kingdom Metazoa; phylum Chordata; class Mammalia; order Proboscidea; family Elephantidae; genus Loxodonta; species Loxodonta africana. Next base: position 82,021,699 of record NC_087361.1, on the reverse strand, counting down.
CGTTTGCCCTGGGCCAAAGCGAGCCTTCACAATAGCTGAACGCTAACACTGCATACTCGTTCCACTTCCAGAACAGGGCTACCGCGAGGCAGTTCTCCGGGGGAAAACGGCCCTTCGCGAAGGGCAGATCTGCCGAGCTCACTGCGGGAAAGCGAAAGCAAAGGACGCTTTTCTCCCTCTAACCGCTTTCGTCAGAGGAACGGGGGAAGTCACAGTGTTCTTTCTCTCACTGAGATACACACAATCTGACGTTGCCTCTGAGCTCCGTTGCTGGCAAAGAACTGAAACTGACATACATTCCTGTGGGGAAACACATTGCTTTGCTAGGATTTCTCCAGGCAGTCTGTTTTCCCTGGGCCTCACTGTAGCAACACTATCTCGCCAGGGCAACACTGCATGGGATTTCCTCTGCCAGGAGAGAGCTGCTGCTTTGTAGGTTGTGCTGGGAAACCTTGCTTTGGCAAGTGCCAATTGACCGCATTCAGGCAGAAAGAAAAGAGAATCGCAAGAGGCCTTTTCTCGCCGGCTGCTCTGCCAAGCCCTTCCAGCTAAAACTATGCCGTTGCTCCTCTGGAAGGATCCCTGCACCGCGACGTAGTTTTTCAGAAGAAGCCTTGCGTTTGCAAGAGCAAAGGAGGAATTCGTTGCAGGAAAGAGGAAGGAAAGAAAGTTTCTCTCCCTCTGCCTGCTTTGCTCAGAGGACTGGACGAAGTTAGGAAGTTCTCCCTTTCACTGAGAACCGTGCAGGCTGCTGTTGCCTGGGCGCTCTGTTCTTTGCAAAAGAGTCTGCTGTTCCCCGCTTTGAACCGTGGAAAGGCGCCGGGCTCTGCTAAGATTTCCCCCGGCGCTTCGTTTGCCCTGGGCCAAAGCGAGCCTTCACAATAGCTGAACGCTAACACTGCATACTCGTTCCACTTCCAGAACAGGGCTACCGCGAGGCAGTTCTCCGGGGGAAAACGGCCCTTCGAGAAGGGCAGATCTGCCGAGCTCACTGCGGGAAAGCGAAAGCAAAGGACGCTTTTCTCCCTCTAACCGCTTTCGTCAGAGGAACGGGGGAAGTCACAGTGTTCTTTCTCTCACTGAGATACACACAATCTGACGTTGCCTCTGAGCTCCGTTGCTGGCAAAGAACTGAAACTGACATACATTCCTGTGGGGAAACACAGGGCTTTGCTAGGATTTCTCTAGGCAGTCTGTTTTCCCTGGGCCTCGCTGTAGCAACACTATCTCGCCAGGGCAACACTGCATGGGATTTCCTCTGCCAGGAGAGAGCTGCTGCTTTGTAGTTTGTGCTGCGAAACCTTGCTTTGGCAAGTGCCAATTGACCGCATTCAGGCAGAAAGAAGAGAGAATCGCAAGAGGCCTTTTCTCGCCGGCTGCTCTGCCAAGCCCTTCCAGCTAAAACTATGCCGTTGCTCCTCTGGAAGGATCCCTGCACCGCGACGTAGTTTTTCAGAAGAAGCCTTGCGTTTGCAAGAGCAAAGGAGGAATTCGTTGCAGGAAAGAGGAAGGAAAGAAAGTTTCTCTCCCTCTGCCTGCTTTGCTCAGAGGACTGGATGAAGTTAGGAAGTTCTCCCTTTCACTGAGAAACGTGCAGGCTGCTGTTGCCTGGGCGCTCTGTTCTTTGCAAAAGAGTCTGCTGTTCCCCGCTTTGAACCGTGGAAAGGCGCCGGGCTCTGCTAAGATTTCCCCCGGCGCTTCGTTTGCCCTGGGCCAAAGCGAGCCTTCACAATAGCTGAACGCTAACACTGCATACTCGTTCCACTTCCAGAACAGGGCTACCGCGAGGCAGTTCTCCGGGGGAAAACGGCCCTTCGCGAAGGGCAGATCTGCCGAGCTCACTGCGGGAAAGCGAAAGCAAAGGACGCTTTTCTCCCTCTAACCGCTTTCGTCAGAGGAACGGGGGAAGTCACAGTGTTCTTTCTCTCACTGAGATACACACAATCTGACGTTGCCTCTGAGCTCCGTTGCTGGCAAAGAAATGAAACTGACATACATTCCTGTGGGGAAACACATTGCTTTGCTAGGATTTCTCCAGGCAGTCTGTTTTCCCTGGGCCTCACTGTAGCAACACTATCTCGCCAGGGCAACACTGCATGGGATTTCCTCTGCCAGGAGAGAGCTGCTGCTTTGTAGGTTGTGCTGCGAAACCTTGCTTTGGCGAGTGCCAATTGACCGCATTCAGGCAGAAAGAAAAGAGAATCGCAAGAGGCCTTTTCTCGCCGGCTGCTCTGCCAAGCCCTTCCAGCTAAAACTATGCCGTTGCTCCTCTGGAAGGATCCCTGCACCGCGACGTAGTTTTTCAGAAGAAGCCTTGCGTTTGCAAGAGCAAAGGAGGAATTCGTTGCAGGAAAGAGGAAGGAAAGAAAGTTTCTCTCCCTCTGCCTGCTTTGCTCAGAGGACTGGATGAAGTTAGGAAGTTCTCCCTTTCACTGAGAAACGTGCAGGCTGCTGTTGCCTGGGCGCTCTGTTCTTTGCAAAAGAGTCTGCTGTTCCCCGCTTTGAACCGTGGAAAGGCGCCGGGCTCTGCTAAGATTTCCCCCGGCGCTTCGTTTGCCCTGGGCCAAAGCGAGCCTTCACAATAGCTGAACGCTAACACTGCATACTCGTTCCACTTCCAGAACAGGGCTACCGCGAGGCAGTTCTCCGGGGGAAAACGGCCCTTCGCGAAGGGCAGATCTGCCGAGCTCACTGCGGGAAAGCGAAAGCAAAGGACGCTTTTCTCCCTCTAACCGCTTTCGTCAGAGGAACGGGGGAAGTCACAGTCTTCTTTCTCTCACTGAGATACACACAATCTGACGTTGCCTCTGAGCTCCGTTGCTGGCAAAGAACTGAAACTGACATACATTCCTGTGGGGAAACACAGGGCTTTGCTAGGAATTCTCTAGGCAGTCTGTTTCCCTGGGCCTCACTGTAGCAACACTATCTCGCCAGGGCAACACTGCATGGGATTTCCTCTGCCAGGAGAGAGCTGCTGCTTTGTAGTTTGCGCCGGGAAACCTTGCTTTGGCAAGTGCCAATTGACCGCATTCAGGCAGAAAGAAAAGAGAAAAGCAAGAGGCCTTTGCTCCCCGGCTGCTCTGCCAAGCCCTTCCAGCTCAAACTATGTCGTTGCTCCTCTGGAAGGATCCCTGCACCGCGACGTAGTTTTTCAGAAGAAGCCCTGCGTTTGCAAGAGCAAAGGAGGAATTCGTTGCAGGAAAGAGGAAGGAAAGAAAGTTTCTCTCCCTCTGCCTGCTTTGCTCAGAGGACTGGATGAAGTCAGGGAGTTCTCCCTTTCACTGAGAAACGTGCGGGCTGCTGTTGCCTGTGCGCTCTCTTCTTTGCAAAAGAGTCTGCAGTTCCACGCTTGGAACCGTGGAAAGGCGCCGGGCTCTGCTAAGATTTCCCCCGGCGCTTCGTTTGCCCTGGGCCAAAGCGAGCCTTCACAATAGCTGAACGCTAACACTGCATACTCGTTCCACTTCCAGAACAGGGCTACCGCGAGGCAGTTCTCCGGGGGAAAACGGCCCTTCGCGAAGGGCAGATCTGCCGAGCTCACTGCGGGAAAGCGAAAGCAAAGGACGCTTTTCTCCCTCTAACCGCTTTCGTCAGAGGAACGGGGGAAGTCACAGTCTTCTTTCTCTCACTGAGATACACACAATCTGACGTTGCCTCTGAGCTCCGTTGCTGGCAAAGAACTGAAACGGACATACATTCCTGTGGGGAAACACAGGGCTTTGCTAGGAATTCTCTAGGCAGTCTGTTTCCCTGGGCCTCACTGTAGCAACACTATCTCGCCAGGGCAACACTGCATGGGATTTCCTCTGCCAGGAGAGAGCTGCTGCTTTCTAGTTCGTGCCGGGAAACCTTGCTTTGGCAAGTGCCAATTGACCGCATTCAGGCAGAAAGAAAAGAGAATAGCAAGAGGCCTTTTCTCGCCGGCTGCTCTGCCAAGCCCTTCCAGCTCAAACTATGTCGTTGCTCCTCTGGAAGGATCCCTGCACCGCGACGTAGTTTTTGAGAAGAAGCCCTGCGTTTGCAAGAGCAAAGGAGGAATTCGTTGCAGGAAAGAGGAAGGAAAGAAAGTTTCTCTCCCTCTGCCTGCTTTGCTCAGAGGACTGGATGAAGTCAGGGAGTTCTCCCTTTCACTGAGAAGCGTGCGGGCTGCTGTTGCCTGTGCGCTCTCTTCTTTGCAAAAGAGTCTGCAGTTCCACGCTTGGAACCGTGGAAAGGCGCCGGGCTCTGCTAAGATTTCCCCCAGCGCTTCGTTTGCCCTGGGCCAAAGCGAGCCTTCACAATAGCTGAACGCTAACACTGCATACTCGTTCCACTTCCAGAACAGGGCTACCGCGAGGCAGTTCTCCGGGGGAAAACGGCCCTTCGCGAAGGGCAGATCTGCCGAGCTCACTGCGGGAAAGCGAAAGCAAAGGACGCATTTCTCCCTCTAACCGCTTTCGTCAGAGGAACGGGGGAAGTCACAGTGTTCTTTCTCTCACTGAGATACACACAATCTGACGTTGCCTCTGAGCTCCGTTGCTGGCAAAGAACTCAAACGGACATACATTCCTGTGGGGAAACACAGGGCTTTGCTAGGAATTCTCTAGGCAGTCTGTTTCCCTGGGCCTCACTGTAGCAACACTATCTCGCCAGGGCAACACTGCATGGGATTTCCTCTGCCAGGAGAGAGCTGCTGCTTTGTAGTTTGTGCCGGGAAACCTTGCTTTGGCAAGTGCGAGTTCACCGCATTCAGGCAGAAAGAAAAGAGAATAATAGCAAGAGGCCTTTTCTTCCCGGCTGCTTTCCCAAGCCCTTCCAGCTCAAACTATGTCGTTGCTCCTCTGGAAGGATCCCTGCACCGCGACGTAGTTTTTCAGAAGAAGCCCTGCGTTTGCAAGAGCAAAGGAGGAATTCGTTGCAGGAAAGAGGAAGGAAAGAAAGTTTCTCTCCCTCTGCCTGCTTTGCTCAGAGGACTGGATGAAGTCAGGGAGTTCTCCCTTTCACTAAGAAACGTGCGGGCTGCTGTTGCCTGTGCGCTCTCTTCTTTGCAAAAGAGTCTGCAGTTCCACTCTTTGAACCGTGGAAAGGCGCCGGGCTCTGCTAAGATTTCCCATGGCGCTTCGTTTGCCCTGGGCCAAAGCGAGCCTTCACAATAGCTGAACGCTGACACTGCATACTCGTTCCACTTCCAGAACAGGGCTACCGCGAGGCAGTTCTCCGGGGGAAAACGGCCCTTCGTGAAGGGCAGATCTGCCGAGCTCACTGCGGGAAAGCGAAAGCAAAGGACGCTTTTCTCCCTCTAACCACTTTCGTCAGAGGAACGGGGGAAATGACAGTGTTCTTTCTCTCACTGAGATACACACAATCTGAGGTTGCCTCTGAGCTCCGTTGCTGGCAAAGAACTGAAACTGACATACATTCCTGTGGGGAAACACAGGGCTTTGCTAGGAATTCTCTAGGCAGTCTGTTTCCCTGGGCCTCACTGTAGCAACACTATCTCGCCAGGGCAACACTGCATGGGATTTCCTCTGCCAGGAGAGAGCTGCTGCTTTGTAGGTTGTGCTGGGAAACCTTGCTTTGGCAAGTGCCAATTGACCGCATTCAGGCAGAAAGAAAAGAGAATCGCAAGAGGCCTTTTCTCGCCGGCTGCTCTGCCAAGCCCTTCCAGCTAAAACTATGCCGTTGCTCCTCTGGAAGGATCCCTGCACCGCGACGTAGTTTTTCAGAAGAAGCCTTGCGTTTGCAAGAGCAAAGGAGGAATTCGTTGCAGGAAAGAGGAAGGAAAGAAAGTTTCTCTCCCTCTGCCTGCTTTGCTCAGAGGACTGGACGAAGTTAGGAAGTTCTCCCTTTCACTGAGAACCGTGCAGGCTGCTGTTGCCTGGGCGCTCTGTTCTTTGCAAAAGAGTCTGCTGTTCCCCGCTTTGAACCGTGGAAAGGCGCCGGGCTCTGCTAAGATTTCCCCCGGCGCTTCGTTTGCCCTGGGCCAAAGCGAGCCTTCACAATAGCTGAACGCTAACACTGCATACTCGTTCCACTTCCAGAACAGGGCTACCGCGAGGCAGTTCTCCGGGGGAAAACGGCCCTTCGCGAAGGGCAGATCTGCCGAGCTCACTGCGGGAAAGCGAAAGCAAAGGACGCTTTTCTCCCTCTAACCGCTTTCGTCAGAGGAACGGGGGAAGTCACAGTGTTCTTTCTCTCACTGAGATACACACAATCTGACGTTGCCTCTGAGCTCCGTTGCTGGCAAAGAAATGAAACTGACATACATTCCTGTGGGGAAACACATTGCTTTGCTAGGATTTCTCCAGGCAGTCTGTTTTCCCTGGGCCTCACTGTAGCAACACTATCTCGCCAGGGCAACACTGCATGGGATTTCCTCTGCCAGGAGAGAGCTGCTGCTTTGTAGGTTGTGCTGCGAAACCTTGCTTTGGCGAGTGCCAATTGACCGCATTCAGGCAGAAAGAAAAGAGAATCGCAAGAGGCCTTTTCTCGCCGGCTGCTCTGCCAAGCCCTTCCAGCTAAAACTATGCCGTTGCTCCTCTGGAAGGATCCCTGCACCGCGACGTAGTTTTTCAGAAGAAGCCTTGCGTTTGCAAGAGCAAAGGAGGAATTCGTTGCAGGAAAGAGGAAGGAAAGAAAGTTTCTCTCCCTCTGCCTGCTTTGCTCAGAGGACTGGACGAAGTTAGGAAGTTCTCCCTTTCACTGAGAACCGTGCAGGCTGCTGTTGCCTGGGCGCTCTGTTCTTTGCAAAAGAGTCTGCTGTTCGATGCTTTGAACCGTGGAAAGGCGCCGGGCTCTGCTAAGATTTCCCCCGGCGCTTCGTTTGCCCTGGGCCAAAGCGAGCCTTCACAATAGCTGAACGCTAACACTGCATACTCGTTCCACTTCCAGAACAGGGCTACCGCGAGGCAGTTCTCCGGGGGAAAACGGCCCTTCGAGAAGGGCAGATCTGCCGAGCTCACTGCGGGAAAGCGAAAGCAAAGGACGCTTTTCTCCCTCTAACCGCTTTCGTCAGAGGAACGGGGGAAGTCACAGTCTTCTTTCTCTCACTGAGATACACACAATCTGACGTTGCCTCTGAGCTCCGTTGCTGGCAAAGAACTGAAACTGACATACATTCCTGTGGGGAAACACAGGGCTTTGCTAGGATTTCTCTAGGCAGTCTGTTTTCCCTGGGCCTCGCTGTAGCAACACTATCTCGCCAGGGCAACACTGCATGGGATTTCCTCTGCCAGGAGAGAGCTGCTGCTTTGTAGTTTGTGCTGCGAAACCTTGCTTTGGCAAGTGCCAATTGACCGCATTCAGGCAGAAAGAAGAGAGAATCGCAAGAGGCCTTTTCTCGCCGGCTGCTCTGCCAAGCCCTTCCAGCTAAAACTATGCCGTTGCTCCTCTGGAAGGATCCCTGCACCGCGACGTAGTTTTTCAGAAGAAGCCTTGCGTTTGCAAGAGCAAAGGAGGAATTCGTTGCAGGAAAGAGGAAGGAAAGAAAGTTTCTCTCCCTCTGCCTGCTTTGCTCAGAGGACTGGATGAAGTTAGGAAGTTCTCCCTTTCACTGAGAAACGTGCAGGCTGCTGTTGCCTGGGCGCTCTGTTCTTTGCAAAAGAGTCTGCTGTTTCCCGCTTTGAACCGTGGAAAGGCGCCGGGCTCTGCTAAGATTTCCCCCGGCGCTTCGTTTGCCCTGGGCCAAAGCGAGCCTTCACAATAGCTGAACGCTAACACTGCATACTCGTTCCACTTCCAGAACAGGGCTACCGCGAGGCAGTTCTCCGGGGGAAAACGGCCCTTCGCGAAGGGCAGATCTGCCGAGCTCACTGCGGGAAAGCGAAAGCAAAGGACGCTTTTCTCCCTCTAACCGCTTTCGTCAGAGGAACGGGGGAAGTCACAGTCTTCTTTCTCTCACTGAGATACACACAATCTGACGTTGCCTCTGAGCTCCGTTGCTGGCAAAGAACTGAAACTGACATACATTCCTGTGGGGAAACACAGGGCTTTGCTAGGAATTCTCTAGGCAGTCTGTTTCCCTGGGCCTCACTGTAGCAACACTATCTCGCCAGGGCAACACTGCATGGGATTTCCTCTGCCAGGAGAGAGCTGCTGCTTTGTAGTTTGCGCCGGGAAACCTTGCTTTGGCAAGTGCCAATTGACCGCATTCAGGCAGAAAGAAAAGAGAAAAGCAAGAGGCCTTTGCTCCCCGGCTGCTCTGCCAAGCCCTTCCAGCTCAAACTATGTCGTTGCTCCTCTGGAAGGATCCCTGCACCGCGACGTAGTTTTTCAGAAGAAGCCCTGCGTTTGCAAGAGCAAAGGAGGAATTCGTTGCAGGAAAGAGGAAGGAAAGAAAGTTTCTCTCCCTCTGCCTGCTTTGCTCAGAGGACTGGATGAAGTCAGGGAGTTCTCCCTTTCACTGAGAAACGTGCGGGCTGCTGTTGCCTGTGCGCTCTCTTCTTTGCAAAAGAGTCTGCAGTTCCACGCTTGGAACCGTGGAAAGGCGCCGGGCTCTGCTAAGATTTCCCCCGGCGCTTCGTTTGCCCTGGGCCAAAGCGAGCCTTCACAATAGCTGAACGCTAACACTGCATACTCGTTCCACTTCCAGAACAGGGCTACCGCGAGGCAGTTCTCCGGGGGAAAACGGCCCTTCGCGAAGGGCAGATCTGCCGAGCTCACTGCGGGAAAGCGAAAGCAAAGGACGCTTTTCTCCCTCTAACCGCTTTCGTCAGAGGAACGGGGGAAGTCACAGTCTTCTTTCTCTCACTGAGATACACACAATCTGACGTTGCCTCTGAGCTCCGTTGCTGGCAAAGAACTGAAACGGACATACATTCCTGTGGGGAAACACAGGGCTTTGCTAGGAATTCTCTAGGCAGTCTGTTTCCCTGGGCCTCACTGTAGCAACACTATCTCGCCAGGGCAACACTGCATGGGATTTCCTCTGCCAGGAGAGAGCTGCTGCTTTCTAGTTCGTGCCGGGAAACCTTGCTTTGGCAAGTGCCAATTGACCGCATTCAGGCAGAAAGAAAAGAGAATAGCAAGAGGCCTTTTCTCGCCGGCTGCTCTGCCAAGCCCTTCCAGCTCAAACTATGTCGTTGCTCCTCTGGAAGGATCCCTGCACCGCGACGTAGTTTTTGAGAAGAAGCCCTGCGTTTGCAAGAGCAAAGGAGGAATTCGTTGCAGGAAAGAGGAAGGAAAGAAAGTTTCTCTCCCTCTGCCTGCTTTGCTCAGAGGACTGGATGAAGTCAGGGAGTTCTCCCTTTCACTGAGAAGCGTGCGGGCTGCTGTTGCCTGTGCGCTCTCTTCTTTGCAAAAGAGTCTGCAGTTCCACGCTTGGAACCGTGGAAAGGCGCCGGGCTCTGCTAAGATTTCCCCCAGCGCTTCGTTTGCCCTGGGCCAAAGCGAGCCTTCACAATAGCTGAACGCTAACACTGCATACTCGTTCCACTTCCAGAACAGGGCTACCGCGAGGCAGTTCTCCGGGGGAAAACGGCCCTTCGCGAAGGGCAGATCTGCCGAGCTCACTGCGGGAAAGCGAAAGCAAAGGACGCATTTCTCCCTCTAACCGCTTTCGTCAGAGGAACGGGGGAAGTCACAGTGTTCTTTCTCTCACTGAGATACACACAATCTGACGTTGCCTCTGAGCTCCGTTGCTGGCAAAGAACTCAAACGGACATACATTCCTGTGGGGAAACACAGGGCTTTGCTAGGAATTCTCTAGGCAGTCTGTTTCCCTGGGCCTCACTGTAGCAACACTATCTCGCCAGGGCAACACTGCATGGGATTTCCTCTGCCAGGAGAGAGCTGCTGCTTTGTAGTTTGTGCCGGGAAACCTTGCTTTGGCAAGTGCGAGTTCACCGCATTCAGGCAGAAAGAAAAGAGAATAATAGCAAGAGGCCTTTTCTTCCCGGCTGCTTTCCCAAGCCCTTCCAGCTCAAACTATGTCGTTGCTCCTCTGGAAGGATCCCTGCACCGCGACGTAGTTTTTCAGAAGAAGCCCTGCGTTTGCAAGAGCAAAGGAGGAATTCGTTGCAGGAAAGAGGAAGGAAAGAAAGTTTCTCTCCCTCTGCCTGCTTTGCTCAGAGGACTGGATGAAGTCAGGGAGTTCTCCCTTTCACTAAGAAACGTGCGGGCTGCTGTTGCCTGTGCGCTCTCTTCTTTGCAAAAGAGTCTGCAGTTCCACTCTTTGAACCGTGGAAAGGCGCCGGGCTCTGCTAAGATTTCCCATGGCGCTTCGTTTGCCCTGGGCCAAAGCGAGCCTTCACAATAGCTGAACGCTGACACTGCATACTCGTTCCACTTCCAGAACAGGGCTACCGCGAGGCAGTTCTCCGGGGGAAAACGGCCCTTCGTGAAGGGCAGATCTGCCGAGCTCACTGCGGGAAAGCGAAAGCAAAGGACGCTTTTCTCCCTCTAACCACTTTCGTCAGAGGAACGGGGGAAATGACAGTGTTCTTTCTCTCACTGAGATACACACAATCTGAGGTTGCCTCTGAGCTCCGTTGCTGGCAAAGAACTGAAACTGACATACATTCCTGTGGGGAAACACAGGGCTTTGCTAGGAATTCTCTAGGCAGTCTGTTTCCCTGGGCCTCACTGTAGCAACACTATCTCGCCAGGGCAACACTGCCTGGGATTTCCTCTGCCAGGAGAGTGCTGCTGCTTTGTAGTTTGTGCTGGGAAACCTTGCTTTGGCAAGTGCGAGTTGACCGCATTCAGGCAGAAAGAAAAGAGAATAATAGCAAGAGGCCTTTTCTTCCCGGCTGCTCTGCCAAGCCCTTCCAGCTCAAACTATGTCCTTGCTCCTCTGGAAGGATCCCTGCAGCGCGACGTAGTTTTTCAGAAGAAGCCTTGCGTTTGCAAGAGCAAAGGAGGAATTCGTTGCAGGAAAGAGGAAGGAAAGAAAGTTTCTCTCCCTCTGCCTGCTTTGCTCAGAGGACTGGATGAAGTCAGGGAGTTCTCCCTTTCACTGAGAAACGTGCGGGCTGCTGTTGCCTGTGCGCTCTCTTCTTTGCAAAAGAGTCTGCAGTTCCACGCTTTGAACCGTGGAAAGGCGCCGGGCTCTGCTAAGACTTCCCACGGCGCTTCGTTTGCCCTGGGCCAAAGCGAGCCTTCACAATAGCTGAACGCTAACACTGCATACTCGTTCCACTTCCAGAACAGGGCTACCGCGAGGCAGTTCTCCGGGGGAAAACGGCCCTTCGTGAAGGGCATATCTGCCGAGCTCACTGCGGGAAAGCGAAAGAAAAGGACGCTTTTCTCCCTCTAACCACTTTCGTCAGAGGAACGGGGGAAGTGACAGTGTTCTTTCTCTCACTGAGATACACACAATCTGACGTTGCCTCTGAGCTCCGTTGCTGGCAAAGAACTGAAACTGACATACATTCCTGTGGGGAAACACAGGGCTTTGCTAGGAATTCTCTAGGCAGTCTGTTTCCCTGGGCCTCACTGTAGCAACACTATCTCGCCAGGGCAACACTGCATGGGATTTCCTCTGCCAGGAGAGAGCTGCTGCTTTGTAGTTTGTGCCGGGAAACCTTGCTTTGGCAAGTGCCAATTGACCGCATTCAGGCAGAAAGAAAAGAGAATAGCAAGAGGCCTTTGCTCCCCGGCTGCTCTGCCAAGCCCTTCCAGCTCAAACTATGTCGTTGCTCCTCTGGAAGGATCCCTGCACCGCGACGTATTTTTCAGAAGAAGCCCTGCGTTTGCAAGAGCAAAGGAGGAATTCGTTGCAGGAAAGAGGAAGGAAAGAAAGTTTCTCTCCCTCTGCCTGCTTTGCTCAGAGGACTGGATGAAGTCAGGGAGTTCTCCCTTTCACTGAGAAACGTGCAGGCTGCTGTTGCCTGGGCGCTCTCTTCTTTGTAAAAGAGTCTGCAGTTCCACGCTTTGAACCGTGGAAAGGCGCCGTGCTCTGCTAAGATTTCCCCCGGCGCTTCGTTTGCCCTGGGCCAAAGCGAGCCTTCACAATAGCTGAACGCTGACACTGCATACTCGTTCCACTTCCAGAACAGGGCTACCGCGAGGCAGTTCTCCGGGGGAAAACGGCCCTTCGCGAAGGGCAGATCTGCCGAGCTCACTGCGGGAAAGCGAAAGCAAAGGACGCTTTTCTCCCTCTAACCGCTTTCGTCAGAGGAACGGGGGAAGTCACAGTGTTCTTTCTCTCACTGAGATACACACAATCTGACGTTGCCTCTGAGCTCCGTTGCTGGCAAAGAACTGAAACTGACATACTTTCCTGTTTGGAAACACAGGGCTTTGCTAGGAATTCTCTAGGCAGTGCGTTTTCCCTGGGTCTCACTGTAGCAACACTATCTCGCCAGGGCAACACTGCATTGGATTTCCTCTGCCAGGAGAGAGCTGATGCTTTGTAGTTTGTGCTGGGAAACCTTGCTTTGGCAGGTGCGAATTGACCGCTTTGTGGCAGAAAGAAAAGAGAATAGCAAAAGGCCTTTCTCTTCTCTCTAGCTGCTTTCTCAAGCCCTTCTAGCTAAAACTATGTCGTTTCTCCTCTGGAGGGATCCCTGCATGCACCGCGACGTAGTTTTTCAGAAGAAGCCCTGCGTTTGCAAGAGCAAATGAGGAATTCGTTGCAGGATAGAGGAAGGAAAGAAAGTTTCTCTCCCTCTGCCTGCTTTGCTCAGAGGACTGGATGAAGTCAGGGAGTTCTCCCTTTCACTGAGAAACGTGCGGGCTGCTGTTGCCTGTGCGCTCTCTTCTTTGCAGAAGAGTCTGCAGTTCCACACTTTGAATAGTGGAAAGGCGCCGGGGTCTGGTATGATTTCCCCCGGCGCTTTGTTTGCCCTGGGCCAAAGCGAGCCTTCACAATAGCTGAACACTAAGACTGCATACTCCTTCCACTTCCAGAACACGGCTACTGCAAGGCAGTTCTCCCTAAACCTAACCCTAAACCAAACCGTATGCCTAACCCTAAACCTAACCCTAAACCTGACCCTAACATTAACCAAAACACCTAACCCTAATACTAAGCGTAACCCTCATCCTTAACCTAAATGCACCCTAAACCTAAAGCTAACCCTAAAACTAAATTAACCCTAAACTATCCCCTAACAGTGGCACTAAACCTAAACATAACCCTAACCCTAACTCTCACCCTAACCCTAACCATAACGCCCTAAAACATCAGCTTAAGTGCAAACCTAACACCAACCCTCACATGAACCTCTAACCCTTTTCCCAACCCTAACCCTATCCCTAATCCTAGCACTAACCCTGACATAAACCTAAACCTTACCCTAATCGTGAACTCAACCCTAACCTGAACTCCACCCTAACCCTAACCCTAAACCTAACAATAACTCTAAACCTGACCCTATCCCTAACCCTAAACCCTAGCAATAACTCTAACTTTATACCTAAACCTAACCTAGCCTTACCCTTTACAGTAAACCCAGCCTTAACCTTAACCTTACCACTCCCCTAACTCTAAATCTTAACCTAACCCTAACACTAAACCTAAACCTAACTCTAACCTTAACCTTAAACCTCGCTATTAATTAAAACTTCACCCTAACCCTAAGACTAACTCTACCCCTAACCCTAACCATAACAATTAACCTGAACCCTCACTTCAACTGTAAACCTGACCCCAACAGTCACCCTAGCCCTTAACCATATATATCCCCAACCCTAAACCTAACGCTATCCCTAACCTTATCCCTAACCCTAACTCTAAACGAACAGTAACCCAAATACTACTCTAACCCTAACATTAACCCTAAACTGAAGCCTACCCTAAGAATAAACCTCATCCTCACACCCTAAACCTAACTTCTAACACTATCTGTAATCCTAAACCTAATCCTAACCCTTAACCTAACCCTCACCCATAATCTGAACTTCAGACTAACCCTAAACTTAAACCTAACCCTAAACATAATATTTAACCCTACTCGAACCCTAACCCTAACCTTAACACTAACCTGAAAACAAACCCAAACTCTAGCCCTAACCATAAAAATAACCCTCACCCTTTCCTGAACTTCATCCAAACCCTAAACCTAACCTTAATCCTAAACCTAAATCTAACCCAAACCCGAACCTTAAACCTAATTCTAATCTTAAAGTTAGTCCATCTGTAACCCTAAACCTAACCCTTATGATAGCTCTGAACCTAACCCTAAACCTAATCCTAACCCGTAATCCATTACCCTACTCTTGTTTACTCATCTAGGCTACTAGCCTAGGGGAATAGTCTAGACTATTAGTCTAGTTTATTCTAGTATACTATAGTCCACCGTAGTCTACCCTACCCAAACTTACCCTACCTTACTCCATTCTAATCTATTCCATTGGTTCCGACTCAAAGCCGTTCAATGTGATTGGACGGCATTTGATGGGAATCGACGGGATTCGACAGGTATCGAAGCGACCCAACAGGATTTGACACGATTAGAGGCAATCCGACAGGATTCAATGTGATTCGACAAGATTCGACGGGATTCCATACCATTCGACTTGATTCGACCCAATTCGATGACACTCGACTTTGTTTGAAGGGATTCAATGCAACATGACACAGATTGACACGATTCAACAAATTTAATGAGATGCGATGGGATGTGACAGGAATCGACCCGATCAGATGCCAATCGAAGCCATTTGATGCGATTCAATGGAATTCAACGGGTTTGGAACCGACCTGAAGCGATTCGATGCCATCAATGCAATTTGACAGGAATCGAAGCATTTCGACGTGTTGTGATGGAACTCAATACGATTTGACACGATTCAACAGGATTCGACAAGAATCGAGAGGGTTCAATGGGGTTTGAAGAGATTCTTCAGGATTAGACGGAATTCAATGTGATTCAAATGGGTGTGACGGGATTCGACGTGATTGGATGGAATTCGATGGGATTCGATGCAATTTGTTGGAATTTGTTGGGATTCAATGGCATTCAAAGAGATTCGTTTGAGCTGATTTGATCCGGTTGGAATTGGATGGAACCGCTTGGATTTGCTTGGAATAGGAGGGATCAGATTGGATCTGGCTGGATCCAGATGGAAACAATAGCAACCGGTTGGAACTGGATGGAACGGGATGGATCCAGTTGGAACCGGATGGAACCTATTGGAACCTGTTGGATCTGGTTGGAACTGTTTGGAGACAGATGGATACGGTTGGAGCTGGATGGATCCGGTTGGAAGCGCATGAATCCGGATGGAACCGGTTGGAACCAGTTTCGATATGAACCAGTTGGAACCAGATGGATCCAGTTGGAACCGGCTGGAACCGGTTGGATCCAGGTGGAACCGGTTGAAACCGGCTGGATCCGGATGGATCCGGATGGAACCGGTCGGAACCGGATCATTCTGGAAGGAACCGGTTGGAACCGGATGGATCCAGTTGAAACCGGATGGAACCGGTTGGATCCGCGTGGAACCGCTTGAAACCGGCTGGATCCGTCTGGATCTGGATGGAACCGGTCGGAACCGGATAATTCCAGAAGGAACCAGTTGGAACCGGATGGATCCAGTTGGAACCGGTTGGATCCGCGTGGAACCGCTTGAAACCGTCTGGATCCGTCTGGATCTGGATGGAACCGGTCGGAACCGGATAATTCCGGAAGGAACCAGCTGGAACCGGATGGATCCAGTTGGAAGCGGTTGGATCCGGGTGGAACCGGTTGAAACCAGCTGGATCCGGCTGGATCCAGATGGAACCGGTTGGAACCAGAGAGATCCGGATGGAACCTGTTGGGATCGGGTAGTTCTGTAAGGAACTAGTTGGAACCGGATGGATCCAGTTGGATTCGGCCAGAGCCTGTTGGATCCAGCTGGAAGCAGTTGAAACCTGATGGATCCGGCCTGGTCCACATGGAACCAGTTGGATCCGGATGGATCCGGTTTCAATCTGTTGGATCCGGTTGGAACCAGATGTGAATGTATGGAACTGGATGGATCCGGTTGGAACCAGTTGGGACTGGTTGGATCCGGGTGCATCTGGTTAAAATTGGTTGAATCCATTCAGATCTGACTGGATCCTTTTATGTCTGGCTGGATCCGGTTCTTTTCGGCTGGTCTGCTTTTATCCACCTGGATTCGATTGGATCCGCTTGGATACAGTTAGGCCCTGTTTAATGCAGCATGATCCGGTTGGGTCTAGTTAGATCTGGTTTGATCTGTTTATGCCCGGCTTGATCTGGTCATATCCAGCTTGGTCTGACTGGGTCCCGTTTGATGTTTGCCTTGCCTTTCTCCATTCAGGTCCTTTCGGCTCCATTCGGCTCGAATCGTGTGGATTCAGCATGATTAGGCTCGATTCGGCTCGATTCGGCTCCATTCAGGTTGATTCAGCTCAATTAGGCTTGATTCGACTCACTTTGGCTCTATTTGGCCTTATTCAGCCCTATTCTGCTCTATTTGGCTCTATTCAACTCTTTTCTACTCTGTTCATATCTATTCCACTCCATTTGACTCCATTCCAAATAATTCCACTCTATTCTACACTATCCTACTCTATTCCTTTCTACCCTACCCTAACAAACTCTAATCGGTTCGATTCTATTTGACCCGATTTGTCTTCTTTCCTATCCATTTGGATTGGTTCGGCTGGATTCGGCTCTATCTGACTCTATTCTACTCTACACTACTCTGTTCCACTCTGCCCTACTCTTCTTACCCTATTCTATTGCGTTCTTTCTATTCTGTTCTGTCCTATTCTCTTCTATTCTACCCTAACCTACCCTACTCTATTCAATTCTATTCGTCGCATTTCAACACAGTTCGACGCGATTCGATGTGGCTACGCTCGAATCGGCTTCAATGGGCTCCATTCGGTTCAAATCGGTTTGATTCGATTTGATTTGGCTCGGTTCAGCCCGATTTGGCTCTATTCGTCTCTAATCAGCTCTATTCGACTGTATTTGTCTGTATTCGATGCCATTCGACTCCACTCAAAAACATTCAGCTCCACTCCAGCATTCTACTCCATTCTAATCTGTTGTACTCTATTCTATTGTAATCTACTGTACCCTATCCTACTCGACTATAATCCATTCTAAAAATGTGATTCAGTGCAGGACAATTCAACCCGAATTCAAAGGATTCGAAGCGAATCTAAGAGATTCGACACCATACGATGCGATTTGGCAAGATTTGTCTCAATTCGGTTTGATTCGGCTCTATTCGACTCTATTCGACCCTAATCTATTCCTTCTGTTCTGTTCTGTTCTACTCTCCTCTACCCTACCTTAACCTACCCTACTCTAATCTATTCAATTTAATTTGACACATTTCTATGAGATTCGGCACCTTTCAGTTCAAATCAGCTCAATTCGGCTCAATTCAGCTGATTAGGCTCTATGTGGTGGGATTCGGCTCGATTTGGCCCTATTCTGCCGTATTCAACTCTTTTCTACTCTAGTCATCATTATTCGACTCAATTCGACTCCATTCGATTCCATTCCACACCATTCCACTCCATTCTGCACTATTCTATTCTACCCTGCTCTAGTTTACTCTAATTGGTTCGATTCGACGTGATTCAAAGCAATTTTTCTCGTTTTATCTCCATTTGGCTCTATTCGCCTCTATTTGACTCTATTCAACTCTATTCTGCTTTACTCTATTCTATTGTATTCTTTGTATTCTCTTCTATTTAACTCTATTCTTTCTACCCTACCCTACTCTACTCTAATCTATTCGATGGGATTCGACTTGACACATTTCGACACGATTCGACGCGATTCAGCTTAAATGAAATTCAATTTGATTCAATGCAATTAGACACAATTTGATGGGATGCGACACAATTCTCTGTGATATAATGTGATTAGGCACAATTCGGCTCGATTTGTCTCGATTCATCTCGTTTCATCTTGATTCAGGTCATTTCGGCTCCATTTGGCTCTAATCAGCTCTATTTGGCTCCTTTTAATTCTATTCAACTCCACTCTTCCCTATTCTACTCTCTGCTATGCTTTCTATTGTGTTCTGTTCTGTTCTATGCTATTCTATTCTACCGTCCTCTCCCCTTCCCCGTCGAACTCTAATCTATTCAATTCGACTCTTTTCAGTTCTAGTCTGTTCTCTTCTATTCTATTCTTCTACTCTCTATTCCACCCTATGCTACCCTACCCTAATTTATTCTATTACATTCTATTTGACTCTACAGTACCCTACTCTATTCTACCCTGCCCTCCCCTGTTCTTTTCCTTTCATTCTGTTCTATGCTGTTCTATTCTATTCCATTCCATTCTACCCTACCCTACCCTATTCTAATCTATTCTATTCCATGTGATTTAATGCGATTCCATAAGATTTGATGCAATTCGACTTTCTTCTCTTTTATTCTATTCATTTCTATTCTATTCTACCCTATCATACCCTACCTAACAATAATCTATCCTTTTCTATAGTGCTCTGTTTTATTTTATTCTTCTATTCTCTCTCTTCCCCCTACTCTACCCTACCCTAAAACCCTACCCTAATTGATTCTACTCTGTTCTGTTCTACTCTATTCTTTTCTGCACTACCCTACCCTTTCATGATCTATTCTATTCTGTTCTGTTGTATTCTATTCTATTCTACTCTATCCTATCCTACACTACCCTGTTCTAATATACTCTATTCAATGCGATTCGACATGATTTGATGATATTCAATGCAACTCGAGGCAATTCAAAACAATTCAACTCTATTCTCTTCTATTCTTCTACTGTCTCTATTCCACCCTTCGCTCCCCTACCCTACACTACCCCACATTACCCTACTCTTGTCTACTCATCTAGGCTACTAGCCTAGGGGAATAGTCTAGACTACTAGTCTAGTTTACTCTAGTCTACTATAGTCCACCATAGTCTACCCTACCCAAACTTACCCTACCTTACTCCATTCTAATCTATTCCATTGGTTCCGATTCAAAGCCATTCAATGTGATTGGACGGCATTTGATGGGAATGGATGGGATTCGGTAGATATTGAAGCGATTCAACACGATTTGACACGATTAGAGGCAATCCGATAGGATTCAATGTGATTCGACAAGATTCAATGGGATTCGATTCCATTCGACTTGATTTGACCCAATTCGATGGCATTCGACGTTGTTCAAAGGGATTCAGCACAACATAACACAAATTGACACGATTCAACAAGATTTGATGAGATGCGACAGGATGTGACAGGAATCGACCTGATCAGGTGCCAATCGAAGCCATTTGATGCGATTCAATGGAATTTAATGGGTTTGGACGCGACTTTAAACGATTCGATGCCATTGATACAATTTGACAGGATTCGAAGCATTTTGACGTGTTTTGATGGAACTCAATACGATTTGACACGATTCAACAGGATTCGACAAGAATCGACAGGGTTCAACCGGGTTTGAAGAGATTCGTCATGATTTGATGGGATTCAATGCGATTCGATGGCATGTGACGGGAATCAACGCGAGTTGATGGAATTTGATGGGATTCGATGTGATTTGGTGGAATTTGTTGGGATTGAATGGCATTAAATGAGATTCATTCGAGCTGATTCAATCCGGTTGGAATTGGATGGAACCGGTTGGATTCGCTTGGAATAGGAGGAATCAGGTTGGATCCAGATGGAACCAATAGCAACCGGTTCAAACTGGATGGAATGGGATGGATCCAGTTGGAACCGGATGGAATCAATTGGAACCTAATGGATCAGTTTGGAACTGTTTGGAGACGGATGGATACGTTTGGAGCCGGATGGATATGATTGGAAGCAGATGGATCCGGTTGGAAACCTTTGTAACTGCATCGATCAGGATGGGACCCATTGGAACCGGATAGTTCCAGAAGGAACTGGTTGGAACCAGATGGATCCAGTTAGAAACGGCTGGAACCAGTTGGATCCAGCTGGAACCAGTTGAAACCTGATGGATCCGGCTGGACCCAGATGGAACCGGTTGGAACCGGACGGATCCGGTTCCAATCAGTTGGATCCGGTTGGAATCAGACGGGAACTATTGGAATATGATGGATAAAGTTGGAACCGGTTGGGACTGGTGGGATCCGGGTGTATCTAGTTAGTTGAATCCTTTCGGATCTGACTGGATCCTGTCATGTCTGGCTGGATCTGGTTATATTTGACTTGATCTGCTTATATCCAGCTGGATTCGATTGGATCTACTTGGATGCAGTTAGGCCCAGTTGGATTCAGATTGATCTGGTTGGGTCTAGTTAGACCTGGTTTCATCTGGTTATGTCCGGCTTGATCTGGTCATATCCAGCTTGGGCTGACTGGGTCCCGTTTGATCCTTGCCTTGCCTTGCCTTGCTCCATTCAGGTCCTTTTGGCTCCATTTGGCTCGAATCGTGTGGATTCTGCTTGATTCGGCTGGATTCGTCTCCATTCAGGTTGATTCAGCTCAATTAGGCTCGATTCAACTCACTTTGGCTCGAATCGGGCTTATTCAGCCCTATTGCGCTGTATTTGGCTCTATTTGACTCTTTTCTACTCTGTTCGTATCTATTCCACTCCATTTGATTCCATTCCAAACAATTCCACTCTATTCTACACTATCTTACGCTATTCCTCTCTACCCTACCCTAACAAACTCTAATCTCTTTGACGCGATTTGTCTTATTTCCTGTTCCTTTGGATTGATTTGGCTTGATTCGGCTCTATCTGACTCTATTCTACTCTACACTTCTCTATTCGACTCTGCTCTACTCTTCTTACCCTATTCTGTTGTGTTCTTTCTATTCTGTTCTGTCCTATTCCCTTCTATTCTACCCTAACCTACCCTACTCTATTCAATTTGATTCGTCGCATTTCAACACTGTTAGACACGATTCGATCCGACTAGGCTCATGTCTGCTCCGATGGGCTACATTCTGTTCAAATTGGTTTGATTCGGCTCGATTTGCCTCGTTTCAGCTCGAGCTAAAAAGACAAATCATAAAGGCAAAAATCCAAAGGAAAAGTCAAGGTAAAAAGTGAAAAAGTGAAGGCAGAAAGGCAAGAAAAAAGGCAAAAAGTAAAGGAAGAAGGCAAAAAGACAAGAGAAAAAGGAAAATGGTAAAAAGTGAAAAGGCAAGTCAAGACAAAAATGTAAAACCACAAGGCAAGACAAAAAGGCAAAAATGTAAAGCAACGCAAGGCAAGGAGAAAGGTATAAAAGGAAAGCGTGAAAAAGCAATGAAAGGAAAGGAATAAAGGCTAAAAAGCAAAGCACAAAGTCAAAAGGCAATGCAAGGATGCAAAAAGGAAAAGAGATAAGGCAAAATTTAAAATGGAAAAAAGGCAAGGAAAAAAGGCAAAAAGACAAGGGAAAAAGGCAAAGAGGGAACAAGTCAAAAAGGCAAGGAAAAAGCTAAAACAGAACACAAAACAGGGGAAAAGGGAATGCAAAAGGCCAAGGGAAAAAGACAAGTAAAAGGACAAAAAGGCAAAAAGATAAGGCAAGGAAGAGCAAAAAGGCAAGGGAAAAGGGGAAAAAGACAAGGCAAAAAGGCAAGTCAAGGCAAAAAGTTAAAAACGCAAGTCAAGGCAAAGTAAAAAGGCAAAAAGGCAAAAAGGCAAGGCAAACTGGTAAAAAGTTAAATAGGTAAGGCAAAATGGCAAAAAGCCAGAAATGCAAGTTAAAATAGCAAAAAGGAAAAAAGGGAAGGCAAAAAGGTAAAGAGAGAAATATGCTAGGGAAAACCGCAGGCAAGGTAAAAAGGCCAAAGAGCAAAAACACACAAAGGCAAGGCAAAAACGGAAAAAAGCAAAAAGCAAAAAAGCAGGGCAAGCTGGCAAAAGGCCAAAAAAGGCAAGACATGAAGGCAAAAAAAGCAAGGCAAAAACGCAAGACAATAAGGTAAAAAGGCAAAAAGCCAAGGCATGAACGCAAAAATGAAAAGCAAGGAAAAGAAAAAAGGTAAGGCAAAAACGCAAAATTGAAAAAGCCAAAGCAAAAGGGAAAAAGGCTAGGCAAAAAAGCAAGGCCAGGCAAGGCAAAAAGGAAAAAACGCAAAAGAAGGCAAGGCAAGGAAAAAGAGAAAAACACAAAAAGACAAAAATGCAAAAAGCCAAAGGAAGGCAAAAAGGCAAGGCAAGGGTACACAAAAAGGCAAGGTGAGGAAAGGAAAGGAAAAAAGGCAAAAAGGCAAGGAAAGGAAAAAAGGCAAAAAGGAAAGGGAAGTCAAAAAGGCAAGCAAGGAAAGTCAAAAAGGCAGGCAAAAAAGCAAAAAGGAAAGGCAAAAACGTAAGAAAAAAAGGCAAAAAGGCAAGGCCAAAATGCAAAAGGGGAAGCAAAGGAAAGGCAAAAAACGAAAAAGGCAAGGGAAAAGAAAAAAGGCAAGGCAAAAAGGCAAAGCAAAAAGAAAAAAGGCAAGGCAAAAAGGCAAAAATGGAAGGACAAAAGGCAAGGCAAAAAGGCATACAGGGAAAAGATAAGGCAAGGAAAGGAAAAGCAAAAAGGAAAGGCAAGAACGGAAAAAGGCAAGGGAAAAAGGTAAGAACACAACCAAGGAAAGGCTAAAAGGGAAAAATGGAAGAAAAGGCAAGGCAAGGAAAAAGTCAAAAAGGCAAAGCAAGGCAAAAGGCAAGGCAAGGCAATGCAAAAAGGGAAAGGCAAAAAGGGAAAGGCAAAAAGGCAAAAAGGAAAGGGAAGTCAAAAAGGCAAGCAAGGAAAGGAAAAAAGGCAAGGCAAAAAGGCAGGCAAAAAGGCAAAAACGTAAGACAAAAAGAAAAAGGCAAAAAGGCAAGGCCAAAAAGTAAAAAGGGAAGCCAAGGCAAAGTAAAAAACGAAAAAGGCAAGGGAAAAGGAAAAAAAGGCAAGGAAAAAAGGCAAGGCAAAGAGGCAAAAATGGAAGGACAAAAGGCAAGGCAAAAAGGCATAGAGGGAAAAGGTAAGGCAAGGAAAGGAAAAGCAAAAGGGGAAGGCAAAAAATCAAAATGGAAAAAGGCAACGCAAGAAGGGAAAAGGGCAAAAACACAAAACAGGGAAAGGCAAGAAGTGAAAAACGCAAGACAAGGCAAGGCAAGGAAAAAAGCAAAAAGGCAAAGCAAAGCAAAAGGCAAGACAAGGCAATGCAAAAAGGGAAAGGTAAAAAGGGAAAGCACAAAAGGCAAGGCAAGGAAAGGAAAAAGGCAAAAAGACAAGGCAAGGCAAAAAGGAAAGGGAAGTCAAAAAGGCATGCAAGGAAAGGCAAAAAGGCAGGCAAAAAAGCAAAAAGAAAGTCAAAAAGGCAAAAACGTAAGACAAAAAGAAAAAGGCAAAAAGGCAAGGCAAAAAAGCAAAAAGGTAAGCAAAGGCCAGGCAAAACAGGAAAGAGTCAAAAAGACAAGGAAAAAGGGAAAAAGGCAAGGCAAAAAGGCAAAGCAAAAAGGGAAAAAAACAAGGCAAGGCAAAAAGACTAAAAGGCAAGGCCAGTCAAAAAGGTAAGGCAAACTGCCAAAAAGGCAAAAAGGCAAGACATGAAGGCAAAAGGCAAGGCAAAAAGGCAAGACCAAAGTCAAAAAGACAAGGGAAAAAGACAACGCAAAAAAGCAAAAAGGAAAAAAGGCAAGGGAAAAAGAAAAAAGGCAAAAAGGTAAGGCAAAAAATAAAGGAAAGGAAAAAAGGCAAAAAGGCAAGGCAAATGGGCAAAAAAGGCAAAAAGATAAGGCAAGAGGCAAAAAGGAAAAAAGGCAAAGAGGAAAAAAGTAAAAAAGACAAGGCAAAAAGCTAAAACGGAATGCAAAAAGGCAAGGCAAAAATTGAAAAAGGCAAGGCAAAAAGAAAAAAACAAAAAGGCAAGGCAAAAGAAAAAAGGCAAAAACATGACACAAAAGGAAGAAAGGCAAAGAAGCAAAAACTCAAAAGGCAAGACAAAAAGGTAAAAAACAGGGGAAAAATGCAAAAAGGCAAGGCAATACAGTAAAAAGGCAAAAAGGCAAGTCATAAAGGCAAAGAGGCAGCAAAAAAGGAAGGTAAAAAGTGAAAAAGGCAAGACAAAAGGCAAAAATGAAGGCAAGACAAAAGGCAAAAATGAAAAAGACAGGGCAAAAAGCCAAAAAATCAAAAGGCAAGTCAAGGCAAAAACAGAAGGTAAGTCAAAAAGGGAAAAATGCAAAGCAAGGCAAGGAAAAAGGTAAAAAAGTAAAAAGGCAAAAAAGCAATGCAAGGAAAGGAATAAAGGCTAAAAGGCAAAGCAAAAAGGCAAAAAGGCAATACAAAAAGAAAAAAGATAAGGCAAAAGCAAAAATGGAAAAAAGGCAAAGAAAATAGGCAAAAATCCAAAAAGACAAGGGAAAAAGTCACGGCAAAAAGGCAAGGCAAGGTAAAAAGGCAAAAAAGCAAAAAGGCAAAAAGGCAAGGCAAAAGGGTAAAAGGCCATGAGATAAGGAAAAAGGCAAAGAGACAAAAAGTCAAAAAGACAATTCCAAAAGTTAAAAAGCAAGGCAAACAGGTCAAAAGGGAAGGTAAAAAGGCAAAAAGGAAAAAGGCAAGGAAAAAACAGAAAATACAGAGAGAATAGTTGAAGATCTGTTGGCAGAAAACTTCCCTGACATCATGAAAGACAAAAGGATATCTATCCAAGATGCTCATCGAACCCCATTTAAGATTGATCCAAAAAGAAAAACACCAAGACATATTATCATCAAACTTGCCAAAACCAAAGATAAAGAGAAAATTTTAAAAGCAGCCAGGGATAAAAGAAAGGTCTCCTACAAAGGAGAATCAATAAGAATAAGTTCAGACTACTCAGCAGAAACTATGCAGTCAAGAAGGCAATGGGATGACGTATATAGAGCACTGAAGGAGAAAAACTGCCAGCCAAGGATCACTTATCCAGCAAAACTCTCTCTAAAATATGAAGGTGAAATTAAAACATTTACAGATAAACACAAGCTTACAGAAGTTGCAAAAACCAAATCAAAAAATAAAGGAAATTGGTCAGAAAATGAATAACATCAGATAACAACACAACACAAAGACTCAGAACAGAATATCCTGATATCAACTCAAATAAGGAAATCACAAAAACAAATTAAGATTCATTTTAAAAAGAAAAAAATGCTCAAAACAGGGAATCATTGAAGTCATTATGTAAAAGATCACAATAATCAAAAAGAGGGACAAAATACAGGAGGCACAGAACTGCCATATGGAGAGGAAAACAAGGCGATGTAGGACGATACGAGTTAGGTTTTTACTTAGAAAAATAGGGGTAAATATTAAGGTAACCACAAAGAGGTTTAACAATTCCATAACTCAAAATAAAAACTAAGAAAAACATAACAACTCAGCTAACATAAATTCGACTACTATGAAAATGAGGAACACACAATTTACAAAGAAAAACCTCTCAACACATAAAAGTAAGTGGAAAAATGAAATTGTCAACAACACACAAAAAAAGTCATCAAATGACAGCACTAAACACATTCTTATCTATAAATACACTGAATGTAAATGGACTAAATGCACCAATAAAGAGACAGAGAGTCTCAGACTGGATAAAGAAACACGATCCGTCTACATGCTGCCTACAAGAGACACATCTTAGACTTAGAGACACAAACAAACTAAAACTCAAAGGAAGGAAAAAATATATCAAGCAAACAACAATCAAAAAAGAGAAGTAGCAAAATTAATTTCTGACAAAATAGACTTCAAAGTTAAATCCACCACAAAGGATAAAAGAGGACACTACATAATGATTAAAGGGACAATTGACCAGGAAGATATAACCATATTAAATATTTACGCACCGAATGATAGGGCTGCAAGATACATAAAACAAACTTTAACAGGACTGAAAAGTGAGATAGACACCTCCACAATTATAGTTGGAGACTTCAACACATCACTTTCAGTGAAGGACAGGACATCCAGTAAGAAGCTCAACAGAGACACGGGAGACCTAACTACTACAATCAACCAACTTGACCTCATAGACCTATACAGAACACTCCACCCAACAGCTGCAAAATATACTTTTTTTCCTAGTGCACATGGAACATTCTCTAGACTAGATCACATATTAGGTCATAAAACAAACCTTTGCAGAATCCAAAACATCAAAATATTACAAAGCGTCTTCTCAGACCACAAAGCTATAAAAGTGGAAATCAATAACAGAAAAAATCAGGGAAAAGAAATCAAATACTTGGAAACTGAACAATACCCTGCTCAAAAAAGACTGGATTATAGAAGACATTAAGGAAGGAATAAAGAAATTCAAAGAATCCAATGAGAATGAAAACACTTCCTTTTAGACCCTCTGGGACACAGCAAAAGCAGTGCTCAGAAGTCAATTTAAATCGATAAATGCACACATACAAAAAGAAGCAAGAGCCAAAATCAGAGAACTGTCCCTACAACTTGAACAAATAGAAAGCGAGCAACAAAAGAATCCATCAGGCACCAGAAGAAAACACATAATAAAAATTAGAGCTGAACTAAATGAAATAGAGAACAGAAAAACAATTGAAAGAATTAACAATGTCAAAAGTTGGTTCTTTGAAAAAATTAACAAAATTGATAAACCATTGGCTAGACTGACTAAAGAAATACAGGAAAGGAAACAAATAACCCAAATAAGAGACGAGATGGGCCATATCACAACAGACCCAAGTGAAATTAAAAGAATCATATCAGATTATTATGAAAAATTGTACTCTAACAAATTTGCAAACCTAGAAGAAATGGATGAATTCCTAGAAAAACACTACCGACCTAAACTAACACGATCAGAAGTAGAACAACTAAATACCCATAACAAAAAAAGAGATTGATAAGGTAATCAAAAAACTCCCAATAAAAAAATCCCTAGCCCGGATGGCTTCACTGCAGAGTTGTACCAAACCTTCAGACTTAACACCACTACTACTAAAGGTATTTCAAAGCATAGAAAATGATAGAATACTACCTAACTCATTCTATGAAGTCACCATATACCTGATACCAAAACCAGGTAAAGACACCACAAAAAACGAAAATTACAGACCTATATCCCTCATGAACATACATGCAAAAAATTATCAACAACATTCTACCCAATAGAATTCAACAACATATCAAAAAAATAATCCACCACTACCAAGTGGGATTTATTATTTTTTTATGCAAGTTTGGTTTAATATTAGAAAAACCATTAATGTAATCCACCATATAAATAAAACAAAGGACAAAAACCACATGATCTCATCAACTGATGCAGAAAAAGCATTTGACAAAGTCCAACACCCATTCATGATAAAAACTCTCAGCAAAATAGGAATGGAAGGAAAATTCCTCAACATAATAAAGGGCATCTATACAAAGCCAACAGCCAACATCATTCTAAATGGAGAGAGCCTGAAAGCATTTCCCTTGAGAACGGGAACTAGACAAGGATGCCCTTTATCACCGCTCTTATTCAACATTGTGCTAGAGGTCCTAGCCAGAGCAATTAGGCTAGACCAAGAAATAAAGGGCATCCGGATTGGCAAGGAAGAAGTAAAATTATATCTATTTGCAGATGACATGATCTTATACACAGAAAACCCTAAGGAATCCTCCGGAAAACTACTGAAACTAATAGAAGAGTTCGACAGAGTCTCAGGTTACAAGATAAACATACAAAATCACTTGGATTCCTCTACATCAACAAAAAGAACATCGAAGAGGAAATCACCAAATCAATACCATTCACAGTAGCCCCCAAGAAGATAAAATACTTAGGAATAAATCTTACCAAAGATGTTAAAGACCTATACAAAGAAAACTACAAAGTACTAGTGCAAGAAACTAAAAGGGACCTACCTAAGTGGGAAAACATACCTTGATCATGGATAGGAAGACTTAACATAGTAAAAATGTCTATTCTACCAAAAGCCATCTATACATACAATGCACTTCCGATCCAAATTCCAATGACATTTTTTAAAGTGATGGAGAAACAAATCACCAACTTCATATGGAAGGGAAAGAATTCCCGGATAAGTAAAGCATTACTGAAAAAGAAGAAGAAAGTGGGAGGCCTCACTCTACCTGATTTTAGAACCTATTGTACAGCCACAGTAGTCAAAACAGCCTGGAATTGGTACAACAGGCACATAGACCAATGGAACAGAACTGAGAACCCAGATAGAAATCCATCCACATATGAGCAGCTGATATTTCACAAAGACTCAGTGTCAGTAAATTGGGGAAAAGATAATCTTTTTAACAAATGGTGCTGCCATAACTGGGATATCCATTTGCAAAAAAATGAAACAAGACCCATACCTCACACCATGCACAGAAACTAACTACAAGTGGATCAAAGACCTAAACATAAAGACTAAAACGATAAAGATCATGGAAAAAAAAATAGGGACAACGTTAGGAGCCCTAACACAAGGAATAAACAGAATACAAAACATTACCAAAAATGACGAAGAGAAACCATATAACTGGGAGCTCCTAAAAATCAAACACCTATGCTCATCTAAAGACTTCACCGAAAGAGGAAAACGACCACCTACAGATTGGGAAAGAATTTTCAGCTATGACATCTCCGATCAGCTCCTGATCTCTAAAATCTATATGATTCTGTTAAACCTCAACCACAAAAGACAAACAACCCAATCAAAAAGTGGGCAAAGGATATGAACACGCACTTCACTAAAGAAGATATTCAGGCGGCTAACAGATACATGAGAAAATGCTCTCGATCATTAGCCATTAAAAAAAAATTAGAGAAATGCAAATTAAAACTATGATGAGATTCCAGCTCACTCCAACAAGGCTGGCATTAATCCAAAAAACACAAAATAATAAATATGTTGGAGGGGCTGCGGAGAGATTGGAACTCTTATACACTGCTGGTGGGAATGCAAAATGGTACAACCACTTTGGAAATCTATCTGGCGTTTTCTTAAAAAGTTAGAAATAGAACTACCATACAACCCAGAAATCCCACTCCTCGGAATATATCCTAGATTCTTTACACGAACAGATATATGCGCACACATGTTTATTGCAGCACTGTTAGAATAGCAAAAACCTGGAAGCAACCAAGGTGTCCATCAACAGAAGAATGGTTAAATAAATTGTGGTGTATTCACACAATGGAATACTACGCATCGATAAAGAACAGTGACGAATCTGTGAAACACTTCATAACATTGAGGAACCTGGAAGGCATTATGCTGAGTGAAAATAATCAGATGCAAAAGGACAAATATTGCATAAGACCTGTATTATAAGTTCTTGAGAAATAGTATAAACTGAGAAGAACACATTCTTTTGTGGTTACAAGGGGGGAGGGAGGGAGGGTGGAAGACGGTTATTTACTGATTAGTTAGTAGATAAGAACTATATTAGGTGAAGGGAAGGACAATACTCAGTACAGGGAAGGCCAGCTCAATTGACCAAAAGCAAAGAAGTTTCCAGGATAAACAGAATGCTTCAAAGGTCAGTGGAGCAAGGGCGGGGGTTTGGGGACTATGGCATAAGGGGACTTCTAAGTCAATTGGCATTTCTATTATGAAAACATTCTGCATCCCACTTTGAAGTGTGGCTTCTGGGGGCTTAAATGCTAACAAGCGGCCATCTAAGATGTATCAACTGGTGTCAACCCATCTGGATCAAAGGAGAATGAAGAACAACAAGGTCACACGGTAACTATGAGCCCAAGAGACAGAAAGGGCCACATGAACTAGAGACTTACATCATCCTGAGCCCAGAACTAAATGGTGTCCGGCCACAACCGATGACTGCCCTGACAGGGAACACAAGAGAGAACGCCTGAGGGAGCAGCAGAACAGTGGGATGCAGACCCCAAATTCTCATAAAAAGACCAGACTTAATGGTCTGGCCAAGACTAGAAGAATCCCGGCTGTCATGGTCCCCAAAACTTCTGTTGGCCCAGGACAGGAATCATTCCCGAAGACTACTCCTGAGACGTGGAAGGGACTGGGCAATGGGCTGGAGAGAGATTCCGATGGGCTGGAGAGAGATTCCGATGAACACTGAGATACTTGTATCAGGTGGACACTTGAGACTGTATTGGCATCTCCTTTCTGGAGGGGATATGGGAGGGTAGAGAGGGATAGAAACTGGCAAAACTGTCACAAAACGAGAGACTGGAAGAAGGGAGCAGGCTGACTCATTAAGGGGAGAGAAAATGGGAGTATGTAGTAAGGTGTATATAAGCTTATATGTGACAGAATGACTGGATTTGTAAACTTTCACTTAAAGCACAATAAAAATTATTCAAAAATAATAACTTAAGCAAAAAGACAGGACAAAAAGGAATACAGGCAAGGAAAAATGGCAAAAAGGGCAGGGAAAAGGACAAAAAGGCAAAAAGAGAAGGCAAAAGGAAAAAAGAAAAAAATGGAAAAAGTCAAGAAGACAAGGCAAAAAGCTAAAACGGAAGGGAAAAAGGGAAGGCAAACTGTGAAAAAGCAAGGCAAAAAGGCAAACGCATGAAAAGGCAAAAGGAAAAGAGGCAAAAAGTCGAAAGGCAGGGCAAAAAGTGAAAAACACACAAAGGCAAGACAATATGGTAAAAAGCCAAAAAGGAAAGAAAAACTGATAAAAAGGTCATAAGGCAAGGAAAAAGGCAAGGCAAAAAGGGAAAAAGTCGCCTCAAAAAGGCAAGACAAAAGGCAAAAAGAAAAGGCAAAAATGGAAAAAGGCAAAATAACAAGGAAAAAAGGCAAAAAGACAAGGCAAAAAGACAAAAAGACAAAAGGCAAGTCAAGGCAAAAACACAAGGCAAGGCAAAGGGGCAAAAAAGCAAACCAAGGCAAGGCAAGGAAAAAGGTAAAAAAGTCTATAGCAAAAAAGGCAATGCAAGGAAAGGAATAAAGGCTAAAAGGCAAAGCAAAAAGGCAAAAAGGCAATGCAAAGAGGAAAAAAGACAAGGCAAAAGTAAAAATGAGAAAAAGGCCAAAATCCAAAAAGACAAGGGAGAAAGGCAAGGCAAAAAGGCAAGGCAAGGCAAGGTAAAAAGAAAAAAAAGTAAAAGGGAAAAAGGCAAGGCAAAACGAAAAAGGCAAGAAGGCAAGGAAAAAAGGCAAAAAGGCAAGGCAAAATGGTAAAAGGTTATAAGATAAGGCAAAAGGCAAAAAGGGATAAAGGCAAAGAGGCAAAAAGTCAAAAAAGACAAGGCAAAAAGCTAAAAAGCAAGGGAAATGGGGGGGCAAAAATGCAAGGCAAAGCAAGGTAAAAAGGCAAAAAAGGAAAAAGGCAAGGCAAAAAGGCTAAACAGCAGAAAGGCAAGGAAAAAAAGCCAAAAAGGCAAGACGAAAAGGCAAGGCCATAAGGTAAAAAGGCAAAAGGGCAAGCTATAAGGTAAAAAGGCCAAAAGGCAAGGCATGAAGGCAAAAAGACAAGTCAAGGAAAAGCAAAAGGGCGAGGCAAAAAGGCAAAATGCAAAAAGACAAGGAGAAAAGGGAAAAAGGCAAGGCAAAAAGCAA
This sequence comes from Loxodonta africana, assembly GCF_030014295.1. NCBI lineage: Eukaryota > Metazoa > Chordata > Mammalia > Proboscidea > Elephantidae > Loxodonta > Loxodonta africana. The sequence goes on along the minus strand of NC_087361.1, from coordinate 81,990,371 downwards.
AGCAAGAAAAAGAGGCAAAAAGGCCAGGGAAAAACGTATGGCAAGGCAAGGAAAAAGACAAAAATGGAAGGCAAGGAAAGGCAAGGAAAAAGGCAAATCGGCAAGGCAAAAAGGCAAGGCAAATAGGCAAAAAGCCTAGCCAAGAGAAGACAAAAAGGTAAAGGCAGGAAAAGGCTAGGAAAAAGGCAAGGAAAGGAAAGGAAAAAAGGGAAATGGGCAAGGGTAGCCAAGGCAAAAAGACTAAAGGGCAAAAAGGTAAGGCAAGGCAAGGCAAGGCACAAATGCAAAAATGCAAGGCATAAAGACCTAAAGGCAAAAAGTCAATGCAAAACGTGAATAAAGCAAAAAGAGAAGTCAAAAGGTCAAAAGGAAAGTCAAGGCAAAAATGCAAGGCAAGGTAAAAAGGAAAAAACGCAAGGCATGGCAAGGAAAAAGGCAGAAAGGCAAAAAGGCAATACAAGGAATGGCAAAAAGGCTAAAAGGCAAAGCAAAAGGTAACAAAGCAATGCAAAATGGCAAAAAGGAAAAGACATAAGACAAAAGTAGAAATGGAAAAAACCAAGGAAAAAAGGCAAAAAACCAAAAGACAACTGAAAAAGGCAAAAAGGGGAAAAGGCAAGGCAAAAAGACAATGCAAAACGTGAAAAAGGCAAAATGTCAAAGGCAAGTCAAGGCAAAAAGGGAAAAATACAAGGCAAGGCAAAAACTCAAAAGGCAAGGCAAGGCAAAAATTAAAGGCAAGGCAAGGAAAAAGGCAGAAAGTTAAAAAGGTCAAGTCAAAAAGGCAATGCAAGGAAAGGAATAAAGGGTAAAAGGGAAAGCAAAAAGGCAATGCAGAAATGCAAAAAGGAAAAGAGATAAGGCAAAGTCAAGATGGAAAAGACTTAAAAAGCCAAAAACAGAACGGAAAAAATCAGGGTAAAAAGGTAACATAAAAGGGCAAAAAAAAAAAAAAAGGAAAAGCGCAAGGCAAAAAGGAAAAAAAGGCAGGGCGAAAAGAAAAAAGGCAAAAAGGAATAAAGACAAGGCAAAAAGGCAAGGCAAAAGGACAAAAAGGCAAAAACGAGGCAAAAGACAAAGAGACAGAAAGTCAAGGCAAAAAGGTAAAATGGAAGCAAAAAAAGCAAAAAGGCAAGAAAAAAGGAAAAAGGGAAGCCAAACCGGTAAAAAGGCAAAAAGGCAAGTCATAAAGGCAACGAAAAAGGCAAGGCAAGAAGGCAAAAAGTCAAGGCAAAACGGCAAGACAAAAGGAAAAAAGAAAAGGGAAAAAGGCAAAAAGACAAGGTAAAAGGCAAAAGTGAAAAAGCAGGTCAAGGCAAAAGGGAAAAACGCAAAGCAAGGCAAGGCAAGGAAAAAAGCAAAAAGGTAAAAAAGATCAAAAGGGAAAAAGACAAAGAAAAAAAGCAAAAATCCAAAAGACAAGGGAAAAGGCAAGGTAAAAAGACAAAAAAGCAAAAAGAACAAAGGGAAGGAAGGAAAAAAGACAAAGAGGCAAAAAGTCAAAAGCCAAGGCAAAAAGGTAAAATGCAAGGCATAAAGGGAAAAAGGCAAAAAGGCAAGGTAATACAGTAAAAAGACAAAAAAGGAAGGCAAACCGGTAAAAAGGCAAATCATAAAGGCAAAAGGCAATGAAAAAAGGCAAGGTAAGAAGAGAAAAATTCAAGGCAATAAGGCAAGAAAAAAGGCACAAAGGAAAGGAAAAAAGGCAAAAATCTAAAAAGATCAGTAAAAAAGACAAAGAAAAAAGGTAAAATGTCAATGCAAGGTAAAAAGGCAAAAAGGGAAGAAGGGAAGGAAAAAAGAAAAAAGGCAAGGCAAAGGGACAGAAAGGAAAAAGGGCAAAGAGACAAAAAGTTGAAAGGCAAGGCAAAAAGGGAAAATGCAACGCAAAAAGGGAAAAAGCAAAAAGGGAAAACGAAAAGGCAAAAAGTGAAGATAATACGGTAAAAGGCAAAAAGGCAAATCATAATGGCAAAAAGGCAATCAAAAAGGCAAGGGAAAAAGGCAAGACAAAAGGCAAAAAGGAAAGGGAAAAAGGCAAAAAGACAAGAAAAAAGGAAAAAAGTCAGAAGGCAAGTCAAGACAAAAAGGCGAAAACAAAAGGCAAGACAAAAAGGTAAAAATGCAAGGCAAGGAGAGGAAAAAGATGAAAAACTCAAATGCAAAAAGGCAATGCAAGGAAAGGAATAAAGTCTAAAAGGCAAAACAAAAAGGTAAAAAGGCAATGCAAAAATGCAAAAGGAAAAGAGATAAGGCAAAAGTTAAAATGGAAAAAAGGCAAGGAAAAAAGCCAAAAAGACAAGGGAAAAAGAAAAAAAGGGAAAAAGGCAAGGCAAAAAGGCAATACAAGGCAGGTAAAAAGGGAAAAAAGCAAAAAGAAATAAAGGCAAGGAAGAAGGCAAGGCAAAAAAGAAAAAAGGAAAAAAGGCAAGGCAAAAAGGCAAGGAAAAAGGACAAAAAGGCAAAAAGATGACACAAAAAGGAAAAAAGACAAATGGGGAAAAAGTCCAAAACACAAGCAAAAAGCTAAAACGGGCAGCAAAAAAGGGAATAAACTGAGGCAAAAAGGCAAGACAAAAAGGGAAAAAAACAAGGCAAATAGGTAAAGCCAAAAAGGCAAGGCAAAAGGACAAAAAGACAAAAAGATAATGCAAACAGAAAAAAGGCAGAGGGAAAAAGTCAAAAGACAATGCAAAAAGGTTAAATGCAAGGCAAAAACAGAGAAGGAAAAAGGCGAGACAAAAATGCAAAATGGCTAGGTGATACAGTAAAAACGAAAAAGGGAAGGCAAACTGGTAAAAAGGCAAAAAGGCAAGTCATAAAGGCAAAAAGGCAACGAAAAAGGCAAGGTTAAAAGGGAAAAAGTCAAGGCAAAAAGGCAAAACAAAAGGCAAAAAGGAAAGGCAAAAAAGGAAAAAGGCAAAAAGACAAGGGAAAAAGGCAAAAACAAGGCAAAAAGTCAAGAAGTCAAAAGAGAAGTCAAGGCAAAAAGGCAAAAACACAATGCAAGACAAAAAGAGAAACACAAAGCAAAGCAAGGCAAGGGAAGGAAAAAGTCAAAAAGGTAAAAAAGTAAAAGGGCAAAAAAGCAATAAAAAGAAGGAATAAAGGCTAAAGGCAAACGAAAAATGCAAAAGGCAATGCAAAAAGGAAGAGATAAGTCAAATATAAAATGGAAAAAAGGGAAAGATAAAAGGCAAAAATCTCCAAAAACACAAGGGAATAAGGCAACAAAAAGGCAAAAAGAGAAGGGAAACAAAGGTAAAAAGGAAAAAAAGTAAAAATGAAAAAGGGAAGGCAAAAAGGAAGGCAAAAGGACAAAAGACAAGATAAGGCAGAAGGAAAAAAAGAAAAGAGGAAAAAAGTCAAAAGGCAAGACAAAGCGGCACAAAGGCAATGAAAAAGGGAGGGAAAAAGGCAAAACAAACCTAACCCCCTAACAAACAACCCTAACCCCCTAACAACAAACAACCCTAACACCCAAACAACTCTAACCCCATAACAACAAACAAAACTAACCCCCTAACAACAACCAACCTGAAACCACTAACAAACAACCCTAAAACCCTAACAACAAGAAACCGTAACCCTCTAACAAACAACCCTAACAACCTAACAAAAACAAACTTAACCCCCCAAAAAATACCCTAACCCCCTAAAAAAGCAACCCTAACCACCTAACAAACAACACTAACCCCCTAACAACAAACAACCCTAACCCCCTAACAAGAAAAAACCCTAACCCCCAACAAGAAACAAAACTAAAGACTAACAACAAACAACCCTAAACCCCTAAAAACAAACAACCCTAACCTCCTAACAACAAACAACCCTAACCCCCAAATAAAAACGACACTAACCCCTTAGAAACACAACCAGAACATACTAACAAAAAACACTAACCCCCTAACAACAAATAACACTAACACCCTAAGAACAAACAACACTAACACCCTAAGAACAAACAACACTAACACCCTAACAACAAACAACACTAAACCCCAACAAGAAACAACCCTAAACGCCGAACAACAAAAACACTAACCCCCTAATGACAAAAAACACTAACCCCTTAACAACAAACAACCCTAACCCGCTAACAACAAACAACCCTAACCCCCTAATAACAAACAACACTAATCCCCAACAACACTAACCCTTTAACAACAACCCTAACCCCCCAACAACAAACAACACTAACCCACTAAGAACAAACAACCCTAACCCCCTAACAACAAACAACACTAACCCCCTAACAACAAACAACACTAACCCCCTAACAACAAACAACACTAACCCCCTAACAACAAACAACACTAACCCCCTAACAACAAACAAACCTAACCCACTAACAACAAACACTAACCCCCTAACAAAAAACAACCCTAACCCCCTAACAACAAACAACATTAACCCCCAACAACAAACAACACTAACCCCCTAACAAAAAACAACCCTAACCCCCAACAACAGACAACCCTAACCCACTAACAGACAACCCTAACCACCTAACAACAAACAACACTAACCCAATAACATCAAACAACCCTAAACCCCTAACAACAAACAACACAAACTCCCTAAGAACAAACAACCCTAACTCCCTAACAACAAACAACCCTAACCCTCTAACAACCATCAACCCTAAACCCTAACAACCAAGAACACTAACCCCCTAACCACAAACAAAACTAACCCCCTAAAAACAAACAACACTGAACTCCTAACAACAAACAACACTGAACCCCTAACAACAAACAACACTAACCCCCTAACAACAAACAACCCTAACCGCCTAACAACAAACAACCCTAACCCCCTAACACCCAACAACACGAACCCCCTAACAACAAACAACACTAACCCCCTAAAAACAAACAACCCTAAACCACTAAAAACAAACACTGAACCCCTAACAACAAACAACGTTAACCCCATAACAACAAACAACACTAACCCACTAACAAAAAAAACACTAACCCCCAACAACAAACAACACTAACCCCCTAACAACAAACAACACTAACCCCCTAACAACAAACAACCCTAACCCACTAACAACAAACAACACTAACCCCCTAACAAACAACACTAACCCTCAACAACAAAAAACGCTAACCCCCAAAAACAAACAACACTAACCCACTAACGACAAACAACCCTAACCCCCTAACAACAAACACTAACCCCCTAACAACAAACAACACTAACCCCCTAACAAAAAACAACCCTAACCCCTAACAACAAACAACACTAACCCCCAACAACAAACACCAATAACCCCCAACAAAAAACAACCCTAACCCCCTAACAACAAACAACCGTAACTCACTAACAACAGACAACCCTAACCCCCTAACAACAAACAACACTAACCCAATAACACCAAACAACCTTAACCCCCAACAACAAAGAACCCTAACCCTCTAACAACCATCTACCCTAACCCCCTAACAACCAAGGACACTAACACCCTAACCACAAACAACACTAACCCCCTAAAAAAACCCCAAAACCCGTAAAAACAAACAACACTGAACCCCTAACAACACACAACACTAACCCCCTAACAACAAACAACACTAACCCACTAACAAAAAAAACACTAACCGCCTAACAACAAACAACACTAACCCCCTAACAACAAAAAACACTAACCCCCTAACAACAAACAACTCTAACCCCCTAACAAAAAACAACCCTAACCCCCAACAACAAACAAAACTAACCCCCAACAACTAACAACACTAACCCCCTAACAACAAACAACCCTAACCCCCTAACAACAAACAACCCTAAGCCACTAACAACAAACAAAACTAACCCACTAATAACAAACACTAACCCCCAACAACAAACAACGCTAACCCCCTAACAACAAAAAACCCTAACCCCCAACAACAAAGAACCGTAACCCACTAACAACAAAGAACCGTAACCCCCTAACAAAAAACAACACTAACCCCCTAACAACAAACAACACTAACCCCCTAACAACAAATAACAGTAACCCCCTAACAACAAACAGCCCTAACCCCTTAAGAACAAACAACACTAACCCCCTAACAACAAACAACTCTAAACCCCTAACAAGAAACAACAAAAACCCCCTAACAAGAAACAGCCCTAACCCCCTAACAACAAAAAACACTAATCCCCTAACAGCAAACAACCCTAACTCCCTAACAACAAACAACCCTAACCCCCAAACAACAAAGAACCCTAACCTCGTAACAACCAACAACACTAACCCCCTAGCCAAAAACAACACTAACCCCCTAACAACAAACAACCCTAACCCCCTAACAACAAACAACCCTAACCCCCTAACAAGAAACCACACTAACCCCCTAAAAACAAACATCCCTAAACACCTAAAAACAAACAACACTAACCCCCAAACAACAAACAAAACTAACCCCCTAACAACAAACAACACTAATCCCCTAACAAGAAAGAACACTAACCCCTAACCACAAACAACACTAACCCCCTAACAAAAACAACCCTAACCCCTACGAACAAACAAAAATAACCCCCTAACAACAAACAACACTAGCCCCCAACAACAAAGAACACTAACCCCCTAAGAACAAACAACACTAACCCCCTAACAACAAACAATCCTAACCACCTGACAAAAACAACACTAACCCCCTAAGAACAAACAACCCTAATCCCATAACAACAATCAACCCTAACCCCCTAACAACAAAGAACCCTAACCCACTAACAACAAACAACCCTAATCCCCTAACAACAAACAACACTAATCCCCTAACAACAAACAACACTAACCCCCTAACAACACACAACACTAAACACCAACAACAAACAACACTAACCCCCTAACAACACATTATCCCAACACCCTAACAACAAACAACACTAAACCCTAACAACAAACAACAGTACCCCACTAACAACAAAAAACACTAACCCCCTAACAACAAACAACACTAACACCCTAACACCAAAAAACCCTAAGAACCTAACAACAAACAACCCTAACCCCCTAACAACAAACAACCCTAACTTCCTAACAACAACCAACACTAACCCCGTAACAACAAACAACCCTAACACCCTAACACCCTAACAACAAACAACCCTAAACCCCTAACAACCATCAACACTAAACCCCTAAAAAAAACAACTGTGAACCGCTAACAACAAACAACACTAACCCACTAACAACAACAAACACTAACCCCCTAAGAACAAACAACACTAACCCCCTAACAACAAACACCTCTAAACCCCTAAAAACAAACAACACTAACCCCCTAATATCAAACAACCCTAACCCCCTAAGAACAAAAAACTCTAAACCCCTAAAAACAAACAACACTAACCCCCTAAGAAACAACCCTAACTCCCTAACAACAAACAACCCTAACCCCCTAACAACAAACACTAACCCCCTAACAACCAACATTACCCCCTAAGCACAAACAACACTAACCCCCTAACAACAAACAACCCTAAACCCCTAACAACCAACAACACTAACCCCCTAACCACAAAGAGAACTAACCCAGTAACAACAAAAAACACTAACCCCCTAACAACAACCAACACGTACCTCCTAAAAACAAACAACACTAACCCCCTAGCAAGAAACAACCCTAGTCCCCTAACAACAAACAAACCTAACCCCCTAAGAACAAACAACTCTAAACCCCTGACAAAAAACAACCCTAAGCCCCTAACAACAACAATACTAAACCCCTAACAACAAACAACACTAACCCCCTAACAACAAACAACCCTAAACGCATAACAAACAACCCTAACCCCTTACAACAAACAACCCTAACCCCCTAACAACAAACAACCCTAACCCACTAAAAACAAACAATACTAACCCCAACAAGAAACTACCCTAACCCCGTAACAAACAACCCTAATCCCCTAACAACAAACAACCCTAACAACCTAACAACAAACTACCATAACCCCCCAAAAACAAACAACCCTAACACCCAACCACAAACAGCACTAACCCAGTAACAACAAAAAACACTAACCCCTAAGAACAACCAACACTTACCCCCTAAAAACAAACAATACTAACCCCCTAACAAGAAACAACCCTAAACCCCTAACAACAAACAACCCTAACCCCCTAACAACAAACAAATCTAATCCCCTAACAACAAACAACACTAATCCCCTAACAACAAACAACCCTCACCCCCTAACAAACAACACTATCCCCATAACAACAAACAACTCTAACCCCCTAACTACAAAAACAACACTAACCCCCTCACAAAAACAACCCTAACCCCCTAATAAACAACCCTAACCCCCTAACAAACACAACTCTAACAGCCTGAAAATACAACTGTAAACCCGTAACAAACACAACCCTAACCCCCTAACAAACCCTAACAATAAATTTAAACCTGACCATAACGATAACCCTAAACCCTAGCACTAACTCTAACTCTAAACCGAACACTAACCTAGCCCTGCCCTTTACCATAAACCTAGCCTTAACCCTAACCTTATCCCTACCCAAACCCTAACTCTATACCTAACCCTAACACTAACCTTGACCCTACTCTAACTTTAACTCTAACGTGACTATTGACTGAAACATCACCCTAACCCTAAGCCTAACTCTAACTCTAACCCTAACCATAACAATTACCCTAAACCCTCACCTTAACTGTAAACCTAACCCTAATCCTCACCCTAATCCTTAACCGTATCCCCAACCCTAAACCTAACGCTATCCCCAAACTTATCCCTAACCCTAACCCTAATACGAACACTAACCCAAATCTAACCCTAACCCGAATATTAAACCTAAACTTAAACTTACCCTAACCATAAACCCAACCCTAACACCCTAAACCTAACGTCTAACACCATCTATAATCATAACCCTTATCATAACCCTCACCCTTAACCTAAACTTCACACTAACCCTAAACCTAACCTAACGCTGACCCTAGACATAACGCCTAACCTTAACCGAACCCTAAACCTATCCTTAAAACTAACCTGAACACAAACCCAAACCCTAACCCTCACCATAAAAATAACCCTCACCCTATCCTGAACTTCATCCAAACACTAACCATAACCTTAACCCTAAACCTAGACCTAACCCAAACCCGAACCTTAAACCTAACTCTAAGAATAACGCTAGTCCATCTGTAACCCTAAACTGAACACTTACAATAGCCCTGAACCTAACCCTAAAATAATCCTAATCCTAACCCTAGACCTAATCCTAATCCTACCCCTAACCTTTACCCTAAATAGAACACTAAGTCTAACCCTCAACATGGACCTAAACCTAATTCTTACCCTACACCTAACCCTAATCCTAAACCAAACCCTAACTCTGACTGTAACCCTAATCATAACAATTACCCTAAACCCTCACCTTAACTGTAAAACTAACCGTAACCCTCACCCTAAGTCCTAACCATATCCCACAACTCTAACCCTAATGCTATCCCTAACCCTAACCCTACCACTAACCTGAAACCCCTGAGCCCTAACGATAACCCTAACCCTAACCCAAACCCTAACACCAAAGTGAAAGCCTAGCAAAAACCTTAACCCTAACTCTCACCCTAACTCTAACACTAACCCGAAACTGAATCATGAACCTAACCCTAACCCTAAACCAAACATAACCATGACCAGAACCACAAGGTCTAACCGGAGCCCTCACCCAAAACCTAACCCTAAACTACACCTTTAACCCTAACACCTTACCATAACCATAATCCAAACCCTACCCAAACCTAACCCTAAAACTAACCCTCACCCCAACCACAACGCCTAACACAACCATAACCCTAACTCTAACCGTAACACTAAACTTAACCCTAACCTGAAATCTAACCCTAACCCTAAAACTAAACACAACCCCTGAACTTAACCCTAACCCTAAACATAACCTTAACACTAACCTGAAACGAAACCTAAACCTTAGCCATAACCCTATCCCTCACCCTATCTTAAACTTCACCCTATCCCTAACCTAAAACTCGCCCTAACTTTAACCCTAACCCTACCCCTAAACCTAACCCTCACCTTAACCTTGGCCCACCTGTAACCCTAAACCTAACCCTTACAATAACTCTGACCCTAATCCTCACCCTAAACCTAATTCTAATCCTAACCCTAACCTAACCTTAACCCTATCTTTAAGCCTCCCATAATCTTAAACCTAACCCTAACCCCTAACCCTAACCCTAACCCTAACCCTAGCCCTAACCCTAATCTTAACTGTAACACTTACCCAAAACCCTCACCTTAACTGTAAATGTAACTCTAACTCTTACTCTAACCCTAAACTTAACCCTAATTATAATCCTAACCTAAACCTAATTGAAACACTAACCCTTAACCGTAACTCTAACCCTAATCCTTAGCCTAAGCCTAACCTTAACCCTAAACCAAACCCTAACCACTGACCCTAACTCTAACGCTAAACCTAAGCCGAACCCTCACCCTTAACCAAAATTTCACCCTAAGCATAACGCTAAGCCTACCCTAACTTCATTCAAACCCTAACCCTCAGCAAAACTAACACTAACACTAAACCTAACCCTAAACCTAACCCTAACCCTGACTCTAACCTGAACCCAAACTCCTAACCCTAACCCTCTCGCAGAACATAAATTCACCGTAACCCTAAACACTAAATCTCCCCTAACCCTGACCCTAACCATAAACGTAATCCTAACACTAAACTTAAAAATAACCCTGACCCTAACTCTAACTCTAATCCTAAAACTTACCCTACACACTCAGTTTGAATGGAAACCTAGCACTATCCCTCACCCTAACATCTAAACCTAACCCCAACCCTGAACCTAACCCTATCTCTAACTAAAAACTAGTCCTAAACCTAACTATGACTTAACCCTAACACTTACCCTAACTCTAAACCTAACCTTAACCCTAAACTTAATCCTAACCTTAACCCTAACCCTAACCCCTAACACTAACCCTAAGCTCAACACTCACCCTTAACTTAAACTTCACCCTAACCCTAACCCTAAACCAAACACTAACCCTAACCCTAAACCTAACCTTAAACCTGACCCTAAAATTAACCCAAACATTTAACGTTAAACCTAACACTAAGCCTAACCCTAAACGTAACCCTAACCTTAACCTAAACACCAAAGCCTAATCCTAACCCTCATCCTTAACCTAAACTTCACCCTAAACCTAAGCCTAACCCTAACCCTAAAATTACACCTAAACCTAAACTATCCCCTAACTCTCGCCCTAACCCTAAACCTAACCCTAACCCTAACTCTAACCCTAACCCTGGCAGTAACACCCTAAAACATCAGCTTAACTGTAAATGTAACACTAACCCTCACACGAACCCCTAACCCTTTCCCTAACCCTAACCCTATCACTCATCCTAACCCTAACCCTGACCTAAACTTAATCCTTACCCTAACCCTAAACTTAACCCTAACCTTATCTCTACCCTAAACCTAACAATAACTCTAAGCCTGACCCTAACCCTAAACCCTAGATCTAACTCTAACTCTAAACCTAACCCTAACCCTAACCTGGCCCCACCCTTTACAGTAAAGCTAGCCTTAACCCTAACCTTACCCCTACCCTAACCCTAAACCTAACCCTTACAATATCAATAACCCCTAGCAGGGTCCTGCCTAGTCTCTCCCACCTCATCACTCCTTACAAAGAGCCCTGCTTTGTCTCTCCCACCTCCTCTCTCTCTATGCAGGACTCTGCCTTGTTCTCCCACCTCTTCACTCCCTACACAGGGCCCTGGCTAGTGTCTCCCATCTTCTCACTCCATACACAGGTTTCTGCCTGTTCTTTCCCACTTCCTCACTTCCTACACAGGGCCCTGCCTGGTCTCTCCCACATCCTTACTCCATACAAAGGGACTTGCCTGATCTCTGGCCTCCTCACTCCCTGCACAGAGTCCTTCCTATTCTCTCCCATCTCCTCACTCCCTATGCAGGTCTCTGAATGGTTCTCCCACCTCTTCACTCCCTACACAGGGCCCTGCCTGCTGTCTTCCATCTTCTCACTCCCTACACAAGTTTCTGCCTATTCTCTCTCACCCCCTCACTTGCTAAACACAGTCCTGCCTGTTCTTTCCCACCTCCTGACTCAGTACACAGGTCTCTGCCTGGTCTCTTCCAACTCCTCACTCCCTAGACAGGGCCCTGCCTGGTCTCTGACAACTCCTCACTCCCTACACAGGTCTCTGACTGCTCCCTGCCACCTCCTCACTCCCTACACAGGGCCCTGCCTGGTATCTCCCACCTCCTCACTCCCTACACAGGGCTCTGTCTTTTCTCTCCCACCTCCTCAGTCCCTAGACAGGTATCTGGGTGGTCTCTCCCACCTCCTCACTCCCTTTACAGGGCCCTGATGATCTCTCCCACCTCCTCACTCCCTAAACAGGACCCTGCCCGGTCTCTCCACCTCCTTACTCCCTACACAGGGCCCTGCCTAGTCTCTCCTACATCCTCACTCTTTACACAGCATTCTACCTGGTGTCTCTCACTTCCTCACTCCCTACACAGTTCCCTGCCTGGCCTCTCCCACCTCGTCACTCCCTAGACAGAGCTCTGCCTGGTCCCTCAAACATCCTCAATGCACACAGGGCCCTGCCTCCTCTCTCTCACATCCTGACTACACATACTGGGCCCTAACTGGTCCCTCCCACCTTCTCCATCCCTACACAGGTCTCTGCATGGTTTCTCCCACCTCCTCATTCCCTACAAGGGTCTCTGCCTGTTCTTTCCCACCTCTTCAATCTCTAGACAGTACCCTGCCTCTTCTCTCCCACTTCCTCACTCCCTACTCAGGGCCCTGCCTGGTATTTCTAACCTCCTCAGGCCCTACACAGGGCCCTGCCTGGTCTCTCCCACATCCTCACTCCCTACACAGGACTCTGCCTGGTCTCTCCCAACACCTCACTCCCTACAAAGGGCCCTGCCTGGAATCTCCCACCTCCACACACCCTACCCAGGGTCCTGCCTAGTCAATCCCAACTTCTCACTCCCTATGCAAGAGTCTGCCTGGTTCTCCACCTCTTCGCTCCCTACACAGGGCCCTGCCTGGTCTCTCCTACCTCCTCACTCCCTACACAGTTCTCTGCCTGTTCTCTCCCATTCCTCAATCCCTACACAGGTCTCTGGGTGGTCTTTCCCACCTCCTTACTACATACACAGGTGTTAGCCTGTTTTCTCCCTCCTCCTCACTCCCTACACAGGGCCCTGATATTCTCTCGCACCTGCTCACTCCCTAAACAAGCCACTGCCTGGTCTCTCCACCTCCTTATTCCCTCCACAGGGCCCTGCCTGGTCTCTCCCACCTCCTCACTCCCTACACAGGGCCCTGCCTTGTCTCTCCCACCTGCTCCCTCCCTATACAGCTCCCTGCATGGTCTCTCCCACCTCCTCACTTCCTACACAGGGCTCTGCCTGATCTCTCCCACATCCTGACTCCCTACTCAGGTATCTGGGTGGTCTCTCCCAACTCCTCACTGTGTATACAGGGCCTTACCTGTTCTCTATCACCTCCTCACTCCCTACACAGGGTCCTGCCTGGTCTCTCCCACTTCCTCAATCCCTACACAGGTCCCTGACTGGTATCTCTACCGCCTTACTTCCTACACACAACCTTGCCTGTTCTCTTCCACATCCTCACTCTGTACACAGGGTCCTACCTGGTCTCTCTCACCTCATCACTCCCTACACAGGGCCCTGCCTGGTCTCTCCTAACACCTCACTCCCTACACAGGGCTCTGCCTGGCCTCTCCCACCTCCTCACTCCCTACACAGGGCCCGGCCTGGTCTCTCCTTCTTCTCAATCCCTACACAGGTCTCTGCCTCTTCTCTCCAAGATACTCACTCCCTACACAGGGCCCTGCCAGGTCTCTCCCAACTCCTCAGTCCCTTCACAGGTCTTTGCCTGGTCTCTCCCACATCTCTGCCTCTTCTCTCCTACATCCTCACTCCCAACATAGGGCCCTGCCTGGTCTCTCCCACCTTCTCACTTCCTACACAGGACGCTGCCTGGTCTCTCCCAGCTCCTCACTCCCTACACAGGTGTCTGCCTGGATTCTCCCACCTCCTCACTCCTTACACAGGGCCCTGCCTCTTCTCTCCCACCTCCTCGCTCCCTACACAGGGCCCTGCCTGGTCTGTCCCTCCTCCTCACTCCCTACAGAGGGCCCTGCCTGGTGTCTCCCTTCTGCTTACTCTCTACATATGTCTCTGTCTGTTCTCTCCCACCTCCTCACTCCCTACACAGAGCCCTGCCTGATCTCTCGCACATTCTCACTCCCTACACAGGACCTGTGTGGTCTCTCCCAACACCTCACTCCCTACACAGGGCCCTGCCTGGATGCTCCCTCCCCCTCACAACCTGCACAGGGTCCTGCTTGGTCTCTCCCACCTCATCACTCCTTACACAGGGCCTGCCTGGTCTCTCCCATCTCCTCACTCCCTAAGCAGGACTCTGCCTGGGTCTCCCTCTTCTTCACTCCCTACACAGGGCCCTGTCTGGTGTCTCCCATCTTCTCTATGCACAGAGCCCTGCCTGGTCTGTCCCACCTCCTCACTCCCTACACTCTTCTCTGCCTCTTCTCTCCCACCTCCTAACTCCCTGCACAGGGCCCTGCCTGGTCTCTCCCATATCCTTACTCCATACAGGGACATGCCTGATCTCTGGCCAACTCACTCCCTACAGAGGGCCCTTCCTGGTCTCTCCCATCTCCTCACTCCCTATGCAGGTCTCTGAATGGTTCTCCCACCTCTTCACTCCCTACACAGGGCCCTGCCTGCTGTCTACCATCTTCTCACTCCCTACACAGTTTTCTGCCTATTCTCTCCCACCTCCTCACTCCCTACACAGGTCTCTGCCTGGCCTCTCCCACTTCCTCACTCCCTACACAGGTCCCTGCTTCGTCTCTCCCACCTCATCACTCCTTACACAGGGCCCTGCCTGGTCTCTCCTACATCCTCACTCTTTACACAGCATCCTACCTGGTCTCTCTCACCTCCTCACTCCCTATGCAGGTCTCTGCCTGGTCTCTCCTAAGGCCTAACTCTCTACACAGGTCCCTGCCTGACCTCTCCCACCTCCTCACTCCCTAGACATGGCCGTGCCTGGTTGCTCCCAGCTCCTCACTCCCTACTCAGGGCCCCGCCTTTTCTCTCCCACCTTCTCCATCCCTGTAAACGTCTCTGCCTGGTCTGTCCCACCTCCTTACTCCCTACAGAGTTCTCTGCCTGTTCTCTTCCACATCCTCACTCCTTACACAGGGCCCTTCCTGGTCCCTCCCACTTCCTCACTTCCTACACCTGTCCCTGCCTGGTCTCTTCCATCTCCTCTCTCCCTACTCAGGGCCCTGCCTGGTCTCACCCACCTCCTCAATCCCTACAAAGGTCTCTGTCTGGTCTCTCAGCTCTTCACTCCCTACACAGGTTTCTGTCTCTTTTGTCCCACCATCTTACTCCCTATACAATGCCCTGCCTGGTCTCTCACTCTCTATACAGGGCCCTGCATGGTCTCTCCCACCTCCTGACTCCCTTCACAGCACCCAGCCTAGTTCCTCCCACCTCCTCACTCCCTACACAGGTTAGGGTTTAGGGTTTAGTTTAGTGTTCGGGTTATGGTTAAGGATCAGGTTTAGGGGTTAAGGTTAGGTTTTAGGGTTTAGTGTTCGAGTTTAGGGTCAGGGTCAGTTTTTAGTGTCAGGGTCAGGGTTTATGGTCAGGGTTTAGGGTCAGGGTCAGGGTCAGGGTTAGGGGTTAGGGTCAGGGTTAGGTTTAGGGTTTGTTTTTATGGTTAGGGTTTAGGGTTTAGGATTAGGGTTGGGGTAAGGTTAGGGCTATGTGTTAGGGCTAGGGGTTAGGGTTTAGTGTTTAGTGATAGAGTTTAGGGTAAGGGTCAGAGTCAGTGTTTAGTGTCAGGGTCAGAGTTTAGGGTCAGGGTTAGGGTCATGGTCAGGGTTAGGGTCATGGTCAGGGTTAGGGTCATGGTCAGGGTTTAGGGTCATTGTCACGGTTTAGGGTCAGGGTCTGGGTCAGGGTTAGGGGTTAGGGTCAGGGTTAGGTTTAGGGTTTGGGTTTAGGGTTAGGGCTAGGGTTAGTTTTAGAGGTTAGATGTTAGGGTTAGGGTTAGGGCTAGGGCTTGGTGTTAGGGCTAGGCCTAGGTCTACGGTTTTAGGGCTAGAGTTTAGGGTTAGGGTTAGGGTTTTGGGTTAGGCTTAAGGTTAAGGTTTAGGGTTAGGGTTTATGGTTAGTGTTAGGGTTAGTGTTAGGGTTTAGGGTTAGGGTTAGGGTTTGGGTTTAGGTTTAGCGGTTAGTGTTAGGGTTAATGTTTAGGGTTAGGTTTTAGGGTTCGAGTTAGTGTTAGGGTTAGGGCTAGGCCTAGGGCTAGGAGTTGGGCTAGGGCCTAGGGCTAGGACTAGTGATATGGTTTGGGTTTAGGTTTCAGGTTAGGGTTCATGTTAGGCTTCGGGTTAGGCTTCGTGTTAGGATTTGGGTTATTGTTTTGGGTAAGGGTTATTGTTAGGTTCAGGGCTATTGTAAGGGTTAGGTTTAGGGTTACAGGTGGACTAGCGTTATGATTAGAGTTAGGTTTAAGTTTAGGGTTTGGGTTAGGTTTAGATTTAGGGTTAGGGTTTGGATGAAGTTTAGGATATGGTGAGTGTTATTTTTAAGGTTAGGGCTAGAGTTTGGGTTCGTGTTCAGGTTAGTGTTAAGGTTAGGTTTAAGGTTTGGATTAGGGTTAGGGGTTATGTTTGGGGGTAGGGTTATGTTTAGATTTAGGGTTAGTGTGAAGTTTAGGTTAAGGGTGAGGGTTACGGTTAGGGTTAGGGTAAGGGTGAGGGTTAGGGTCAGAGTTATTGTAAGGGTTAGGTTTAGGGTACTACAGGTGGTACAAGGTTAAGTTTAGGGTTAGATTTAGGGGTAGAGTTAGGGTTAAATTTAGGGTGAGCTTTAGCTTAGGGATAGGGTGAAGTTTAAGATAGGCTGAGGGTTAGTGTTAGGGTTATGGCTAAGGTTTGGGTTCGGTTTCAGGTTAGTGTTAAGGTTATGTTTAGGGTTAGGGTTAAGTTTACGGGTTCTTTTTAGTTTTAGGGTTAGGGTTAAATTTTAGGTTAGGGTTAAGTTTAGTGTTATGGTTAGGATTAGGGTCACGGTTTGTGTTAGGCTTTGTCGTTTGGGTGAGGGTTAGGTTTAGGGTTCGGGTTGGGTAGGGTTAGGATTATGGTTATGGTAAGGTGTTAAGGGTTAGAGTTTTAGTTTAGGGTTAGGGTTTGGGTGAGGGTTCCGGTTAATCATTGTGGTTCTGGTCATGGTTAGGTTTGGTTTAGGGTTAGGGTTAGGTTTATGATTAGGCTTCGGGTTAGTGTTAGAGTTAGAGTTAGGGTGAGACTTAGGGTTAAGGTTTGGGTTAGGCTTTGGTGTTAGGGGTTAGGGTTTGGGTTAGGGGTTAGGGTTATCTTTAGGGCTTAGGGGTTCAGGTTAGTGTTAGGGTTAGGAATAGCATTAGGGTTAGGGTTGGGGGATATGGTTAGGGGTTAGGGTGAGGGTTACGGTTAGTTTTACAGTTAAGGTGAGGGTTTAGGGTAAGTGTAATTTTTAGGGTTAGAGTTAGGGTTAGGTTTAGGGTTAGGGTTAGGTGTAGGGTAAGATTTCGGTTTAGGTTCAGGTTTAGAATTAGAGTTAGTGTTCTATTTAGGATCAAGCTTACAGTTAGAGTTAGGGTTAGGATTACGTCTAAGGTTAGGATTAGGGTTAGGTCTAGGGTTAGGTTCAGGGCTAATGTAAGGCTTAGTTTTAGGGTTACAGGTGGAGTAGTGTTATGGTTAGAGTTTGGTTTAAAGTTAGGGTTTGGGTTAGGTTTAGGTTTAGGGTGAAGGTTAGGGTTAGTGTTGGATGAACCTTAGGACGGGGTGAGGGTTATTCTTATGATTAGGGCTGAAGTTTGATTTTGTGTTCAGGTTAGTGTTAAGGTTAGTTTTAGGGTTCGGGTTAGTGTTAGGAGTTACGTTTAGGGTTAGTGTTAGGTTTAGGTTCAGGGTTAGAGTGATGTTTAGGTTCAGGGTGAGGGTCAAGGTAAGGGTTAGGATTACGGTGAGGATTATACTTAGTGTTAGAGTTTATGTTTAGGGTGTTAGGGTTAGGTTTATGGTTAGGGTAGGGTTAAGTTTAGGGTTAATGTAAGGGTTAGTATTAGATTAGTGTTACTGTTCGTGTTTGGGTTAGGGTTAGGGATAAGTTTAGGGATAGCGGCAGGTTTAGGGTTGGGGATTCGGTTAGGGGTTCGGGTGAGGTTTAGTGTTAGGTTTACAGTTAAGGTGAGGGCTTAGGGTAAGTGTTATGGTTAGGGATAGAGTTAGAGTTAGGGTTAGGGTTAGGGTGAATTTTCAGTTAATAGTGAGGGTTAGGGTAAGGGTTAGGGTTAAGGTTAGGGTTAGGTTTAGGGTAGGGGTAAGGTTAGGGTTAAGGCTAGGTTTACGGTCAAGGGTACGTCTAGGTTAGGGTTAGGGTTAGGTGTAGAGTTAGAGTTAGTGCTAGGGCTTAAGGTTAGGGTTCGGGTCAGGTTTAGAGTTATTGTTAGTGTTAGGGTTAGGGTAGAGTTAAGGTTAGCGTTAAGTTTAGGGTTAGGGTAAGGGTTATGTTTAGGTCAGGGTTAGGGTTAGGGTTAGGGATAGGGTTAGGTTTAGGGAAAGGGTTAGGGTTCGTGTGAGGGTTAGTGTTAGATTTACAGTTAAGCTGATGTTTTACAGTGTTACGGTTAGGGTCAGGGTTAGAGTTATAGTTAGGGTTAGGTTTAGGGTTAGGGCTAGACTGAGAGGATAGTTTAGGGTTAGGTTTAATTTTAGGGTTATGCTTATGGATAGGGTGAAAGTTAAGTTAAGATTAACGTTAGGGTTAATATTAGAGTTAGGTGTTTGGGTTAAGGTTAGGATCAGGTCAGGGTTAGGTTTAGGGTTAGTGTTAGTGTCAGGGTTAGGTTTTGGTGTTTGGGTTAATGTTAGGGTTAACTTTAGGGTTAGGGTTTAGTTTAAGGTTAGGGTCAGGGTGAGGTTTAAGTTAAGGGTGAGGGTTGAGCTTAGGGTTAGTGTTAGGGGTTAGGGTTAGGGTTAGGGTTAAGGTTAGGATTAGGATTAGGGTTAAGATTAGTTTTAGGGTTAGGGTAAGTGTTACGGTTAAGTCATGGTTAGGTTTAGGGCTAGGTAAAGGTTAGAGATAAGATTAGGTTAAGGGTAGGGTTTAGGTTTAGATGTTAGTGTGAGGGTTAGTGCTAGGTTTCCATTTCTGCTGAGTGTGTAGGGTAAGTTTTAGGGTTAGGATTAGGGTTAGAGATAGATTTAGGGTCAGGGTTAGGATTATGTTTAAGGTTAGGGTTAGGTATATGGTTAGGATTAGGGTTAGGGTCAGGTTTGGGGAGATTTAGTATTATGTTTAGTTTTAGGGCTAGGGTTAGGGTGAAGTTTATGTTAAGCGTGAGGGTTAGGGTTAGGGTTAGGGGTAAGGGTTCAGGTTAGGGTCAGGGTTAGGGTTTGCATTAGGTTTAGGGTTAGCTTTAGTTTTGGTTAGGGTTAGGATTTGAATGAAGTTAGGGTAGGTTTAGGGTTATGGGTAGGGTGAAATTTTGGTTAGAGTTATTGTTCGGGGTTAGGGTTAGGTTTGAGTTTATCGTAGGGTTAAAGTTAGGGTTAAGGTTAGGTTAGCGTTATGGTCAGGGTTAGGATTAGGATTAGGTTTAGGGTGAGGGTTACGGTCCGAGTTATTGTAAGGGTTAGTTTTAGGGTTCCAGGTGGGCCAAGGTTAAGGTTAGGGTTAGGTTTAGGGGTAGGGATAGGTTTAGAATTAGGGTGAGCTTTAGGTTAGGGATAGGGTGAAGTTTAAGTTAGGGTGAGGGTTAGGGTTAGGGTTATGGCTAAGGTTTGGATTAGTTTTCAGGTTAGTGTTAAGGTTGTGTTTCGTGTTAGGGTTAAGTTTACGGGTTCTGATTAGTTTTAGGGTTAGGGTTATGTTTAAGGTTAGGGTTAGGTTTAGTGTTACAGTTAGGGTTAGGGTTACGTTTTGTGTTAGGCGTTGTGGTTGGGGTGAGGTTTAGGTTTAGGGTTTGGGTTGGGTAGGGTTAGGATTATGGTTACGGTAAGGTGTTAGGTGTTAGAGGTGTAGTTTAGGGTTAGGGATTGGTGAGGGTTCCGGTTAGGCATTGTGGTTCTGGTCATGGTTAGGTTTGGTTTAGGGTTAGGGTCAGGTTTATGATTAGGTTTCGGGTTAGTGTTAGAGTTAGTGTTAGGGTGAGAGCTACCTTTAAAGTTAGGGTTAGGTTTTGGTGTTACGGGTTAGGTTTGGGGTTAGGGTTAGGGTTATCATTAGGGCTTAGGTGTTAGGGTTAGGGATAGCATTAGGGTAAGGGTTGTGGGATACCGTTAGGGGTTAGAGTGAGTGTTACGGTTAGTTTTACATTTAAGGTGAGGGTTTAGGATAAGTGTCCCGATTATCGTTAGACATAGAGTTAGGGGTAGGTTTACGTTTAGGGTTAGGTGTAGGGTAAGATTTAGGTTTAGTTTCAGGTTTAGGGGTAGAGTTAGTGTTCTATTTAGGGTCAAGGTTAGAGTTTGGGTTAGGGTTAGGATTAGGTCTAGGGTTAGGATTAGGTTTAGGGTTAGGTTGAGGGGTATTTTAAGGGTTAGGTTTAGGGTTACAGGTGGACTAGCATTATGGTTAGAGTTAGATTTAATGTTAGGGGTTGGGTTAGGTTTAGGTTTAGGACTAAGGTTAGCGTTAGGGTTTGGATGAAGTTTAGGATAGGGTGAGGGTTATTGTTAGGGTTAGGGCTAGACTTTGGGTTTGTGTTCATGTTAGTGCTAAGATTAGGTTTAGGATTCAGGTTAGGGTTAGTGGTTATGTTCAGATTAGGTTTAGGTTTAGGGTTAGTGTGAAGTTTAGGTTAAGGGTGAGGGTTAGGATAAGGGTTTGCATTAGGGTTTGGATTATAGTCAGTGTTAGAGTTTAGGTTTAGGGTGTTAGGGTTAGGTTTATGGTTAGGGAAGGGTTAAGTTTAGGGTTAATGTTAGGGTTAGGGTTAGATTAGGGTTACTGTTCGTCTTCGGGTTAGGGTTAGGGATAATGTGAGGGATAGATAGCATTAAGTTTAGGGTTGGGGGTACGGTTAAGGGTTAGGGTGAGGGTTAGGTTTAGGTTTACATTGAAGGTGAGGGTTTAGTGTAATTGTTATGGTTAGGGTTAGAGTTAGAGTTAGGCTTATGGTTAGGGTGAAGTTTCAGTTAATAGTCAGGGTTAGGGTTAAGGTTAGAGTTATGCTTAAGGTTAGTGTCATGGTTAGGTTTAGGGTTAGGTTTAGGGTAGGGGTAAGGTTAGGGTTTAGGTTAGGTTTACGGTAAAGGGTAGGGCTAGGTTAGGGTTAGGTTTAGAGTTAGAGTTAGTGTTAGGGTTTAGGGTTAGGGTTAGGGTCAGGTTTAGAGTTATTGTTAGGGTTAGGGTTAAGTTAGAGTTAAGGTTAGTGTTAAGTTTAGGGTTAGGGTAAGGGTTAGGATTAGGTCAGGGTTAAGGTTAGGATTAGGGATAGGGTTAGGGTTAGGGAAAGGGTTAGCGATTCATGTGATGGTTAGTGTTAGGTTTACAGTTTAGCTGATGTTTTAGAGTGTTATGGTTAGGGGTATGGTTAGAGTTAGGGTTAGGGTTAGGGTTAGGTTTAGGGTTAGGGCTAGACGGAGGGGATAGTTTAGGGTTAGGTTTAGTTTCAGGTTAGGCTTAGGCTTACGTTTAGGGTGAAGCATACTTTAAGGATGAGGGTTAGGACTAGTGTTAGCGTTACGTGTTTGCGTTAAGGGTAGGGTTAGATTTAGGGTTAAGGTTAGTATTAGGGTCAGGTTTACGTGTTTGGGTTAATGCTAGGGTCAGGTTTAGGCTTAGGTTTAGGGTTCAGTTTAGGGTTAGTGTCAGGGTGCATTTAAAGTTAAGGGCGAGTGTTGAGCTCAGGTTAGCGTTAGGGGTTAGGGCTAGGGTTAAGGTTAGGATTAGGTTTAGGGATAAGTTTATGTTTATGCTTAGGTTTAGAGTACATGTTAGGGTTAAGTCATTGTTAGGTTTAGGGCTAGGTTAAGGTTAGAGATAGGGTTAGGTTAAGGGTTGGGGTTAGGTTTAGATGTTAGGGTGAGGGTTAGTTCTAGGTTTCCAATTAAGCTGAGTGTGTAGGGTAAGTTTTAGGGTTAGGATTAGGGTTAGGGTTAGAGTTAGGTTCAGGTTTGGGTTAGGTTTATGGTTAGGCGGAGATTTAGTGTTATATTTAGTTTTAGGGTTAGAGTTAGGGTGAAGTTTATGTTAAGCGTGAGGGTTAGGGGTTAGGGTTCAGGTTATGGTCCGGGTTAGGGTTAGGTTTACATTTAGGGTTAGGTTTAAGTTTAGTTTTATTTTTGGCTAAGGTTAGGGTTTGAATGAAGTTAGGGCAGGTTTAGGGTTACGGTTAGGGTGAAATTTTGGTTAAGGGTGAGGGTTTGTTTTAGGTTTAGGGTTAGGGTTAGAGTTAGGGTGAGTGTTTAGGTTTAGGTTTAAGGTTAAGTTTAGGTTTAGGCTAATGATTAGGTTTAGAGTTAGGGTTAGGGGTTATTGTTTCGGTACGGTTTAGTGTAGGGTTATGTTTAGGGTTAAGTATAGTGTTAGGGTAAGAGTTAGAGTTCCATTTACAGTTGAGTGTTTTGGGTGTTACTGTTAGGGTTAGGGCTACGGTTACAGTTAGAGTTAGGGTTAGAGGTTAGGGTTAGGTGTAAGTTTATGGTAGCCTTAATGTTAGGTTAAGGTTAGGTTAGGGTTAGGGACAGGGTTAGGATTAGGTTTAGGGTGAGGGTTAGGGTCAGAGATATTGTAAGGGTTAGGTTTAGGGTTACAAGTGGGCCAAGGTTAAGGTTAGGGTTAGGTTTAGCGTTAAAGTTAGGGTTAGCTTTAGGTTAGGGATAGGATGAAGTTTAAGATAGGGTGAGGGTTAGGGTTATGGCTAAGGTTTGGGTTAGTTTTCGGGTTAGTATTAAGGTTATGTTTAGGGTTAGGGTTAAGTTTATGGGTTGTGTTTAGTTTTAGGGTTAGGGTTAGATTTTAGGTTAGGGTTAAGTTTAGTGTAACAGTTAAGGTTACGGTTTGTGTTAGGCATTGTGGTTGGGGTGAGGTTTAGGTTTAGGGTTAGGGTTGTGTATGCTTAGGATTATGGTTATGGTAAGGTGTTAGGGGTTAGAAGTGTAGTTTAGGGTTGGGGGTGAGGGTTCTGGTAAAGCATTGTGGTTCTGACCATGTTTAGGTTTGGTTTAGGGTTACGGTTAGGTTTATGATTAGGTTTCAGGTTAGTGTTCGAGTTAGAGTTAAGGTTTGGGTTAGGCTTTGGTGTTAGGGGTTAGGGTTTGGGTTAGTGTTAGGGTTATTGTTAGGGCTCAGGGGTTCAGGTTAGTGTTAGGGTTAAGGTTACGGATAGCATTAGGGTTAGGGTTGGGGATACGGTTAGGGGTTAGGGTGAGGGTTATGGTTAGTTTTACAGTTTAGGTGAGGGTTTAAGTTAAGTGTCATCATTAGTTTTAGAGTTAGAGTTAGGGTTATGTTTAGGGTTATGGTTAGGTGTAGGGCAATATTTAGGTTTAGGTGCGGGTTTAAGGTTAGAGTTAGTGTTCAATTTAGTGTCAAGGTTACATTTAGGGTTAGGGTTAGGTTTAGGTCTAGGGTTAGGATTAGGTTTAGGTTTAGGTTCAGGGCTATTGTAAGGGTTAGGTTTCGGGTTACATTTGGACTAGCGTTATGGTTAGAGTTATGTTTACGGATAGGGTTTGGGTTAGGTTTAGGTTTAGGGTTTGGATGAAGTTTACGATAGGGTGAGGTTTATTTTTATTGTTAGGGCTAGAGTTTGGGTTTGTGTTCAGGTTAGTATTAAGGTTAGGTTTAGGGTTCGGGTTAGGCTTGGTGTTATGTTTAGGGTTAGGGTTAGGTTTAGCGTTAGTATGAAGTTTAGGTTAAGGGTGAGGGTTCAGACAAGAGTTAGGATAAGGGTTAGGGTTTTAGTTAGTGTTAGGTGTTAGGTTTAGGGTGTTAGGTTTTTGGTGAGGGTAGGCTTAAGTATATGGTTAGTGCTAGGGTTAGGGTTAGATTAGAGTTACTGTTCGTATTAGGGTTAGGGTTAGGGATAAGGATAGGGAGAGCGTTAGGTTTAGGGTTGCGGAAATGGTTAAGGCTAGGGTGGTGGTTAGGGTTAGGTTTACATTTAAGTTTTTGGTTTAGGTTAATTGTTAAGATTAGGGTTAGAGTTAGGGTTAGGGTGAAGTTTCAGAAAATAGTGAGAGTTAGGGTTTAGGTTAGAGTTAGGTTTAAAGTTAGTGTTAGGGTTAGATTTAGGGTAGGTGTAAAGTAGGGTTAAGGCTCGGTTTACTGTAAAGGGTTGTGCTAGGTTAGGGTCAGGGTTAGGGTTAGAGTTAGAGTTATCGCTAGGGTTTAGGTTGAGGGTTAGGGTCAAGTTTAGAGTTATTGCTACGTTTAGGGTTAGTGTTACGGTAGATTTAGGGTTAGGGTTAAGTTTAGGCATACGGTACGGGTTAGGTTTAGGTCAGGTTTAGGTTAGGATTAGGGATAGGTTAGGGTTAGGGAAAGAGTTAGGGGTTCGTGTGGTTGTTAGTGTTAGGTTTATACTTAAGCTGGTGTTTTAGGGTGGTAGGGCTAGGGTTAGGCTTAAAGTTAGGGTTAGGGTTAGATTTAGGGTTAGGGCATAGTTTAGGGTTAATTTTTCTTTAGGGTTAGGTTTAGGTTTAGGTTTTGGGTGAAGATTAGGCTAAGGATGAGGGTTAGGGTTAGTATTAGGGATAGGTGTTTGGGTTCATGTAAGGGTCAGGTTAACGGTTAGGTTTAGTGTTATGCTTAGGATTCGGTTAGGGTTAGGCTTAGAGAGAAAAGACTCGTGGTAGTCATTTTCTGGATGAGGAACGAGTACGCAGTGTTGGCCTTAAGCTGTTGTGAAGGCTCGTTTTAGCCCAGGGAAAACAAAGCGCCTGGGGAAATCCGATCAAACCCTGGTGTCTTTCCACAGTTCAAAGTGTGGAACTGCAGACTCTTTTCCAAATAAGAGAGTGCACAGGCAACAGCAGCCTGCACGTTTCTCAGTGGAAGGGAGAACTCCCTGACTTCTTCCAGTCCTCTGAGCAAAGCAGGCAGAAGGAGAAAAACTTTCTTTCCTTCCTCTTTTCTGCAATGAATTCATTTGCTCTTGCAAACGTATGGCTTCTACTGAAAAACTGCTAATCCTAACCCTAACCCTAATCTTAACACTAAACCTAAACCTAACCCTAACCTGACCCTAACCTTAACCCAAACACCTAAGCAAACACTATCCCTAACACTAACCCTCATCCTTAACCTAAACTTCACCCTAAACCTAAACCTAATCCAAACCCTAAAAGTAAACCTAACCCTAAACTATCCCCTCACTCTAACCCTAAACCTAAACCTAACCCTATCCCTACCTCTAACCCTGACCCTAACCATAACACCCTAAAACATCAGCTTAACTGGAAACCTAACACTAACACTCACACGAACCCCTAACCCTTTCCCTAACCTTAACCCTATAGCTCTTTCTGACTCTAACCCTCACCTAAACCTAACCGTTACCCTAACCCTACCCATAAGCCTAACTTTTACTCTCCCCTAACCCTATCCTAAGCCTAACAATAACTCTAAAACTAACCCTAACCCTAACCCTGAACCCTAGCACTAACTCTAAATTTAAACCTAAGTGTAACCATAACCCTCAACCTATCTTAAAATTCGCCCTTTCACTAACCTAAAGGTAACCCTAACTTTAACCCTAACCCTACCTCTAAACCTAACTCTAACCTTAACATTAACCCATCTGTAACCCTAAACCTAACCCTTACAATAATTCTGGCCCTAACCCTCAACCTAAAGCTAATACTAATCCTAACCCTGACCCTAACCATTACCTAACCTTAACCCTACCATGAAGTTAAGCAAAACACTAAACCCTATCCCTAACTCTAAACCTAACCCTAGCCCGAACCCAAACCCTAACGCTAACTCTAACTATGACTCTAACCCACACCCTAAAACTAATCCTAAACCCTAGCACTAACACTAACTCTAAACCTGACCCTAAACCTAGCTTCGCCCTACCCAGTACTGTAAACCTAGCCTTAATCCTAACCATAACACTACCCTAACCCTAACTCTATCTCTAGCCCTAACCCTAACTCCGACCCTAACCCTAACACTAACCTAACCCTAACTCGAACTCTAACCCTAACAATAACAGTTGCCCTAAACACTCACATTAACTGGAAACCTAAACCTAACCCTCACCTTAATCCCTAACTGTATCCCCCAGCACTAACCCTAATGCTATCCCTAACCCTAACCCTAACCAGAACCCCTAAGCCCTAATGATAACCCTAACCCTAAAACAAAACCTAACCCCTAACACCAAAGCCTATCCCAAAACTTAACGCCAACTCAAACCCTAACTCTAACACTAACCCTAAACCTAATCATAAACATAACACTAACCCTAAACCAAAGCTAACCATGAACAAAACCACAATGCCTACCCGGAATCTTCACCCAAACCCTAACCCTAAACTACACCTCTAACGCCTAACACCTTACCATAACCATAATCCTAACCCTATCCAACCCTAACAGTAAAAGTAACCCTCACCCCAACCACAACGCCTAACACAACCATAACCCTAACTTTAACCGTAACACTAAACTTAACCCTAACCTTAAATCTAACCCTAACCCTAAAACTGAACACAACCCCTGAACGTAACCCTAACCCTAAACATAACCTTAACACTAACCTGAAAACAAGCCCAAACCTTAGCCATAATCCTAACCCTCACCCTATCTTAAACTTCACCCTATCCCTAACCTAAAACTCACCCTGACTTTAACCCTAACCCTACACGTAAACCTAACCCTCACCTTAACCTTGTCCCACCTCTAAGCCTAAACCTAACCCTTACAATAACTCTGACCCTAATCCTCACCCTAAACCTAATTTTAATCTTAACCCTGACCCTAACCTAACCATGACCTTATCTTTAAGCCTACCATAAACTTAAACCTAACCCTAACGCCTAACTCTAACTCGAACCATAACCCTAGCCCTACCCCTAACCTTAACAGTAACACTTACCAAAAACCCTCAACTTAAATGTAAATGTAACTCTAATTCTTACCCTAACCCTAAACTTAACTCTAACTATAACCCTACCCTAAACCTAACTGAAACACTAACCCTTAACCCTAACTCTAACCCTAATCCTTAGCGTAAACTTAAACTGAACCCTAAACCTAATCTTAACCGCTAACCGTAACTCTAAACCTAAACCTTACCCAAACGGAACCTTCACCCTTAAGCAAAATTTCACCATAACCGTAACTCTAAACCTACCCTAACTTCATTAAAAGCCTAATCCTAACCAAAACTAAAACTAACCCTAACACTAACCCTAACCCTAATGCTAAACCTAAACTTAACCCTAACCCTGACCCTAACTTGTACCCTAACCCCAACCCTAAACCTCACGCTTAACATGAACTTCACCCTAACCTAACCCTAAAGCTAAACTTAACACTAAATCTCCCCTAACCCTGACCCTAACCCTAGTCCTAACCAAAAACCTAAGCCTAACCCTAAACTTAACACTCACCCTGACCCTAACTGTAACTCTAACCCTAATCTTAACCCTAAAACTTACCCTACACACTCAGCTTAAATGGAAACCTAGCACTAACCCTCACACTAACATAGAAACCTAACCCCAAAACTTAACCCAACCCTATCTCTAACGATAACCTAGTCCTAAACCTAACCATGACTTAACCCTAACACTTACCCTAACCCTACCTCTAATCCTAAACTTAACCCTAAACTTAATCCTAACCTTAACCCTAACCCCTAACGCTAAACCGAAGCTCAACCCTAACCCTTAACTTAAACTTCGTCTTAACCTTAACCCTAACCCTAACCATAAACCGGACCGCAACATTAACCCAAATACTTAGCCCTAAAGCTAACATTAAGCCTAACCCTAAACCTAACCCTAACCCCCAAACACAACCCTAACCCACTAAAAAAAATCCCTAACCCCGAACAGAAACAACTCTAACCCCCTAACAGAAACAACTCTAACACCCTGACAGAAACATCCCTAACCCCCTAACGAAAACAACCCTAACCCCCTAACAACAAACAAAACTAACCCCCTAACAACAAACAACACTAACCCCCTGACAACAATCAATCCTAACCCCCTAACAACAAACAACCCTAACCCCCAACAACAAACAACTCTAAACCCCTAACAAACAAACCTAACCCCCTAACAATAACAACCGTAACCCCCTAAGAAACAAACCCAAACCACAACAACAAACAACCCTAACCCCCTAACAACAAACAACCCTAACCCCTAACAACAAAGAACCCTAACCCGTAACAAACACAACCCTAACACCCTAAAAAAAACAAAACTAAACCCCTAACAAACAACCGTAACCCCCTAACAAGAAACAACCCCAACCCCCTAACAACAAACAACACTAATCACTTAACTTCAAACACTAACCCCCTGACAACAATCAACCCTAACCCCTAACACAAACAACTCTAACCCCCTAACAAACAAACCTAACCCTCTAACAATAATAACCGTAACCCCCTAACAAACAAACCCAAACCAGAACAACAAACAACTCTAACCCCCTAACAAGAAACAACCCCAACTCCCTAACAACAAACAACACTAACCCCTTAACATCAAACAACACTACGCCCTAACAACAAACAACCCTAACCCCCCAACAACAAACAACCCTAACCCCCAAAAACAAACAACCATAACCCCCTAACAAACAACCCTAACTCCCTAACAACAAAAAACCCAACCCCCTAAGAAACAATCTTAACACCCTAATAACAAAAAACCCTAATCCCTAACAACAAACAATCCTAATCCCCGAAAAACAAACAACCCTAACCCCCTAACAAAAACACTCCTAACCACCTAGCAAACAAACCTAACCCCCTAACAAAAACAACCCTAACACACTAACAAAAAAATACTAACCCCCTAACAAACAACCCTAACCCCCTAACAACAAACAACTCTAACCCCCGAACAACAAACAAAACTAACCCCCAACAACAAACAACCCTAACCCCCTGACAGCAAAAAAACCTAGCCCCTAACAACAAACAAAACTAACCTCCTAATAAACAACCCTAACCCCCTAACAGTAACAACCGTAGCCCCCTAAGAAACAACACTAACCTCCTAACAACAAACAATCTTAACCCCCTAACAACAAACAACCCTAACCCCCTAACAACAAACAAACCTAAACCCCTAAGAACAAACAACCTTCACCCCGTGACAAACACAACCCTAACACTCTAACAAATACAAAACTAACCCCTAACAAACAACCATAACCCTCTAACAACAAACAAGACTAACCCCCTAACAACAACAACCCTAACCCACTAACAACAAACAACCCTAAGCCCCAACAAACAACCCTAACCCCCTAAGAACAAAAAAACCAACCCCCTAAGGAACAACTCTAACACCCTAACAACAAACAACCCTAACCTCCTATCAACAAACAACCTTAAACCCCTAAAAACAAACAACCCTAACCTCGTAACAACAAACAACCCTAACCCCCTAACAACCAACAATCTTAAGCCCCTAAAAAAACAACCTTAATCCCCTAACAACAAACAACCCTCACCCTAACAACAAACAACTTTAACCCCCTAGCAACACACAACCCTAACCCCCTAACAAGAAACAACAGTAACCCTCTAGCAACACACAACCCTAACCCTGTATCAAACACAACCCTAACACCGTAACAAAAACAAAACTAACCCTCTAACTAACAACTCTAACCCCCTAACAACAAACAAACCTAACCCCTAACAAAAAACAACCATAACCACCTAACAACAAACAACCCTAACCCCCTAGCTTCAAACAACCCTACCCCCCTAACAAACAAACATAAACCGCAACAACAAACAACCCTAACCCCCTAACAACAAACAATTATAAGCCCCTAAAAAATAAACCCTAATCCCCTAACAACAAACAACCCTAGCCCCCTAACAACAAACAACCCTAACCCCCTAACAACAAACAACCATAACCCCCTAACAAAAAATCCAAACTCCATAAAAACAAAAAACCCACCCCCTAAGAAACAACCCTAACACCCTAAGAACAAACAACCCTAACCCCCTAACAAAAACAACCATAACCAACTAACAAAACCCTAACCGAGTAACAAAACAACCGTAACCCCCTAAAAACAAACAACGCTAACTTCCTAACAAACACCTCTAACCCCCTAACAAAAACAACCCTATCCCCCAAAAAACAAACCTAACCCCCTAACAACAAACAACCCTAACCCCCTAATAGCAAACAACCCTAACCCCGTAACAAACACAACCCTAACACCTTAACAAAAACAACCCTAACCCTCAGCAACAAACAACACTAACCCCGTAACAACAAACAACCCTAACCCCGTAACAACAAACAACCCTAACCCCCTAACAACAAAGAACCCTAACCCCCTGACAACAAACACTAACCCTCTAAGAACAAACAACACTAACCCCCTAACAACAAACCCTAACCCCCTAACAACAAACAACACTAACCGCCTAACAAAAGGCAAAAAGGAAAGGAAAAAAGGAAGACAGGGAAAAAGGCAAAAAGAGAAGGAAAAAGGCAAAAAGTCAAAAGGCAAGGCAAGACAAAAAGTCAAAAATGCAAAGCAAGGCAAGGCAAGAAAAAAGTAAAAAGGCAAAAAGGCACTGCAAGGAAAAGAATAAAGGCTAAAAGGCAAAGTAAAAAGGCAATGCAAAAAGGAAAAGGTAAGGCCAAACTTAAAATGGAAAAAAGGCAAAAATCCAAAAAGACAAAGGAATAGACAAGGCAAAAAGGCAAAAACATAAGTAAAGGTAAGGTAAAAAGGAAAAAGGGAGGGCAAAAAGGCAAGGACAAAGGAAAAAAAGCAAGGCAAAATTGCAAATCATAAACACAAAAAGGCAAATCATAAAGGCAAAAAGGCAATGAAAAAGTCAAGGGAAAAAGGGAAGAAGTCAAAGCAAAAAGGCAAGAGAAAAGGCAAAAAGGAAAGGAAAAAAGTGGAAAAGACAAGGGAAAAGGGCACGAAAAGAAAAAAGGTAAAAAGGCAAAAGGCAAGACAAGACAAAAAGGCAAAACCACAAGGCAAGACAAAAACGCGAATAAGGCAAGGGAAGGAAAAAGGTAAAAAAGGCAAAAAGGCAATGCAAGGAAAGGAATAAAAGCGAAAAGGCAAAGCAAAAAGGCAAAAAGGTAATGCAAAAATGCAATAAGAAAAGAGATAAGGCGAAAGTTAAAATGGAACAAAGCAAGGAAAAAACGCAGAAAGACAGACAAAGAAAAAGCAAAAAGGGAAGAAGGCAAGGCAAGGTAAAGAGGCAAAAAAGGAAAAGCAAAAAGGAGAAAAGCAAGACAAAAAAGCAAAAAGGCAAGGCACAAAGGAATAAAGGAAGGGAAAAAAGGCAAAGAGGCAAGGCAAAAGGGCAAAAAGTCAAAAAGACAAGGCAAAAAGCTAAAACGGAAGGCTAAAAAGGGAAAAAGGGAAGGCAAAAAGGGAAAAAGGCAAGACAAAATGCCTAAGCAAAAGGATAAAAAGGCAAAAAGATAAGGCAAATGGAAAAAAGCCAAAGAGGCAAAAAGTCAAAAGACAAGGCAGAAAGGGAAAAAGCAAAAAGGCAAGTCATAAAGGCAAAAAGGCAATTGAAAAGGCAAGGTTAAAAGCGAAAATCAAGGCAAAATAGCAACACAAAAGGGAAAAAGGCAAAAAGTCCAAAGGCAAGTCAAGGAAAAAAGGAAAAAACACAAGGCAAGACAAAAAGGCAAAAACGTGAAGCAAGACAAGGCAAGGAAAAAGGCGGAAAGGTAAAAAAGTAAAAAGGCAAAAAGACAATGAAAGGAAAGGAATAAAGGCTAAAACACAGAGCAAAACGGCAAAAGGCAATGCAAAAAGGAAAAGAGATAAGGCAAAAGTTAAAATGGAAAAAAGGCAAGGCAAAAAGGCAAACATCCAAAAAGACAAGGGAAAAAGGCAAGGCAAAAAGGCAAGGCAAGGTAAGGTAAAAAGGCAAGAAAGCAAAAAGGAAAAAGGGAAGGCAAAAAGAAAAAAGGCAAAATGGCAAGGAAAATAGGCAAAAAGACAAGGCAAAAGGACAAAAAGGCAAAAAGATAAGGCGGAAGGAAAAAAGACAAGGAAAAAGGCAAAGAGGCAAAAAGTCAAAAGGCAAGGCAAAAAGGTAAAATGAAAGACAAAAAGGCAAGGCAATACGAGGAAAGGCAAACCAGTAAAAAGGCAAAAAGGCAAATCATAAAGGCAAAAAGGCAATAAAAAGGTGAGGAAAAAAAAGAGAAAAAGTCAAGGAAAAAAGGCAAGACAAAAGTCAAAAAGGAAATGAAAAAAGGCAAAAAGAAAAGGGAAAAACGCAAAAAAGCAAGGAAAAAGCCAAAAAGACAAGCGAAAAAGGCAAGACAAAAAGAATAAAGGCAAGGAAAAAAGAATAAAGGCAAGGAAAAAAGGCAAGGCAAAAGGGCAAAAAGGCAAAAAGATAAGGCAAAAAGGAAAAAGGCAAAGAGGGAAAAAGACAAGACAAACACCTAAAACGGAAGGCTAAAAAGAGAAAAAGGGAAGGCAAAAAGGCAAGGCAAAAAGGCAAGGCAAAATGACAAAAAGGCAAAAAGATAAGGCAAATGGAAAAAAGGCTAAGAGGCAAAAAGTCAAAAGACAGGGCAAAAATGTAAAATGCAAGGCAAAAAGCAAAAAGGCAAGGCAATACCATAAAAAGGCAAAAAGGGCGGCAAACCAGTAAAAAGGCAAAAAGGAGAGTCATAAAGGCAAAAAGGCAATGCAAAAAAATGAAAAAGGCAAGGTTAAAAGTGAAAAAGTCAAGGCAAAAATCAACACAAAAGGCAAACAGGAAAAAAGACAAGGGAAAAAAGCAAAAAGACAACGAAAAAAGCCAAAAAGACAAAAAGTCAAAAGGCAAGGCAAGGGAGGGGGCCAAGATGGCTGACTAGGTAGAAGCTACCTCGGATCCCTCTTGCAACAAAGACTCGGAAAAACAAGTGAATCGATCATATACATGACAATCTACAAACCCTGACCAACAAACACAGATTTAAAGAGTTGACCTGAGTGACAGAGACCCAGAACGAACAACTACAGGGAAGCAGCGACTGTTTTCGGAGCCTAGAACCAGCGTCCCAGTCAGGAAACCTTGGCGCTGGGCTTTGGACTGTGTGCAGGGGACCTGAGCACGGCCTCCTGTAAGGGTGTAAACACGGGGCGCAGCCCCAGCCTCCTGAACTGACCTCTGGAGGTGGCCCAGCCGGTCCTCACAGGTGGCACGGCGACGCAGCTGGAGGGAGGAGAAGTTGCCTGGAGGCAGCGACTGGTTTTGGAGCAGAGAGTGCAGCGTCCCAGCCGGGGAACCTTGGTGCAGGGCTTTGGACTGGCAGCGAAGGAACTGACCGCAGCTTCTGAGACAGCGCAAGCACGGGACACGGACCTGACCCTCAGGGGCAATCTCTACCCAGCCAGCGCACACAGGAGATGCGCCCCTCGGGAATTTCAGATAAAACAGTCATCCCAAGCAAGATAAGTAACTTTGTCTATATTCCGGGGAGCTACCCTCTCCTGTTTTTCTGAACTCTCCCCTCCCCTTCCCAGGCGGCTTCATTAACTTTGGAATTTCCTGAGCCAGAGGGAGACCTACTCCTCGGTTTTTCTTTTCCTTTTTTTTTTTTTTGCTTTTTTCCTAACCCATTCTTATGGCCCGAGAGAAGAAACTACAAAAAACCCAGGGACCAAAAATCCTTCCCTAATTGGACTAAAAACACAGAACCAGCTCCAGACAAGCATATGTGATCCACAGTCTCGGGCTTACATCCCTACAGGGAACAAGGTGGCTATTATAATGCAAAGGAATTTATGATAGGGATCTGACTGCATTTGCTTTAGCGGATATACTGGAAAGACAAGTTTCTCAGGTCTGATATCTCTGCGTAATCAACAGAGCCCTCACTGACCCACAACAGGGAACTGAGGGCTGAAGTTCCCCCCAGACCACCTAGCCTCCTGCCTTAGGGGTCTAAGGAGGGTGACACCTACCAATCTGTAGAGGACTTGCATTGGGGGCCTAAGGTACAGCTGCAGAGCCCTCCCACCAAGGTGCTTTAGGAATAGAGACACACCTACCTCACTGACACTTGGGGGAAGCCTGTCAGCATCCTGCCCCCCCTGGAGTGTGAACCTCAGCTGCTACTAGAATCTGGTGCACACAACTATCACCACTACTTCTCAAGGTGGATAGCTGACAGGGTGCATCACACACTTGATGACCCAAAATCAGATTCTACTCAAGAATAGTGAATGGACTCAGGCATATATATCTGGTAACAGCCCAAACCAGCTGCTAATAGGTCATAAGTGAGTCAAGGGCTACAAAAATCAAGACAGAGCAATCTAGTAGCCCATCTACGTACATTGAAAGAAACAAAACAAGATAAGTCTCAGTGAGCAAATATAGAATAAATCACTACAATATCTTAGTGATGGCTCGGAGACAGCAGTCGGTATCAAACCACATAAAGAAGCACATCATGACTGCTTCTACAACCCCCCAAACTAAAGAATCAAAATCTTTCCCAAATGAAGATACAATCCTGGAATTATCAGATACAGAATATAAAAAACTAATTTACAGAATGCTTCATGACATCAGGGATGACCTCAGAAATGAAATAAGGCAATCTGCAGAAAAAGCCAAGGAACACACTGATAAAGCAGTTGAAGAAATCAAAAAGATTATTCAAGAACATAGTGGAGAAATTAATAAGTCGCAAGAATCCATAGAGAGACAGCATTCAGAAAAGATTAAGAATAAAATTACAGAATTAGACAACGCAATAGGAAGTCAGAGGAGCAGACTCGAGCAATTAGAATGCAGAGTGGGAAATCTGGAGGACCAGGGAATTAACACCAATATAGCCGGAAAAAAATCAGATAAAAGAATTAAAAAAAATGAAGAAACCAGAGGGGGGCCAAGATGGCTGACTAGGTGGACGCTACCTCGGATCCCTCTTGGAACAAAAACTCGGAAAAACAAGTGAATCGATCCCATACATGACAATCTATGAACCCTGAACAAAAAACACAGATTTAAAGAGTTGACCTGAGTGACAGAGAGGGAGAACGAACAACTACGGGGAAGCAGCGACCGTTTTCGGAGCCTGGAGCCAGCATCCCAGGCAGGTAACCTTGGCGCCGGGCTTAGGATTCGGCGCAGGGGAGTTGAACACAACATCTTGTGATGGCGCAAACACGGGGCGCAGCCCTACTCCCCTGAACTAACCCCGGGAGGGGGCCCAGCAGGTCCGCTGGGGCGGAGTGGTGACGCGGTTGGGGGCACGAGAAGTCCCCGGGAGGCAGCGACTGATTTTGGAGCCGGGACTGCAGCATCCCAGCAGGGGAACCTTGACACTGGGCTTTGGACTGGCAGTGGAGGATCGGACCGCGGCTTCAGTGGGCCAGACCCTCGGAGGCAATCTCCACACAGCCAGCACACATAGGCGACACGCCCCTAGGGAATCTCAGATAAAATAGTCATCCCAAGCAAGATAAGCAACTTTGGCTATATTCCGGGGCGCTACTCTCTCCTGTTTTTCTGAACCCTCCCCTCCCCTTCCCAGGCGGCTTCATTAACTTTGGAATTTCCTGAGCCAGAGGGAGAATTGCTCCTCAGTTTTTCTTTTCCTTTTTTTTTTTTTGGTCTTTTCCTAACCCATTCTTCCGGCCTGAGAGAAGCAACCACAAAAAACCTACAGACCAAAAATCCTTCCCTAATTGAACTAAAAACACAGAACCAGCTCCAGCCAAGCATATATGATCCAAATCTCAGGCTTTCATCCTTACAAGGAACAAGGTGGCAGTTATAATGCAAAGGCAGTTCTGATAGGGATCTGACTTCATTATTTTAGAGAATTTACTGGAAAAACAAGTTTCCCAGGTGTGATATCTCTGCTTATACAACAGAGCCCTCACTGACCCACAACAGGGAACTGAGGGCTGAAGCTCACCCCAGACCACCTAGCCTCCTGCCTTAGGGATCTAAGGAGGGTGACACCTACCAATCAGTAGAGGTACTTGCATTGGGGGTCTAAGGTACAGCTGCAGAGCCCTCCCACCAAGGTGCTTTAGGAATAGAGACACACCTACCTCACTGACACTTGGGGGAAGACTGTCAGCATCCTGCCTCCCCTGGAGTGTGAACCCCAGCTGCTACTAGAATCTGGTGCACACAACTATCACCATTACTTCTCGAGATGGATAGCTGACAGGGTGCAGCACACACTTGATGACCCAAAATCAGATTAGGCATATATATATGACAATAGTCCAAACCAGCTGGTAATAGGTCATAAGTAAGTCAAGGGCTACAACAAACAAGGCAATACAATCTAGTAGCCCACCCACGTATATGGAAAGAAAACAAAACAAGATAAGACTCAGTGAGCAAATATAGAATAAATCACTACAATATCTTAGAGATGGCTTGGAGACAGCAGTCGATATCAAACCACATAAAGAAGCACACCATGACTGCTTCTATAACCCCCCAAACAAAAGAAACAAAATCTTTCCCAAATGAAGATACAATCCTGGAATTATCAGATACAGAATATAAAAAACTAATTTACAGAACGCTTCAAGACATCAAGGATGACCTCAGAAATGAAATAAGGCAAACTGCAGAAAAAGCCAAGGAACACACTGATAAAGCAGTTGAAGAACTCAAAAAGATTATTCAAGAACATAGTGGAAAAATTAATAAGTCACAAGAATCCATAGAGAGACAGCATGCAGAAACCCAAAAGATTAAGGATAAAATTACAGAATTAGACAACGCAATAGGAAGTCAGAGAAGCAGACTCTAGCAATTAGAATGCAGAGTGGGAAATCTGGAGGACCAGGGAATTAAAACCAACATAGCTGAAAAAAAATCAGATAAAAGAACAAAAAAAAAATGAAGAACTGCTAAGAATCGTGTAGGACTCTATCAAGAAGGATAACTTGCATGTGATTGGACTCCCAGAACAGGGAGGGAGGACAGAAAACACAGAGACAACAGCTGAAGATCTGCTGACAGGAAACTTCCCTGACATCATGAAAGACGAAAGGATATCTATCCAAGATGCTCATCGAACCCCATTTAAGATTGATCCAAAAAGAAAAACACCAAGACATATTATCATCGAACTTGCCAAAACCAAAGATAAACAGAAAATTTTAAAAGCAGCCAGGGAGAAAAGAAAGGTCTCCTTCAAGGGAGAATCAATAAGAATAAGTTCAGACTACTCAGCAGAAACCATGCAGGCAAGAAGGCAATGGGATGATATATACAGAGCACTGAAGGAGAAAAACTGCCAGCCAAGGATCATATATCCAGCAAAACTCTTCTCTGAAATATGAAGGCGAAATTAAGATATTTACAGATAAACACAAGCTTAGAGAATCTGCAAAAACCAAACCAAAGCTACAAGAAATATTAAAAGAAATTGTTCAGAAAACCAATAATATCAGATACCAGCACAACACAGGGTCACAGAACAGAACATCCTGATATCAACTCAAATAGGGAAATCACAAAAACAAATTAAGATTAATTTAAAAAAATGCTCAAAACAGGGAATCATTGAAGTCAATATGTAAAAGATCACAATAATCAAAAAGAGGGACAAAATACAGGTGGCATAAAACTGCCATATGGACAGGGATACAAGGCGATATAGGACAATACAAGTTAGGTATTTACTTAGAAAAATAGGGGTAAATATTAAGGTAACCACAAAGAGGTATAACAACTCCATAACTCAAAATAAAAGCCATAAAAACGTAACGACTAAAAAAACAAAGTCAAATACTATGAAAATGAGAATCTCACAATTTACAAAGAAAAACGTCTCAGCACAAAAAAGTAAGTGGAAAAATGAAATTGTCAACAGCACACATAAAAAGGCATCAAAATGACAACACTAAACACTTACTTATCTATAATTACGCTGAATGTAAATGGACTAAATGCACCAATAAAGAGACAGAGAGTCTCGGACTGGATAAAGGAACACGATCCGTCTACATGCTGCCTACAAGAAACACACCTTAGACTTAAAGACACAAACAAACTAAAACTCAAAGGATGGAAAAAATATATAGAGCAAAGAATAAGCAAAAAAGGAATAGCAATATTATTTTCTGACAAAATAGACTTTAAACTTAAATCCACCACAAAGGATAAAGGACACTACATATGATAAAAGGGACAATTGATCAGGAAGATATAACCATATTAAATATTTATGCACCCAATGACAGGGCTGCAAGATACATAAAACAAATTTTAACAGAACTGAAAAGTGAGATAGACACCTCCACATTTATAGTAGGAGACTTCAACACACCACTTTTGGAGAAGGACAGGACAGCCAGTAAGAAGCTCAATAGAGACATGGAATACCTAACTACAACAATCAACCAACTGGACCTCATTGACTTATGCAGAACTCTCCACCCAACTGCTGCAAAGTATACTTTTTTTTTTCTAGCGCACATGGAACATTCTCTAGAATAGACCACATATTAGGTCATAAAACAAACCTTTGCAGAATCCAAAACATCAAAATATTACAAAGCATCTTCTGAGACCACAAGGCCAAAAAAGTAGAAATCAATAACAGAAATACTAGGGAAAAGAATTCAAATACTTGGAAGCTGAACACTACCCTCCTGAAAAAAGACTGGGTTATAGAAGACATTAAGGAGGGAATAAGGAAATTCATAGGATGCAACGAGAAGGAAAATACTTCCTATCAAAACCTCTGGGACACAGCAAAAGCAGTGCTCAGAGGCCAATTTATATCGATGAATGCACACATACAAAAAGAAGAAAGAGCCAAAATCAGAGAACTGTCCCTACAACTTGAACAAATAGAAAGTGAGCAACAAACGAATCCATCAGGCACCAGGAGAAAACAAATAATAAAAATTAGAGCTGAACTAAATGAATTAGAGAACAGAAAAACAATTGAAAGAATTAACAAAGCCAAAAGCTGGTTCTTTGAAAAAATTAACAAAATTGATAAACCTTTGGCCAGACTGACTAAAGAAATACAGGAAAGGAAACAAATAACCCAAATAAGAAACGAGATGGGCCACATCAGAACAGACCCAACTGAAATTAAAAGAATCATATCAGATTATTACGAAAAATTGTACTCTAACAAATTTGCAAACCTAGAAGAAATGGATGAATTCCTGGAAAAACACTACCTACCTAAACTAACACAATCAGAAGTAGAACAAACTAAATAGACCCATAACAAAAAAAGAGATTGAAACGGTAATCAAAAAACTCCCAACAAAATAAAGCCCTGGCCCGGATGGCTTTATTGCAGAGTTCTACCAAACTTTCAGAGAAGAGTTAACACCACTACTACTAAAGGTATTTCAAAGCATAGAAAATGACGGAATACTACCTAACTCATTCTATGAAGCCACCATCTCCCTGATACCAAAACCAGGTAAAGACATCACAAAAAAAGAAAATTACAGACCTATATCCCTCATGAACATAGACGCAAAAATCCTCAACAAAATTCTAGCCAATAGAATTCAACAACATATCAAAAAAATAATTCACCACGACCAAGTGTGATTTATACCAGGTATGCAAGGTTGGTTTAATATTAGAAAAACCATTAATGTAATCCACCATGTAAAGAAAACAAAAGGCAAAAACCACATGATCTTATCAATTGATGCAGAAAAGGCATTTGACAAAGTCCAACACCCATTTCTGATAAAAACTCTTACCAAAATAGGAATTGAAGGAAAATTCCTCAACATAATAAAGGGCATCTATGCAAAGCCAACAGCCAACATCACTCTCAATGGAGAGACCCTGAAAGCATTTCCCTTGAGAACGGGAACCAGACAAGGATGCCCTTTATCACCGCTCTTATTCAACATTGTGCTAGAGGTCCTAGCCAGAGCAATTAGGCTAGACCAAGAAATAAAGGGCATCGGGATTGGCAAGGAAGAAGTAAAATTATTTATATTTGCAGATGACATGATCTTATACACAGAAAACCCTAAGGAATCCTCCAATTGTCTCTATTTGGCTCATTCCAGCTCCATTCGGCTCCATTCAGCTCGAATCTGGTCGATTTAAATTGATTTGGCTCGATTGGCCTTGATTGGGCTCGACTCAGCCCTATAAGTCCCTATTCCGTGCTATTCTGCTCTATTCAACTCTTTTCTAGTCTATTCATCTCGGTTTGACTGCATTTGACTCCATTCCACACCATTCTACGCTCTTCTATTCGACAGAACCCTATCCCGCCCTAGTCTTTCCTCATCTAGTCTGTTCTTTTTGATTCTGTTTTATTGGATTCTCCTTTTCTCTCTTCTCTCTTCCATCCTATGCTACTCTACCATACCCTACATGAAACTAACCTATACTAACTTATCCTCTTCTATTCTATTGGATTCTGTTTTCTCTGTTCTACTGTATGACTCTCTACCTTATGACACCCTACTGAACCATACGCAACTATATACAAAAAAAACATAGGGGTACTCAATAAGGGTACTAGCTTGGAGAAGGGACTACCTAAGGCAAGGGGACTAGTTCAGGCTACTAGTTAGAGCCACTGTACTAGGCAAGAGTACTACTTCATGGACGGGTTCTAGTTAAGGCTACTAGGAAGGCAAGGTACATGTTAAGGCTACTACTTCAGGCAAGCGTATTAGTTTAGGCTACTAGTTGATGCACGAATACAAGTTAATACTGCTAGTTAAGGACAGGGTACTAGTTAAGGCAACTGGTCAAGGCAAGGGTAGTAGTTATGGGTAGCGATAAGGCCAGGGTACTAGTTAAGACTACAAGTTAATGTCAGAGTACTAGTTGAGGCAAGGGTACTAGTGACGGCCAGGGTACTAGTTAAGGCTGGGCTACTAGTCCATGGAAGGCTACTAGTTAAGGGAAATAGTCAAGGTTTCAGTATAGGTAAGAGTACTAGTAAGGCAAGGGTAGACATTAAGACTATTACTTAAGGCAAGGCTACTAGTTAAAGGTACCAATTACAACAAGGCTATTAGTTCAGAATACTAGTTAGGGCCACTTTACTAGTTAAGAGTACTAGTTAAGGCTACTAGTAAGGCAAGGTACAAGCTAAGACCACTACTTCAGGCAAGAGTACTAGTTAAGTCTACTAGTTGATGCAAGGGTACAAGTTAATACTACTAGCTAGGTCTCGAGTACTAGTTAAGGCAACTGGTTAAGGCAAGGGTAGTAGGTATGGGTACTGATGAGCCCAGGGTACTAGTTAAGACTACTAGTTAATGCAAGTATATTAGTGAAGGGTACTTATTGAGGCAAGGGTAGACATTAAGACTATTCCTTAAGGCAAGGCTACTAGTTAAGAGTACTAGTTAGGACAAGGCTACCAGTTCAGGATACTAGTTAGGGGCACTGTACCAGTTAAGAGTACTAGTTAAGGCTACTAGTAAGGAAAGGAACGAGTTAAGGCCACTACTTCAGGCAAGAGTACTAGTGTTGTCTACTAGTCGATGCAAGGGTACATGTTAATACTACTGGCTAAGACCAGGTTGCTAGGTACGGCAACTGGTTAAGTCAAGAGTAGTAGTTATGGGTACTGATAAGGCCAGGGTATTAGTTAAGACTACTAGTTAATGCAAGGGTACTAGTTAAGGGGACTTGTTGAGGCAAGGGTAGCCATTAAGACTATTCCTTAAGGCAAGGCTCCTGGTTAAGGGTACTAGTTAGGACAAGGCTACCAGTTCAGGAGACTAGTTAGGGGCACTGTACTAGTTAAGAGTACTAGTAAAGGCACGGGTGCTAGTTAAGGCTGCTAGTTAAGGCAAGGTACAAATTCAGGCCACTGCTTAAGGCAAGAGTCCTAGTTAAGGCTACTAGTTGATGCAAGAATACAAGTGAATACTACTAGTTAAGGCCAGGGTACTACTTAAGGCAACTGGTTACGGCAAGGGTAGTAGTTCTGGGTACTGATACGGCCAGGGTACTAGTTCAGACTACTAGTGAATGCGAGGGTACTAGTTAAGGGTACTACTTAAGGCTGCCAGTGAAGGCCAGGGTCTGAGTTAAGGCTACTGGAGAAGGCCAGGGTACCAGTGAAGGCAAGGCTACTAGGTAAGGGTACTAGTTAAGAGAAGGCTACTAGTTCAGGATA
Organism: Loxodonta africana; assembly: GCF_030014295.1. Classification (NCBI taxonomy): domain Eukaryota; kingdom Metazoa; phylum Chordata; class Mammalia; order Proboscidea; family Elephantidae; genus Loxodonta; species Loxodonta africana. Next base: position 81,947,920 of record NC_087361.1, on the reverse strand, counting down.
CGAGTTAGGGGCACTGTACTAGTTAAGAGTACTAGCTAAGGCACGAGTACTAGTTCAGCCCACTACTTAAGGCAAGAGTCCTAGTTAAGGCTACTCTGATGCAAGTTTACAAGTTGATACTTCTAGTTAAGGCCAGGGTCCTAGTTAAGGCAACTGGTTAAGGCAAGGCTACTAGTTAAGGCAAGGCTACTAGTTAGGGGTAGTAGTGAAGGCTTGGCCACTAGTTAAGGGTACTAGGAAGGCAAGGGCAGACGTTAAGACTATTACTTAAAGCAAGGCTACCAGTTCCGGGTACTAATTCAGACAAGGCTACTAGTTCGGGCTATTCGTTATGGCCGCTGTACTAGTTAAGAGTACTAGTTAAGGCACAGGTACTAGTTAAGGATACTAGTTCAGGCAAGGTCCAAGTGAAGGCTACTACTTAAGGCAAGACGACTAGTTTAGGCTACCAGTGGATTCAAGGGTACAAGTGAATACTACGAGTTAAGACCAGGGTACCAGTTAAGGCAGCTGGTTAAGGCCAGGGTAGGACTTATGGGGACTGAGAAGGCCAGGTACTAGTTAAGACAACTAGTTCATGCGAGGGTACTAGTGAAGGGTACTAGTTGAGGCAAGGCTACTAGTGAAGGCCAGGGTACTAGTGAAGGCTACTGGTGAAGGCCAGGGTACTAGTTAAGGCAGGGCTACTAGTTCAGGGTACTGGTAAGGCAAGGGCAGACATTAAGACTATTACTTAAGGCAAGGCTACTAGTTAAGGGTACTAGTTCAGACAAGGCTACTAGTTCAGGATACTAGTTAAGGCAAGGGGACTAGTTCAGATTCAGAATTTAGGGTACTTGTCAGGGCAAGGGTACTCTTCAAGGCTAGTTGTCTAGCCTACTGATCTATACCACTAGTCTGACTAGTCCAGCTGTCTTGTCTAGGCTACTAGTCTAGACTTCTCTTGTCTACTCTACTCTAGTCTACTTTCGTCTACCCTAGTCTACCCTAGCAAAAACCACCCTACCCTAACCTTTTCGAATCTATTCAATTGGATTCGATTCAAAGCATTTCAATGTGATTGGACGCGATGAGGCTTGAATCGGCTCATTCGGCACCATCAGCTCGATTCAGCTTGAATCGCTTCGATTCAGCTTGTTTCAACTCAATTCGACTTGGTTCAGCCTTATTCGGCTCGATTCGACTCTTTTCTACTCTAGTTTTCTCTATGCAACTCCATTCGACTCCATTCTACTCTATTCTGTTCTACCCTACCCTACCCTACTCTAATCTATTCTAATGGATTCGATTGGACGCTATTCGACGCGATTCATCACGTTTTGTTTCCATTGGGCTCGATTCGGCTAGAATTGGCTCTATTCAGCTCTATTCTGCACTATTTCACTCTATTCGACTCTACTCTTCTCTGCTCTACCGTACTGTGCTATCTTCTCTTCCTTCTATTATGTACTGTTCTATTCTATTCTGTTCTACCCTCCCAGCCGCTCCCCTCCCCTTCTCTAATCTTTGATTCTGTTCGAGTCATCGCATTTTCACGCCATTCGACCCGATTAGGCTTGAATCAGATCAATTCGCTTCGAGTCGGTTCGATTGGGCTCCATTTGGCTCCATTCAGCTCCAATGGCATCGATTCTGCTGGATTCTGCTCGATTAGGCCCTCTTTGGCCCTATTCGGCCCAACTATGCTCTATTCGACTCTTTTCTACTCCATTCGTCTCTAGTCGGCTCCGTTCTAATCCATTCCACACCATTCTGCACTATTCTCCTCTATTCTCGTCTACCCTTCCCTACCCTAATCTATTCGAATGGATTCGATTTGACCCGATTCGAAGCGATTCAACGCGATTCATCTTGTTTTGTCTCCATTCGCCTCAATTCGGCTATGTTCTGCACTATCTGACTCTTTTCTACTCTATTCTATTCTGCTGGATTCTTTCTCTTCTGTTCTGTTCTCTCCTATTCTGTTGGACTCTGTTCTATCCTACCCTACCCAACCCTACTGCACCCCACCCAAACCCACCCTACTTGAATCTATTTGATTCAATTCGATTCACTTCGACGCGATTGGACAGGATTTGAGGGGATTCGACAAGGTTCGAAGGCATTTGACGGGATTCAAAGAGATTAGGCGAGATTCCATACGATTCGACGTGATTCAGCAGAATTCTAGGAGATTGGACGCAATTCGAAGTTATTGGACGTGATGGGGCGTGATTCGTCGTGATTCGACGACATTCGATGCAATCCGATGCGATACGAAGCGATTCGACCCGGTCCGACACAAAACGATGTGATTTGATGCGATTCGACGTGATTCGACGTGATTCGACGCTATTCAGTGCCAGTCGGCGTGATTCTGCTTGATTCAGCTGGATTAGGTGCGAATCGGCTCTATAGGGCTCCTTTACGTCTCGATTCGGCTCCATTCAGCTCTGTTTTCTCTATTCGTCTCTATTTGGCCTATTCGTCTCTAATCGACTCTATTCGAGTCTATTCGACCCTACTCTTTTCTACTCTATTCTATTCCTTCTATTCTGTTCTAATCTCTTCTAGTCTACTCTACTCTATTCTATTCCACCCTCCTCTCCCCTTCTCTAATCTAGACGTTTGGATTGCATTGGATGCATTGAACGGGATTTGACGTGATTAAGCTTGAATCAGCTCGATTCTATTCCATTTGGCTCTATTCGGTTCGTTTGGCTTGAATTGCTTCGATTCTGCTCAATTCCGCCTCTTTCGGCCCTATTCTGCTCTATTCGACTCTTCTCTACTCTTTTTGTCTCTATTTGACTCCATTCTACTCCATTCTATTTATTCCACACCATTCTACACTATTCTGCTCTACTCTAGCCTACACCACTCTAATTTACTCGAATCGATTAGACGTGATTCCTCTCATTTCGACTCCATTCGGCTCTATTCAGCTGTATTCGAGTCTACCCTATTATACACTAGCCTACTCTATCGTACTCTAATCTACTCTTCTCTATTTTCTTTCTTCTTCCTATTCTGTTCTGTTCTAGTCTACTCTATTCTACCCTACCCTATGCTACCCAACTCTACTCTATTCTAATCCATTGGATTGGATTGGATTCAACCCATTTGGACACGATTCGGCTCAGTTTGGCTCTATTTAGCTCCGTTCGAATCTATTCTACTCTACTCTGTTTCCCTCTACGCTACTCTAGCCTACTGTTTTCTGTATTCGTTCTGTATTGTTCTGTTCTCTTCTATTCTCTTCTGTTTTATTCTATGCTACTCTACTTTATTCCACCCTGCCATACCCGAACCTCCCCTACTCTAATCTGTTCAATTCGATTCCATGAATTTGGACACGATTCAGGTCGAATTGGTTCGATTCATGTCCATTCGGCTCCATTTGGCTCGAAGAGTGTCGATTCAACTGGATTAGGCTCCATTAGGCTCGATTTACTGGATTTGGCTCAATTCAGCTCAATTCAGCTCGATTCGGCCCTCTTCGGCCCTCTTCAGCACTATTCGGCTCTATTCGGCTCTCTTCTACTCCTTTCGACTCCATTCGATTGCGTTGCACACCATTCTACTCCACTCAACACTGTTTTACTCTACCCTACCCTAATTGACTGGAATTGGTTCGAGGGGATTCAACGCGATTTGCCTTGTTTCTTCTCCATTTGGCTCGCTTTGACTCTATTCGACTCTGTTCTACTCTACACTATTCTGCTCTGCTCTAACCTTTTGGACTCGATTCTCTTGTATTCTTTTTATTCTCTTTTACTGTGTTCAATTCTCTTCTACTCTATTTTAACCAACCCTACTCTAATCTATTCCACTGGATTCGATTCCACGCATTTCGATGCGATTCGGCTCCAATCGGCTCCATTGCACTCCATTCATCCCTCTTGGGCTCTCATCGGTTCGATTCAGTTCTAACCGGCTCCATTTCGCCCTGGTCAGTTCTATTCAGCTTGAATAGGCTCTATTCAACTCTATATGGCTCTATGAGTCTACTCAACTCTATTATCTCTTTTCAACTCCATTCTACACCATTCTACTCCATCCGACTGTATTCTTCTCTATTCTATTGTCTTGTACTCTACCCTTCTCTAGTCTATTCTAATCGATTCGATTGGATTGGACTTGAATGGATGGGATTCAATGCATTTCAACGGGATTCGACGCGATCCAGCATGATTCCGCGGGATTCGGCGCCATTCATCTTGATTTCTATCACGTTGGGTCTTTTGGGCTCTATTTTGCTCTAGTCGCCAATATTCAACTCTATTCTTCTAGACTCTGCACTACTCGACCCTATTCTAGTCGTTCAGTTCTCTTCTATCCTGTTCTGTTCTACTGCATTTTGGTCTATCCTACCCTACTCTAACTTAGCCTACTGCAATCTGTTCTATTCTATTCAACAGACTTGAACGGGATTCGACCTGATTCAGGTCCTATCGGCTCGAATCAGCTCCTTTTTGTGCGAATTCAACTCGATTCGGTTGGACTTGGCCCTTTTCCTCTCTATTCGGCTCATTTCGGCAGGATTTGACTCGATTTGACTCTAGTCTACTCTTCTCTATTCTTTCTGGTCTATTCTAATCTATTCTTTTCTACCCTCCCCTCCCCTCATCTTACCTGCCCTACACTAAACTATTGGATTGGATTCGACACTTTTCAACGCGATTCGACATGATTCTTCTCGATTCACCTCGAATTTGGTGGATTTGGCTGCATTCAGCTCTGTTTGGCTCTATTCAACTCTATTGGACTCTATTCTACTGTACTCGTCTCTACTTCATTCTATTCGATTCTTTCTCTTGTGTTCTGTTCTGTTCTAGTCTAACCCCTCCTACTCTACCCTCCTCTACTCTAATCGATTCGATTCGATTCAATGCCTTTCAAGGCGATTCCATGGGATTAGGCTTGAATTGGCTTGATTTAGCTCAATTTGGCTTGAATCGGGTCAATTTGGCTCGATTCTGCTCGATTCAGCATCATTAGGCTCGATCCAAACGTATCCGGCCCTCTTCAGCTCTATTCAACTCTTTTCTACTTTATTCGTCTCTATTTGGCTCCATTCGACTCCATTCCACACCATTCTACTCTGTTCGGCTCCATTCTACACTATTCTATTCTCTTCTCCCCCACCCTACTCTACTCTAATCTATTCGATTCATGGAGATTTGTCTCATTTCCTCTCCATTCGACTCGATTCAGCTCGAATTGGATCTATTCATCTCTATTCTGCACTACTCGACTCTGACTATTCTACTCTACTCCACTCTACTCCATTCTACTCTTTGTATTCTCTTCTCTTCTACTCTATGCTTCTCTAGTCTATTCCTCTGTGCCCTACCCTATTGAATCCCAGCCTAACCTACACTACTCTAAGCTGTTCTATTGAATTCGATTGCATTCGATTCGACCCGATTGGACACAATTGGACGGGATTCGGTGAGATTTCATGAGATTCAATGGGTTTTGGTGGGATTGGATGGACTTCGACGGGATTCGCTGCAATAGGATGTGATTAGGTGCGATTTGGCTCGATCTAGCTTGGCTCATTTTCTGTGTCTCTATTTGGCTCATTCCAGCTCCATTCGGCTCCATTCAGCTCGAATCTGGTCGATTTGACTTGATCGGGCTCGATTGGGCTCGATTGGGCTCCACTCAGCCCTATATGTCCCTATTCGGTGCTATTCCGCTCGATTCAACTCTTTTCTAGTCTATTCATCTCGGTTTGACTGCATTTGACTCCATTCCACACCATTCTACGCTCTTCTATTCGACAGAACCCTATCCCGCCCTAGTCTTTCCTCATCTAGTCTGTTCTTTTCGATTCTGTTGTATTGGATTCTCGTTTTCTCTTTTCTCTATTCCTTCCTATGCTACTCTACCATACCGTGCACGAAACTAAGCTATCCTGACTTATCCTCTTCTATTCTATTGGATTCTGTTTTCTCTGTTCTACCGTATGCTACCCTACCTTATGACACCCTACTGGACCATACCCTACTCCATAAAAAAAGGGGTACTCAAGAAGGGTACTAGTTTGGAAAAGGGACTACCGAAGGCAAGGGGACTAGTTCAGGCTACTAGTTAGGGCCACTGTACTAGTTAAGAGTACTAGTTAATGGACGGGTACTAGTTAAGGCTACTAGGAAGGCAAGGTACAAGTGAAGGCTACTACTTCAGGCAAGCGTATTAGTTTAGGCTACTAGTTGATGCAAGGGTACAAGTTCATACTACTAATTCAGGCCAGGGTACTAGTTAAGGCAACTGGTCAAGGCAAGGGTAGTAGCTATGGGTAGCGATAAGGCCAGGGTACTAGTTAAGACTACTAGTTAATGCCAGGGTACTAGTTGAGGCAAGGGTCCTAGTGACGGCCAGGGTACTAGTTAAGGCTGGGCTACTAGTCCATTCAAGGCTACTACTTCAGGGTACTAGTTAAGGTTTGGCTACTAGTTAAGAGGACTAGTAAGGCAAGGGTAGACGTTAAGACTGTTCCTTAAGGCAAGGCGACTCGTTAAGGGTACTATTTACCACAAGGCTTCTAGTTCAGAATACTAGGTAGGGCCACTGTACTAGTTAAGAGTACTAGTTAAGGCTACTAGGAAGGCAAGGAACGAGTTTAGGCCACTACTTCAGGCAAGAGTACTAGTGTTGTCGACTAGTCGATGCAAGGGTACATGTGAATACTACTGGCTAAGTCCAGGGTGCTAGTTAAGGCAACTGGTTAAGGCAAGGGTAGTAGTTATGGGTACTGATAAGGCCAGGCTACTAGTTAAGACTACTAGTTAATGCAAGGGTACTAGTTAAGGGGACTTGTTGAGGCAAGGGTAGCCATTAAGACTATTCCTTAAGGCAAGGCTCCTGGTTAAGGGTACTAGTTAGGACAAGGCTACCAGTTCAGGAGACTAGTTAGGGGCACTGTACTAGTTAAGAGTACTAGTAAAGGCACGGGTGCTAGTTAAGGCTGCTAGTTAAGGCAAGGTACAAATTCAGGCCACTGCTTAAGGCAAGAGTCCTAGTTAAGGCTACTAGTTGATGCAAGAATACAAGTGAATACTACTAGTTAAGGCCAGGGTACTACTTAAGGCAACTGGTTACGGCAAGGGTAGTAGTTCTGGGTACTGATACGGCCAGGGTACTAGTTCAGACTACTAGTGAATGCGAGGGTACTAGTTAAGGGTACTACTAAAGGCTGCCAGTGAAGGCCAGGGTCTGAGTTAAGGCTACTGGAGAAGGCCAGGGTACCAGTGAAGGCAAGGCTACTAGTTAAGGGTACTAGTTAAGAGAAGGCTACTAGTTCAGGATACGAGTTAGGGGCACTGTACTAGTTAAGAGTACTAGCTAAGGCACGAGTACTAGTTCAGCCCACTACTTAAGGCAAGAGTCCTAGTTAAGGCTACTCTGATGCAAGTTTACAAGTTGATACTTCTAGTTAAGGCCAGGGTCCTAGTTAAGGCAACTGGTTAAGGCAAGGCTACTAGTTAAGGCAAGGCTACTAGTTAGGGGTAGTAGTGAAGGCTTGGCCACTAGTTAAGGGTACTAGGAAGGCAAGGGCAGACGTTAAGACTATTACTTAAAGCAAGGCTACCAGTTCCGGGTACTAATTCAGACAAGGCTACTAGTTCGGGCTATTCGTTATGGCCGCTGTACTAGTTAAGAGTACTAGTTAAGGCACAGGTACTAGTTAAGGATACTAGTTCAGGCAAGGTCCAAGTGAAGGCTACTACTTAAGGCAAGACGACTAGTTTAGGCTACCAGTGGATTCAAGGGTACAAGTGAATACTACGAGTTAAGACCAGGGTACCAGTTAAGGCAGCTGGTTAAGGCCAGGGTAGGACTTATGGGGACTGAGAAGGCCAGGTACTAGTTAAGACAACTAGTTCATGCGAGGGTACTAGTGAAGGGTACTAGTTGAGGCAAGGCTACTAGTGAAGGCCAGGGTACTAGTGAAGGCTACTGGTGAAGGCCAGGGTACTAGTTAAGGCAGGGCTACTAGTTCAGGGTACTGGTAAGGCAAGGGCAGACATTAAGACTATTACTTAAGGCAAGGCTACTAGTTAAGGGTACTAGTTCAGACAAGGCTACTAGTTCAGGATACTAGTTAAGGCAAGGGGACTAGTTCAGATTCAGAATTTAGGGTACTTGTCAGGGCAAGGGTACTCTTCAAGGCTAGTTGTCTAGCCTACTGATCTATACCACTAGTCTGACTAGTCCAGCTGTCTTGTCTAGGCTACTACTCTAGACTTCTCTTGTCTACTCTACTCTAGTCTACTTTCGTCTACCCTAGTCTACCCTAGCAAAAACCACCCTACCCTAACCTTTTCGAATCTATTCAATTGGATTCGATTCAAAGCATTTCAATGTGATTGGACGCGATGAGGCTTGAATCGGCTCATTCGGCACCATCAGCTCGATTCAGCTTGAATCGCTTCGATTCAGCTTGTTTCAACTCAATTCGACTTGGTTCAGCCTTATTCGGCTCGATTCGACTCTTTTCTACTCTAGTTTTCTCTATGCAACTCCATTCGACTCCATTCTACTCTATTCTGTTCTACCCTACCCTACCCTACTCTAATCTATTCTAATGGATTCGATTGGACGCTATTCGACGCGATTCATCACGTTTTGTTTCCATTGGGCTCGATTCGGCTAGAATTGGCTCTATTCAGCTCTATTCTGCACTATTTCACTCTATTCGACTCTACTCTTCTCTGCTCTACCGTACTGTGCTATCTTCTCTTCCTTCTATTATGTACTGTTCTATTCTATTCTGTTCTACCCTCCCAGCCGCTCCCCTCCCCTTCTCTAATCTTTGATTCTGTTCGAGTCATCGCATTTTCACGCCATTCGACCCGATTAGGCTTGAATCAGATCAATTCGCTTCGAGTCGGTTCGATTGGGCTCCATTTGGCTCCATTCAGCTCCAATGGCATCGATTCTGCTGGATTCTGCTCGATTAGGCCCTCTTTGGCCCTATTCGGCCCAACTATGTTCTATTCGACTCTTTTCTACTCCATTCGTCTCTAGTCGGCTCCGTTCTAATCCATTCCACACCATTCTGCACTATTCTCCTCTATTCTCGTCTACCCTTCCCTACCCTAATCTATTCGAATGGATTCGATTTGACCCGATTCGAAGCGATTCAACGCGATTCATCTTGTTTTGTCTCCATTCGCCTCAATTCGGCTATGTTCTGCACTATCTGACTCTTTTCTACTCTATTCTATTCTGCTGGATTCTTTCTCTTCTGTTCTGTTCTCTCCTATTCTGTTGGACTCTGTTCTATCCTACCCTACCCAACCCTACTGCACCCCACCCAAACCCACCCTACTTGAATCTATTTGATTCAATTCGATTCACTTCGACGCGATTGGACAGGATTTGAGGGGATTCGACAAGGTTCGAAGGCATTTGACGGGATTCAAAGAGATTAGGCGAGATTCCATACGATTCGACGTGATTCAGCAGAATTCTAGGAGATTGGACGCAATTCGAAGTTATTGGACGTGATGGGGCGTGATTCGTCGTGATTCGACGACATTCGATGCAATCCGATGCGATACGAAGCGATTCGACCCGGTCCGACACAAAACGATGTGATTTGATGCGATTCGACGTGATTCGACGTGATTCGACGCTATTCAGTGCCAGTCGGCGTGATTCTGCTTGATTCAGCTGGATTAGGTGCGAATCGGCTCTATAGGGCTCCTTTACGTCTCGATTCGGCTCCATTCAGCTCTGTTTTCTCTATTCGTCTCTATTTGGCCTATTCGTCTCTAATCGACTCTATTCGAGTCTATTCGACCCTACTCTTTTCTACTCTATTCTATTCCTTCTATTCTGTTCTAATCTCTTCTAGTCTACTCTACTCTATTCTATTCCACCCTCCTCTCCCCTTCTCTAATCTAGACGTTTGGATTGCATTGGATGCATTGAACGGGATTCGACGTGATTAAGCTTGAATCAGCTCGATTCTATTCCATTTGGCTCTATTCGGTTCGTTTGGCTTGAATTGCTTCGATTCTGCTCAATTCCGCCTCTTTCGGCCCTATTCTGCTCTATTCGACTCTTCTCTACTCTTTTTGTCTCTATTTGACTCCATTCTACTCCATTCTATTTATTCCACACCATTCTACACTATTCTGCTCTACTCTAGCCTACACCACTCTAATTTACTCGAATCGATTAGACGTGATTCCTCTCATTTCGACTCCATTCGGCTCTATTCAGCTGTATTCGAGTCTACCCTGTTATACACTAGCCTACTCTATCGTACTCTAATCTACTCTTCTCTATTTTCTTTCTTCTTCCTATTCTGTTCTGTTCTAGTCTACTCTATTCTACCCTACCCTATGCTACCCAACTCTACTCTATTCTAATCCATTGGATTGGATTGGATTCAACCCATTTGGACACGATTCGGCTCAGTTTGGCTCTATTTAGCTCCGTTCGAATCTATTCTACTCTACTCTGTTTCCCTCTACGCTACTCTAGCCTACTGTTTTCTGTATTCGTTCTGTATTGTTCTGTTCTCTTCTATTCTCTTCTGTTTTATTCTATGCTACTCTACTTTATTCCACCCTGCCATACCCGAACCTCCCCTACTCTAATCTGTTCAATTCGATTCCATGAATTTGGACACGATTCAGGTCGAATTGGTTCGATTCATGTCCATTCGGCTCCATTTGGCTCGAAGAGTGTCGATTCAACTGGATTAGGCTCCATTAGGCTCGATTTACTGGATTTGGCTCAATTCAGCTCAATTCAGCTCGATTCGGCCCTCTTCGGCCCTCTTCAGCACTATTCGGCTCTATTCGGCTCTCTTCTACTCCTTTCGACTCCATTCGATTGCGTTGCACACCATTCTACTCCACTCAACACTGTTTTACTCTACCCTACCCTAATTGACTGGAATTGGTTCGAGGGGATTCAACGCGATTTGCCTTGTTTCTTCTCCATTTGGCTCGCTTTGACTCTATTCGACTCTGTTCTACTCTACACTATTCTGCTCTGCTCTAACCTTTTGGACTCGATTCTCTTGTATTCTTTTTATTCTCTTTTACTGTGTTCAATTCTCTTCTACTCTATTTTAACCAACCCTACTCTAATCTATTCCACTGGATTCGATTCCACGCATTTCGATGCGATTCGGCTCCAATCGGCTCCATTGCACTCCATTCATCCCTCTTGGGCTCTCATCGGTTCGATTCAGTTCTAACCGGCTCCATTTCGCCCTGGTCAGTTCTATTCAGCTTGAATAGGCTCTATTCAACTCTATATGGCTCTATGAGTCTACTCAACTCTATTATCTCTTTTCAACTCCATTCTACACCATTCTACTCCATCCGACTGTATTCTTCTCTATTCTATTGTCTTGTACTCTACCCTTCTCTAGTCTATTCTAATCGATTCGATTGGATTGGACTTGAATGGATGGGATTCAATGCATTTCAACGGGATTCGACGCGATCCAGCATGATTCCGCGGGATTCGGCGCCATTCATCTTGATTTCTATCACGTTGGGTCTTTTGGGCTCTATTTTGCTCTAGTCGCCAATATTCAACTCTATTCTTCTAGACTCTGCACTACTCGACCCTATTCTAGTCTTTCAGTTCTCTTCTATCCTGTTCTGTTCTGTTCTACTGCATTTTGGTCTATCCTACCCTACTCTAACTTAGCCTACTGCAATCTGTTCTATTCTATTCAACAGACTTGAACGGGATTCGACCTGATTCAGGTCCTATCGGCTCGAATCAGCTCCTTTTTGTGCGAATTCAACTCGATTCGGTTGGACTTGGCCCTTTTTTTCTCTATTCGGCTCATTTCGGCAGGATTTGACTCGATTTGACTCTAGTCTACTCTTCTCTATTCTTTCTGGTCTATTCTAATCTATTCTTTTCTACCCTCCCCTCCCCTCATCTTACCTGCCCTACACTAAACTATTGGATTGGATTCGACACTTTTCAACGCGATTCGACATGATTCTTCTCGATTCACCTCGAATTTGGTGGATTTGGCTGCATTCAGCTCTGTTTGGCTCTATTCAACTCTATTGGACTCTATTCTACTGTACTCGTCTCTACTTCATTCTATTCGATTCTTTCTCTTGTGTTCTGTTCTGTTCTAGTCTAACCCCTCCTACTCTACCCTCCTCTACTCTAATCGATTCGATTCGATTCAATGCCTTTCAAGGCGATTCCATGGGATTAGGCTTGAATTGGCTTGATTTAGCTCAATTTGGCTTGAATCGGGTCAATTTGGCTCGATTCTGCTCGATTCAGCATCATTAGGCTCGATCCAAACGTATCCGGCCCTCTTCAGCTCTATTCAACTCTTTTCTACTTTATTCGTCTCTATTTGGCTCCATTCGACTCCATTCCACACCATTCTACTCTGTTCGGCTCCATTCTACACTATTCTATTCTCTTCTCCCCCACCCTACTCTACTCTAATCTATTCGATTCATGGAGATTTGTCTCATTTCCTCTCCATTCGACTCGATTCAGCTCGAATTGGATCTATTCATCTCTATTCTGCACTACTCGACTCTGACTATTCTACTCTACTCCACTCTACTCCATTCTACTCTTTGTATTCTCTTCTCTTCTACTCTATGCTTCTCTAGTCTATTCCTCTGTGCCCTACCCTATTGAATCCCAGCCTAACCTACACTACTCTAAGCTGTTCTATTGAATTCGATTGCATTCGATTCGACCCGATTGGACACAATTGGACGGGATTCGGTGAGATTTCATGAGATTCAATGGGTTTTGGTGGGATTGGATGGACTTCGACGGGATTCGCTGCAATAGGATGTGATTAGGTGCGATTTGGCTCGATCTAGCTTGGCTCATTTTCTGTGTCTCTATTTGGCTCATTCCAGCTCCATTCGGCTCCATTCAGCTCGAATCTGGTCGATTTGACTTGATCGGGCTCGATTGGGCTCGATTGGGCTCCACTCAGCCCTATATGTCCCTATTCGGTGCTATTCCGCTCGATTCAACTCTTTTCTAGTCTATTCATCTCGGTTTGACTGCATTTGACTCCATTCCACACCATTCTACGCTCTTCTATTCGACAGAACCCTATCCCGCCCTAGTCTTTCCTCATCTAGTCTGTTCTTTTCGATTCTGTTGTATTGGATTCTCGTTTTCTCTTTTCTCTATTCCTTCCTATGCTACTCTACCATACCGTGCACGAAACTAAGCTATCCTGACTTATCCTCTTCTATTCTATTGGATTCTGTTTTCTCTGTTCTACCGTATGCTACCCTACCTTATGACACCCTACTGGACCATACCCTACTCCATAAAAAAAGGGGTACTCAAGAAGGGTACTAGTTTGGAAAAGGGACTACCTAAGGCAAGGGGACTAGTTCAGGCTACTAGTTAGGGCCACTGTACTAGTTAAGAGTACTAGTTCATGGACGGGTACTAGTTAAGGCTACTAGGAAGGCAAGGTACAAGTGAAGGCTACTACTTCAGGCAAGCGTATTAGTTTAGGCTACTAGTTGATGCAAGGGTACAAGTTCATACTACTAATTCAGGCCAGGGTACTAGTTAAGGCAACTGGTCAAGGCAAGGGTAGTAGCTATGGGTAGCGATAAGGCCAGGGTACTAGTTAAGACTACTAGTTAATGCCAGGGTACTAGTTGAGGCAAGGGTCCTAGTGACGGCCAGGGTACTAGTTAAGGCTGGGCTACTAGTCCATTCAAGGCTACTACTTCAGGGTACTAGTTAAGGTTTGGCTACTAGTTAAGAGGACTAGTAAGGCAAGGGTAGACGTTAAGACTGTTCCTTAAGGCAAGGCGACTCGTTAAGGGTACTATTTACCACAAGGCTTCTAGTTCAGAATACTAGGTAGGGCCACTGTACTAGTTAAGAGTACTAGTTAAGGCTACTAGGAAGGCAAGGAACGAGTTTAGGCCACTACTTCAGGCAAGAGTACTAGTGTTGTCGACTAGTCGATGCAAGGGTACATGTGAATACTACTGGCTAAGTCCAGGGTGCTAGTTAAGGCAACTGGTTAAGGCAAGGGTAGTAGTTATGGGTACTGATAAGGCCAGGCTACTAGTTAAGACTACTAGTTAATGCAAGGGTACTAGTTAAGGGGACTTGTTGAGGCAAGGGTAGCCATTAAGACTATTCCTTAAGGCAAGGCTCCTGGTTAAGGGTACTAGTTAGGACAAGGCTACCAGTTCAGGAGACTAGTTAGGGGCACTGTACTAGTTAAGAGTACTAGTAAAGGCACGGGTGCTAGTTAAGGCTGCTAGTTAAGGCAAGGTACAAATTCAGGCCACTGCTTAAGGCAAGAGTCCTAGTTAAGGCTACTAGTTGATGCAAGAATACAAGTGAATACTACTAGTTAAGGCCAGGGTACTACTTAAGGCAACTGGTTACGGCAAGGGTAGTAGTTCTGGGTACTGATACGGCCAGGGTACTAGTTCAGACTACTAGTGAATGCGAGGGTACTAGTTAAGGGTACTACTAAAGGCTGCCAGTGAAGGCCAGGGTCTGAGTTAAGGCTACTGGAGAAGGCCAGGGTACCAGTGAAGGCAAGGCTACTAGGTAAGGGTACTAGTTAAGAGAAGGCTACTAGTTCAGGATACGAGTTAGGGGCACTGTACTAGTTAAGAGTACTAGCTAAGGCACGAGTACTAGTTCAGCCCACTACTTAAGGCAAGAGTCCTAGTTAAGGCTACTCTGATGCAAGTTTACAAGTTGATACTTCTAGTTAAGGCCAGGGTCCTAGTTAAGGCAACTGGTTAAGGCAAGGCTACTAGTTAAGGCAAGGCTACTAGTTAGGGGTAGTAGTGAAGGCTTGGCTACTAGTTAAGGGTACTAGGAAGGCAAGGGCAGACGTTAAGACTATTACTTAAAGCAAGGCTACCAGTTCCGGGTACTAATTCAGACAAGGCTACTAGTTCGGGCTATTCGTTATGGCCGCTGTACTAGTTAAGAGTACTAGTTAAGGCACAGGTACTAGTTAAGGATACTAGTTCAGGCAAGGTCCAAGTGAAGGCTACTACTTAAGGCAAGACGACTAGTTTAGGCTACCAGTGGATTCAAGGGTACAAGTGAATACTACGAGTTAAGACCAGGGTACCAGTTAAGGCAGCTGGTTAAGGCCAGGGTAGGACTTATGGGGACTGAGAAGGCCAGGTACTAGTTAAGACAACTAGTTCATGCGAGGGTACTAGTGAAGGGTACTAGTTGAGGCAAGGCTACTAGTGAAGGCCAGGGTACTAGTGAAGGCTACTGGTGAAGGCCAGGGTACTAGTTAAGGCAGGGCTACTAGTTCAGGGTACTGGTAAGGCAAGGGCAGACATTAAGACTATTACTTAAGGCAAGGCTACTAGTTAAGGGTACTAGTTCAGACAAGGCTACTAGTTCAGGATACTAGTTAAGGCAAGGGGACTAGTTCAGATTCAGAATTTAGGGTACTTGTCAGGGCAAGGGTACTCTTCAAGGCTAGTTGTCTAGCCTACTGATCTATACCACTAGTCTGACTAGTCCAGCTGTCTTGTCTAGGCTACTAGTCTAGACTTCTCTTGTCTACTCTACTCTAGTCTACTTTCGTCTACCCTAGTCTACCCTAGCAAAAACCACCCTACCCTAACCTTTTCGAATCTATTCAATTGGATTCGATTCAAAGCATTTCAATGTGATTGGACGCGATGAGGCTTGAATCGGCTCATTCGGCACCATCAGCTCGATTCAGCTTGAATCGCTTCGATTCAGCTTGTTTCAACTCAATTCGACTTGGTTCAGCCTTATTCGGCTCGATTCGACTCTTTTCTACTCTAGTTTTCTCTATGCAACTCCATTCGACTCCATTCTACTCTATTCTGTTCTACCCTACCCTACCCTACTCTAATCTATTCTAATGGATTCGATTGGACGCTATTCGACGCGATTCATCACGTTTTGTTTCCATTGGGCTCGATTCGGCTAGAATTGGCTCTATTCAGCTCTATTCTGCACTATTTCACTCTATTCGACTCTACTCTTCTCTGCTCTACCGTACTGTGCTATCTTCTCTTCCTTCTATTATGTACTGTTCTATTCTATTCTGTTCTACCCTCCCAGCCGCTCCCCTCCCCTTCTCTAATCTTTGATTCTGTTCGAGTCATCGCATTTTCACGCCATTCGACCCGATTAGGCTTGAATCAGATCAATTCGCTTCGAGTCGGTTCGATTGGGCTCCATTTGGCTCCATTCAGCTCCAATGGCATCGATTCTGCTGGATTCTGCTCGATTAGGCCCTCTTTGGCCCTATTCGGCCCAACTATGCTCTATTCGACTCTTTTCTACTCCATTCGTCTCTAGTCGGCTCCGTTCTAATCCATTCCACACCATTCTGCACTATTCTCCTCTATTCTCGTCTACCCTTCCCTACCCTAATCTATTCGAATGGATTCGATTTGACCCGATTCGAAGCGATTCAACGCGATTCATCTTGTTTTGTCTCCATTCGCCTCAATTCGGCTATGTTCTGCACTATCTGACTCTTTTCTACTCTATTCTATTCTGCTGGATTCTTTCTCTTCTGTTCTGTTCTCTCCTATTCTGTTGGACTCTGTTCTATCCTACCCTACCCAACCCTACTGCACCCCACCCAAACCCACCCTACTTGAATCTATTTGATTCAATTCGATTCACTTCGACGCGATTGGACAGGATTTGAGGGGATTCGACAAGGTTCGAAGGCATTTGACGGGATTCAAAGAGATTAGGCGAGATTCCATACGATTCGACGTGATTCAGCAGAATTCTAGGAGATTGGACGCAATTCGAAGTTATTGGACGTGATGGGGCGTGATTCGTCGTGATTCGACGACATTCGATGCAATCCGATGCGATACGAAGCGATTCGACCCGGTCCGACACAAAACGATGTGATTTGATGCGATTCGACGTGATTCGACGTGATTCGACGCTATTCAGTGACAGTCGGCGTGATTCTGCTTGATTCAGCTGGATTAGGTGCGAATCGGCTCTATAGGGCTCCTTTACGTCTCGATTCGGCTCCATTCAGCTCTGTTTTCTCTATTCGTCTCTATTTGGCCTATTCGTCTCTAATCGACTCTATTCGAGTCTATTCGACCCTACTCTTTTCTACTCTATTCTATTCCTTCTATTCTGTTCTAATCTCTTCTAGTCTACTCTACTCTATTCTATTCCACCCTCCTCTCCCCTTCTCTAATCTAGACGTTTGGATTGCATTGGATGCATTGAACGGGATTCGACGTGATTAAGCTTGAATCAGCTCGATTCTATTCCATTTGGCTCTATTCGGTTCGTTTGGCTTGAATTGCTTCGATTCTGCTCAATTCCGCCTCTTTCGGCCCTATTCTGCTCTATTCGACTCTTCTCTACTCTTTTTGTCTCTATTTGACTCCATTCTACTCCATTCTATTTATTCCACACCATTCTACACTATTCTGCTCTACTCTAGCCTACACCACTCTAATTTACTCGAATCGATTAGACGTGATTCCTCTCATTTCGACTCCATTCGGCTCTATTCAGCTGTATTCGAGTCTACCCTATTATACACTAGCCTACTCTATCGTACTCTAATCTACTCTTCTCTATTTTCTTTCTTCTTCCTATTCTGTTCTGTTCTAGTCTACTCTATTCTACCCTACCCTATGCTACCCAACTCTACTCTATTCTAATCCATTGGATTGGATTGGATTCAACCCATTTGGACACGATTCGGCTCAGTTTGGCTCTATTTAGCTCCGTTCGAATCTATTCTACTCTACTCTGTTTCCCTCTACGCTACTCTAGCCTACTGTTTTCTGTATTCGTTCTGTATTGTTCTGTTCTCTTCTATTCTCTTCTGTTTTATTCTATGCTACTCTACTTTATTCCACCCTGCCATACCCGAACCTCCCCTACTCTAATCTGTTCAATTCGATTCCATGAATTTGGACACGATTCAGGTCGAATTGGTTCGATTCATGTCCATTCGGCTCCATTTGGCTCGAAGAGTGTCGATTCAACTGGATTAGGCTCCATTAGGCTCGATTTACTGGATTTGGCTCAATTCAGCTCAATTCAGCTCGATTCGGCCCTCTTCGGCCCTCTTCAGCACTATTCGGCTCTATTCGGCTCTCTTCTACTCCTTTCGACTCCATTCGATTGCGTTGCACACCATTCTACTCCACTCAACACTGTTTTACTCTACCCTACCCTAATTGACTGGAATTGGTTCGAGGGGATTCAACGCGATTTGCCTTGTTTCTTCTCCATTTGGCTCGCTTTGACTCTATTCGACTCTGTTCTACTCTACACTATTCTGCTCTGCTCTAACCTTTTGGACTCGATTCTCTTGTATTCTTTTTATTCTCTTTTACTGTGTTCAATTCTCTTCTACTCTATTTTAACCAACCCTACTCTAATCTATTCCACTGGATTCGATTCCACGCATTTCGATGCGATTCGGCTCCAATCGGCTCCGTTGCACTCCATTCATCCCTCTTGGGCTCTCATCGGTTCGATTCAGTTCTAACCGGCTCCATTTCGCCCTGGTCAGTTCTATTCAGCTTGAATAGGCTCTATTCAACTCTATATGGCTCTATGAGTCTACTCAACTCTATTATCTCTTTTCAACTCCATTCTACACCATTCTACTCCATCCGACTGTATTCTTCTCTATTCTATTGTCTTGTACTCTACCCTTCTCTAGTCTATTCTAATCGATTCGATTGGATTGGACTTGAATGGATGGGATTCAATGCATTTCAACGGGATTCGACGCGATCCAGCATGATTCCGCGGGATTCGGCGCCATTCATCTTGATTTCTATCACGTTGGGTCTTTTGGGCTCTATTTTGCTCTAGTCGCCAATATTCAACTCTATTCTTCTAGACTCTGCACTACTCGACCCTATTCTAGTCTTTCAGTTCTCTTCTATCCTGTTCTGTTCTGTTCTACTGCATTTTGGTCTATCCTACCCTACTCTAACTTAGCCTACTGCAATCTGTTCTATTCTATTCAACAGACTTGAACGGGATTCGACCTGATTCAGGTCCTATCGGCTCGAATCAGCTCCTTTTTGTGCGAATTCAACTCGATTCGGTTGGACTTGGCCCTTTTCCTCTCTATTCGGCTCATTTCGGCAGGATTTGACTCGATTTGACTCTAGTCTACTCTTCTCTATTCTTTCTGGTCTATTCTAATCTATTCTTTTCTACCCTCCCCTCCCCTCATCTTACCTGCCCTACACTAAACTATTGGATTGGATTCGACACTTTTCAACGCGATTCGACATGATTCTTCTCGATTCACCTCGAATTTGGTGGATTTGGCTGCATTCAGCTCTGTTTGGCTCTATTCAACTCTATTGGACTCTATTCTACTGTACTCGTCTCTACTTCATTCTATTCGATTCTTTCTCTTGTGTTCTGTTCTGTTCTAGTCTAACCCCTCCTACTCTACCCTCCTCTACTCTAATCGATTCGATTCGATTCAATGCCTTTCAAGGCGATTCCATGGGATTAGGCTTGAATTGGCTTGATTTAGCTCAATTTGGCTTGAATCGGGTCAATTTGGCTCGATTCTGCTCGATTCAGCATCATTAGGCTCGATCCAAACGTATCCGGCCCTCTTCAGCTCTATTCAACTCTTTTCTACTTTATTCGTCTCTATTTGGCTCCATTCGACTCCATTCCACACCATTCTACTCTGTTCGGCTCCATTCTACACTATTCTATTCTCTTCTCCCCCACCCTACTCTACTCTAATCTATTCGATTCATGGAGATTTGTCTCATTTCCTCTCCATTCGACTCGATTCAGCTCGAATTGGATCTATTCATCTCTATTCTGCACTACTCGACTCTGACTATTCTACTCTACTCCACTCTACTCCATTCTACTCTTTGTATTCTCTTCTCTTCTACTCTATGCTTCTCTAGTCTATTCCTCTGTGCCCTACCCTATTGAATCCCAGCCTAACCTACACTACTCTAAGCTGTTCTATTGAATTCGATTGCATTCGATTCGACCCGATTGGACACAATTGGACGGGATTCGGTGAGATTTCATGAGATTCAATGGGTTTTGGTGGGATTGGATGGACTTCGACGGGATTCGCTGCAATAGGATGTGATTAGGTGCGATTTGGCTCGATCTAGCTTGGCTCATTTTCTGTGTCTCTATTTGGCTCATTCCAGCTCCATTCGGCTCCATTCAGCTCGAATCTGGTCGATTTGACTTGATCGGGCTCGATTGGGCTCGATTGGGCTCCACTCAGCCCTATATGTCCCTATTCGGTGCTATTCCGCTCGATTCAACTCTTTTCTAGTCTATTCATCTCGGTTTGACTGCATTTGACTCCATTCCACACCATTCTACGCTCTTCTATTCGACAGAACCCTATCCCGCCCTAGTCTTTCCTCATCTAGTCTGTTCTTTTCGATTCTGTTGTATTGGATTCTCGTTTTCTCTTTTCTCTATTCCTTCCTATGCTACTCTACCATACCGTGCACGAAACTAAGCTATCCTGACTTATCCTCTTCTATTCTATTGGATTCTGTTTTCTCTGTTCTACCGTATGCTACCCTACCTTATGACACCCTACTGGACCATACCCTACTCCATAAAAAAAGGGGTACTCAAGAAGGGTACTAGTTTGGAAAAGGGACTACCGAAGGCAAGGGGACTAGTTCAGGCTACTAGTTAGGGCCACTGTACTAGTTAAGAGTACTAGTTCATGGACGGGTACTAGTTAAGGCTACTAGGAAGGCAAGGTACAAGTGAAGGCTACTACTTCAGGCAAGCGTATTAGTTTAGGCTACTAGTTGATGCAAGGGTACAAGTTCATACTACTAATTCAGGCCAGGGTACTAGTTAAGGCAACTGGTCAAGGCAAGGGTAGTAGCTATGGGTAGCGATAAGGCCAGGGTACTAGTTAAGACTACTAGTTAATGCCAGGGTACTAGTTGAGGCAAGGGTCCTAGTGACGGCCAGGGTACTAGTTAAGGCTGGGCTACTAGTCCATTCAAGGCTACTACTTCAGGGTACTAGTTAAGGTTTGGCTACTAGTTAAGAGGACTAGTAAGGCAAGGGTAGACGTTAAGACTGTTCCTTAAGGCAAGGCGACTCGTTAAGGGTACTATTTACCACAAGGCTTCTAGTTCAGAATACTAGGTAGGGCCACTGTACTAGTTAAGAGTACTAGTTAAGGCTACTAGGAAGGCAAGGAACGAGTTTAGGCCACTACTTCAGGCAAGAGTACTAGTGTTGTCGACTAGTCGATGCAAGGGTACATGTGAATACTACTGGCTAAGTCCAGGGTGCTAGTTAAGGCAACTGGTTAAGGCAAGGGTAGTAGTTATGGGTACTGATAAGGCCAGGCTACTAGTTAAGACTACTAGTTAATGCAAGGGTACTAGTTAAGGGGACTTGTTGAGGCAAGGGTAGCCATTAAGACTATTCCTTAAGGCAAGGCTCCTGGTTAAGGGTACTAGTTAGGACAAGGCTACCAGTTCAGGAGACTAGTTAGGGGCACTGTACTAGTTAAGAGTACTAGTAAAGGCACGGGTGCTAGTTAAGGCTGCTAGTTAAGGCAAGGTACAAATTCAGGCCACTGCTTAAGGCAAGAGTCCTAGTTAAGGCTACTAGTTGATGCAAGAATACAAGTGAATACTACTAGTTAAGGCCAGGGTACTACTTAAGGCAACTGGTTACGGCAAGGGTAGTAGTTCTGGGTACTGATACGGCCAGGGTACTAGTTCAGACTACTAGTGAATGCGAGGGTACTAGTTAAGGGTACTACTAAAGGCTGCCAGTGAAGGCCAGGGTCTGAGTTAAGGCTACTGGAGAAGGCCAGGGTACCAGTGAAGGCAAGGCTACTAGGTAAGGGTACTAGTTAAGAGAAGGCTACTAGTTCAGGATACGAGTTAGGGGCACTGTACTAGTTAAGAGTACTAGCTAAGGCACGAGTACTAGTTCAGCCCACTACTTAAGGCAAGAGTCCTAGTTAAGGCTACTCTGATGCAAGTTTACAAGTTGATACTTCTAGTTAAGGCCAGGGTCCTAGTTAAGGCAACTGGTTAAGGCAAGGCTACTAGTTAAGGCAAGGCTACTAGTTAGGGGTAGTAGTGAAGGCTTGGCCACTAGTTAAGGGTACTAGGAAGGCAAGGGCAGACGTTAAGACTATTACTTAAAGCAAGGCTACCAGTTCCGGGTACTAATTCAGACAAGGCTACTAGTTCGGGCTATTCGTTATGGCCGCTGTACTAGTTAAGAGTACTAGTTAAGGCACAGGTACTAGTTAAGGATACTAGTTCAGGCAAGGTCCAAGTGAAGGCTACTACTTAAGGCAAGACGACTAGTTTAGGCTACCAGTGGATTCAAGGGTACAAGTGAATACTACGAGTTAAGACCAGGGTACCAGTTAAGGCAGCTGGTTAAGGCCAGGGTAGGACTTATGGGGACTGAGAAGGCCAGGTACTAGTTAAGACAACTAGTTCATGCGAGGGTACTAGTGAAGGGTACTAGTTGAGGCAAGGCTACTAGTGAAGGCCAGGGTACTAGTGAAGGCTACTGGTGAAGGCCAGGGTACTAGTTAAGGCAGGGCTACTAGTTCAGGGTACTGGTAAGGCAAGGGCAGACATTAAGACTATTACTTAAGGCAAGGCTACTAGTTAAGGGTACTAGTTCAGACAAGGCTACTAGTTCAGGATACTAGTTAAGGCAAGGGGACTAGTTCAGATTCAGAATTTAGGGTACTTGTCAGGGCAAGGGTACTCTTCAAGGCTAGTTGTCTAGCCTACTGATCTATACCACTAGTCTGACTAGTCCAGCTGTCTTGTCTAGGCTACTAGTCTAGACTTCTCTTGTCTACTCTACTCTAGTCTACTTTCGTCTACCCTAGTCTACCCTAGCAAAAACCACCCTACCCTAACCTTTTCGAATCTATTCAATTGGATTCGATTCAAAGCATTTCAATGTGATTGGACGTGATGAGGCTTGAATCGGCTCATTCGGCACCATCAGCTCGATTCAGCTTGAATCGCTTCGATTCAGCTTGTTTCAACTCAATTCGACTTGGTTCAGCCTTATTCGGCTCGATTCGACTCTTTTCTACTCTAGTTTTCTCTATGCAACTCCATTCGACTCCATTCTACTCTATTCTGTTCTACCCTACCCTACTCTAATCTATTCTAATGGATTCGATTGGACGCTATTCGACGCGATTCATCACGTTTTGTTTCCATTGGGCTCGATTCGGCTAGAATTGGCTCTATTCAGCTCTATTCTGCACTATTTCACTCTATTCGACTCTACTCTTCTCTGCTCTACCGTACTGTGCTATCTTCTCTTCCTTCTATTATGTACTGTTCTATTCTATTCTGTTCTACCCTCCCAGCCGCTCCCCTCCCCTTCTCTAATCTTTGATTCTGTTCGAGTCATCGCATTTTCACGCCATTCGACCCGATTAGGCTTGAATCAGATCAATTCGCTTCGAGTCGGTTCGATTGGGCTCCATTTGGCTCCATTCAGCTCCAATGGCATCGATTCTGCTGGATTCTGCTCGATTAGGCCCTCTTTGGCCCTATTCGGCCCAACTATGCTCTATTCGACTCTTTTCTACTCCATTCGTCTCTAGTCGGCTCCGTTCTAATCCATTCCACACCATTCTGCACTATTCTCCTCTATTCTCGTCTACCCTTCCCTACCCTAATCTATTCGAATGGATTCGATTTGACCCGATTCGAAGCGATTCAACGCGATTCATCTTGTTTTGTCTCCATTCGCCTCAATTCGGCTATGTTCTGCACTATCTGACTCTTTTCTACTCTATTCTATTCTGCTGGATTCTTTCTCTTCTGTTCTGTTCTCTCCTATTCTGTTGGACTCTGTTCTATCCTACCCTACCCAACCCTACTGCACCCCACCCAAACCCACCCTACTTGAATCTATTTGATTCAATTCGATTCACTTCGACGCGATTGGACAGGATTTGAGGGGATTCGACAAGGTTCGAAGGCATTTGACGGGATTCAAAGAGATTAGGCGAGATTCCATACGATTCGACGTGATTCAGCAGAATTCTAGGAGATTGGACGCAATTCGAAGTTATTGGACGTGATGGGGCGTGATTCGTCGTGATTCGACGACATTCGATGCAATCCGATGCGATACGAAGCGATTCGACCCGGTCCGACACAAAACGATGTGATTTGATGCGATTCGACGTGATTCGACGTGATTCGACGCTATTCAGTGACAGTCGGCGTGATTCTGCTTGATTCAGCTGGATTAGGTGCGAATCGGCTCTATAGGGCTCCTTTACGTCTCGATTCGGCTCCATTCAGCTCTGTTTTCTCTATTCGTCTCTATTTGGCCTATTCGTCTCTAATCGACTCTATTCGAGTCTATTCGACCCTACTCTTTTCTACTCTATTCTATTCCTTCTATTCTGTTCTAATCTCTTCTAGTCTACTCTACTCTATTCTATTCCACCCTCCTCTCCCCTTCTCTAATCTAGACGTTTGGATTGCATTGGATGCATTGAACGGGATTCGACGTGATTAAGCTTGAATCAGCTCGATTCTATTCCATTTGGCTCTATTCGGTTCGTTTGGCTTGAATTGCTTCGATTCTGCTCAATTCCGCCTCTTTCGGCCCTATTCTGCTCTATTCGACTCTTCTCTACTCTTTTTGTCTCTATTTGACTCCATTCTACTCCATTCTATTTATTCCACACCATTCTACACTATTCTGCTCTACTCTAGCCTACACCACTCTAATTTACTCGAATCGATTAGACGTGATTCCTCTCATTTCGACTCCATTCGGCTCTATTCAGCTGTATTCGAGTCTACCCTATTATACACTAGCCTACTCTATCGTACTCTAATCTACTCTTCTCTATTTTCTTTCTTCTTCCTATTCTGTTCTGTTCTAGTCTACTCTATTCTACCCTACCCTATGCTACCCAACTCTACTCTATTCTAATCCATTGGATTGGATTGGATTCAACCCATTTGGACACGATTCGGCTCAGTTTGGCTCTATTTAGCTCCGTTCGAATCTATTCTACTCTACTCTGTTTCCCTCTACGCTACTCTAGCCTACTGTTTTCTGTATTCGT
Organism: Loxodonta africana; assembly: GCF_030014295.1. Taxonomy (NCBI): domain Eukaryota; kingdom Metazoa; phylum Chordata; class Mammalia; order Proboscidea; family Elephantidae; genus Loxodonta; species Loxodonta africana. The sequence goes on along the minus strand of NC_087361.1, from coordinate 81,922,815 downwards.
TCTGTATTGTTCTGTTCTCTTCTATTCTCTTCTGTTTTATTCTATGCTACTCTACTTTATTCCACCCTGCCATACCCGAACCTCCCCTACTCTAATCTGTTCAATTCGATTCCATGAATTTGGACACGATTCAGGTCGAATTGGTTCGATTCATGTCCATTCGGCTCCATTTGGCTCGAAGAGTGTCGATTCAACTGGATTAGGCTCCATTAGGCTCGATTTACTGGATTTGGCTCAATTCAGCTCAATTCAGCTCGATTCGGCCCTCTTCGGCCCTCTTCAGCACTATTCGGCTCTATTCGGCTCTCTTCTACTCCTTTCGACTCCATTCGATTGCGTTGCACACCATTCTACTCCACTCAACACTGTTTTACTCTACCCTACCCTAATTGACTGGAATTGGTTCGAGGGGATTCAACGCGATTTGCCTTGTTTCTTCTCCATTTGGCTCGCTTTGACTCTATTCGACTCTGTTCTACTCTACACTATTCTGCTCTGCTCTAACCTTTTGGACTCGATTCTCTTGTATTCTTTTTATTCTCTTTTACTGTGTTCAATTCTCTTCTACTCTATTTTAACCAACCCTACTCTAATCTATTCCACTGGATTCGATTCCACGCATTTCGATGCGATTCGGCTCCAATCGGCTCCGTTGCACTCCATTCATCCCTCTTGGGCTCTCATCGGTTCGATTCAGTTCTAACCGGCTCCATTTCGCCCTGGTCAGTTCTATTCAGCTTGAATAGGCTCTATTCAACTCTATATGGCTCTATGAGTCTACTCAACTCTATTATCTCTTTTCAACTCCATTCTACACCATTCTACTCCATCCGACTGTATTCTTCTCTATTCTATTGTCTTGTACTCTACCCTTGTCTAGTCTATTCTAATCGATTCGATTGGATTGGACTTGAATGGATGGGATTCAATGCATTTCAACGGGATTCGACGCGATCCAGCATGATTCCGCGGGATTCGGCGCCATTCATCTTGATTTCTATCACGTTGGGTCTTTTGGGCTCTATTTTGCTCTAGTCGCCAATATTCAACTCTATTCTTCTAGACTCTGCACTACTCGACCCTATTCTAGTCTTTCAGTTCTCTTCTATCCTGTTCTGTTCTGTTCTACTGCATTTTGGTCTATCCTACCCTACTCTAACTTAGCCTACTGCAATCTGTTCTATTCTATTCAACAGACTTGAACGGGATTCGACCTGATTCAGGTCCTATCGGCTCGAATCAGCTCCTTTTTGTGCGAATTCAACTCGATTCGGTTGGACTTGGCCCTTTTCCTCTCTATTCGGCTCATTTCGGCAGGATTTGACTCGATTTGACTCTAGTCTACTCTTCTCTATTCTTTCTGGTCTATTCTAATCTATTCTTTTCTACCCTCCCCTCCCCTCATCTTACCTGCCCTACACTAAACTATTGGATTGGATTCGACACTTTTCAACGCGATTCGACATGATTCTTCTCGATTCACCTCGAATTTGGTGGATTTGGCTGCATTCAGCTCTGTTTGGCTCTATTCAACTCTATTGGACTCTATTCTACTGTACTCGTCTCTACTTCATTCTATTCGATTCTTTCTCTTGTGTTCTGTTCTGTTCTAGTCTAACCCCTCCTACTCTACCCTCCTCTACTCTAATCGATTCGATTCGATTCAATGCCTTTCAAGGCGATTCCATGGGATTAGGCTTGAATTGGCTTGATTTAGCTCAATTTGGCTTGAATCGGGTCAATTTGGCTCGATTCTGCTCGATTCAGCATCATTAGGCTCGATCCAAACGTATCCGGCCCTCTTCAGCTCTATTCAACTCTTTTCTACTTTATTCGTCTCTATTTGGCTCCATTCGACTCCATTCCACACCATTCTACTCTGTTCGGCTCCATTCTACACTATTCTATTCTCTTCTCCCCCACCCTACTCTACTCTAATCTATTCGATTCATGGAGATTTGTCTCATTTCCTCTCCATTCGACTCGATTCAGCTCGAATTGGATCTATTCATCTCTATTCTGCACTACTCGACTCTGACTATTCTACTCTACTCCACTCTACTCCATTCTACTCTTTGTATTCTCTTCTCTTCTACTCTATGCTTCTCTAGTCTATTCCTCTGTGCCCTACCCTATTGAATCCCAGCCTAACCTACACTACTCTAAGCTGTTCTATTGAATTCGATTGCATTCGATTCGACCCGATTGGACACAATTGGACGGGATTCGGTGAGATTTCATGAGATTCAATGGGTTTTGGTGGGATTGGATGGACTTCGACGGGATTCGCTGCAATAGGATGTGATTAGGTGCGATTTGGCTCGATCTAGCTTGGCTCATTTTCTGTGTCTCTATTTGGCTCATTCCAGCTCCATTCGGCTCCATTCAGCTCGAATCTGGTCGATTTGACTTGATCGGGCTCGATTGGGCTCGATTGGGCTCCACTCAGCCCTATATGTCCCTATTCGGTGCTATTCCGCTCGATTCAACTCTTTTCTAGTCTATTCATCTCGGTTTGACTGCATTTGACTCCATTCCACACCATTCTACGCTCTTCTATTCGACAGAACCCTATCCCGCCCTAGTCTTTCCTCATCTAGTCTGTTCTTTTCGATTCTGTTGTATTGGATTCTCGTTTTCTCTTTTCTCTATTCCTTCCTATGCTACTCTACCATACCGTGCACGAAACTAAGCTATCCTGACTTATCCTCTTCTATTCTATTGGATTCTGTTTTCTCTGTTCTACCGTATGCTACCCTACCTTATGACACCCTACTGGACCATACCCTACTCCATAAAAAAAGGGGTACTCAAGAAGGGTACTAGTTTGGAAAAGGGACTACCTAAGGCAAGGGGACTAGTTCAGGCTACTAGTTAGGGCCACTGTACTAGTTAAGAGTACTAGTTAAGAGTACTAGTTCATGGACGGGTACTAGTTAAGGCTACTAGGAAGGCAAGGTACAAGTGAAGGCTACTACTTCAGGCAAGCGTATTAGTTTAGGCTACTAGTTGATGCAAGGGTACAAGTTCATACTACTAATTCAGGCCAGGGTACTAGTTAAGGCAACTGGTCAAGGCAAGGGTAGTAGCTATGGGTAGCGATAAGGCCAGGGTACTAGTTAAGACTACTAGTTAATGCCAGGGTACTAGTTGAGGCAAGGGTCCTAGTGACGGCCAGGGTACTAGTTAAGGCTGGGCTACTAGTCCATTCAAGGCTACTACTTCAGGGTACTAGTTAAGGTTTGGCTACTAGTTAAGAGGACTAGTAAGGCAAGGGTAGACGTTAAGACTGTTCCTTAAGGCAAGGCGACTCGTTAAGGGTACTATTTACCACAAGGCTTCTAGTTCAGAATACTAGGTAGGGCCACTGTACTAGTTAAGAGTACTAGTTAAGGCTACTAGGAAGGCAAGGAACGAGTTTAGGCCACTACTTCAGGCAAGAGTACTAGTGTTGTCTACTAGTCGATGCAAGGGTACATGTGAATACTACTGGCTAAGTCCAGGGTGCTAGTTAAGGCAACTGGTTAAGGCAAGGGTAGTAGTTATGGGTACTGATAAGGCCAGGCTACTAGTTAAGACTACTAGTTAATGCAAGGGTACTAGTTAAGGGGACTTGTTGAGGCAAGGGTAGCCATTAAGACTATTCCTTAAGGCAAGGCTCCTGGTTAAGGGTACTAGTTAGGACAAGGCTACCAGTTCAGGAGACTAGTTAGGGGCACTGTACTAGTTAAGAGTACTAGTAAAGGCACGGGTGCTAGTTAAGGCTGCTAGTTAAGGCAAGGTACAAATTCAGGCCACTGCTTAAGGCAAGAGTCCTAGTTAAGGCTACTAGTTGATGCAAGAATACAAGTGAATACTACTAGTTAAGGCCAGGGTACTACTTAAGGCAACTGGTTACGGCAAGGGTAGTAGTTCTGGGTACTGATACGGCCAGGGTACTAGTTCAGACTACTAGTGAATGCGAGGGTACTAGTTAAGGGTACTACTAAAGGCTGCCAGTGAAGGCCAGGGTCTGAGTTAAGGCTACTGGAGAAGGCCAGGGTACCAGTGAAGGCAAGGCTACTAGGTAAGGGTACTAGTTAAGAGAAGGCTACTAGTTCAGGATACGAGTTAGGGGCACTGTACTAGTTAAGAGTACTAGCTAAGGCACGAGTACTAGTTCAGCCCACTACTTAAGGCAAGAGTCCTAGTTAAGGCTACTCTGATGCAAGTTTACAAGTTGATACTTCTAGTTAAGGCCAGGGTCCTAGTTAAGGCAACTGGTTAAGGCAAGGCTACTAGTTAAGGCAAGGCTACTAGTTAGGGGTAGTAGTGAAGGCTTGGCCACTAGTTAAGGGTACTAGGAAGGCAAGGGCAGACGTTAAGACTATTACTTAAAGCAAGGCTACCAGTTCCGGGTACTAATTCAGACAAGGCTACTAGTTTGGGCTATTCGTTATGGCCGCTGTACTAGTTAAGAGTACTAGTTAAGGCACAGGTACTAGTTAAGGATACTAGTTCAGGCAAGGTCCAAGTGAAGGCTACTACTTAAGGCAAGACGACTAGTTTAGGCTACCAGTGGATTCAAGGGTACAAGTGAATACTACGAGTTAAGACCAGGGTACCAGTTAAGGCAGCTGGTTAAGGCCAGGGTAGGACTTATGGGGACTGAGAAGGCCAGGTACTAGTTAAGACAACTAGTTCATGCGAGGGTACTAGTGAAGGGTACTAGTTGAGGCAAGGCTACTAGTGAAGGCCAGGGTACTAGTGAAGGCTACTGGTGAAGGCCAGGGTACTAGTTAAGGCAGGGCTACTAGTTCAGGGTACTGGTAAGGCAAGGGCAGACATTAAGACTATTACTTAAGGCAAGGCTACTAGTTAAGGGTACTAGTTCAGACAAGGCTACTAGTTCAGGATACTAGTTAAGGCAAGGGGACTAGTTCAGATTCAGAATTTAGGGTACTTGTCAGGGCAAGGGTACTCTTCAAGGCTAGTTGTCTAGCCTACTGATCTATACCACTAGTCTGACTAGTCCAGCTGTCTTGTCTAGGCTACTAGTCTAGACTTCTCTTGTCTACTCTACTCTAGTCTACTTTCGTCTACCCTAGTCTACCCTAGCAAAAACCACCCTACCCTAACCTTTTCGAATCTATTCAATTGGATTCGATTCAAAGCATTTCAATGTGATTGGACGCGATGAGGCTTGAATCGGCTCATTCGGCACCATCAGCTCGATTCAGCTTGAATCGCTTCGATTCAGCTTGTTTCAACTCAATTCGACTTGGTTCAGCCTTATTCGGCTCGATTCGACTCTTTTCTACTCTAGTTTTCTCTATGCAACTCCATTCGACTCCATTCTACTCTATTCTGTTCTACCCTACCCTACCCTACTCTAATCTATTCTAATGGATTCGATTGGACGCTATTCGACGCGATTCATCACGTTTTGTTTCCATTGGGCTCGATTCGGCTAGAATTGGCTCTATTCAGCTCTATTCTGCACTATTTCACTCTATTCGACTCTACTCTTCTCTGCTCTACCGTACTGTGCTATCTTCTCTTCCTTCTATTATGTACTGTTCTATTCTATTCTGTTCTACCCTCCCAGCCGCTCCCCTCCCCTTCTCTAATCTTTGATTCTGTTCGAGTCATCGCATTTTCACGCCATTCGACCCGATTAGGCTTGAATCAGGTCAATTCGCTTCGAGTCGGTTCGATTGGGCTCCATTTGGCTCCATTCAGCTCCAATGGCATCGATTCTGCTGGATTCTGCTCGATTAGGCCCTCTTTGGCCCTATTCGGCCCAACTATGCTCTATTCGACTCTTTTCTACTCCATTCGTCTCTAGTCGGCTCCGTTCTAATCCATTCCACACCATTCTGCACTATTCTCCTCTATTCTCGTCTACCCTTCCCTACCCTAATCTATTCGAATGGATTCGATTTGACCCGATTCGAAGCGATTCAACGCGATTCATCTTGTTTTGTCTCCATTCGCCTCAATTCGGCTATGTTCTGCACTATCTGACTCTTTTCTACTCTATTCTATTCTGCTGGATTCTTTCTCTTCTGTTCTGTTCTCTCCTATTCTGTTGGACTCTGTTCTATCCTACCCTACCCAACCCTACTGCACCCCACCCAAACCCACCCTACTTGAATCTATTTGATTCAATTCGATTCACTTCGACGCGATTGGACAGGATTTGAGGGGATTCGACAAGGTTCGAAGGCATTTGACGGGATTCAAAGAGATTAGGCGAGATTCCATACGATTCGACGTGATTCAGCAGAATTCTAGGAGATTGGACGCAATTCGAAGTTATTGGACGTGATGGGGCGTGATTCGTCGTGATTCGACGACATTCGATGCAATCCGATGCGATACGAAGCGATTCGACCCGGTCCGACACAAAACGATGTGATTTGATGCGATTCGACGTGATTCGACGTGATTCGACGCTATTCAGTGACAGTCGGCGTGATTCTGCTTGATTCAGCTGGATTAGGTGCGAATCGGCTCTATAGGGCTCCTTTACGTCTCGATTCGGCTCCATTCAGCTCTGTTTTCTCTATTCGTCTCTATTTGGCCTATTCGTCTCTAATCGACTCTATTCGAGTCTATTCGACCCTACTCTTTTCTACTCTATTCTATTCCTTCTATTCTGTTCTAATCTCTTCTAGTCTACTCTACTCTATTCTATTCCACCCTCCTCTCCCCTTCTCTAATCTAGACGTTTGGATTGCATTGGATGCATTGAACGGGATTCGACGTGATTAAGCTTGAATCAGCTCGATTCTATTCCATTTGGCTCTATTCGGTTCGTTTGGCTTGAATTGCTTCGATTCTGCTCAATTCCGCCTCTTTCGGCCCTATTCTGCTCTATTCGACTCTTCTCTACTCTTTTTGTCTCTATTTGACTCCATTCTACTCCATTCTATTTATTCCACACCATTCTACACTATTCTGCTCTACTCTAGCCTACACCACTCTAATTTACTCGAATCGATTAGACGTGATTCCTCTCATTTCGACTCCATTCGGCTCTATTCAGCTGTATTCGAGTCTACCCTATTATACACTAGCCTACTCTATCGTACTCTAATCTACTCTTCTCTATTTTCTTTCTTCTTCCTATTCTGTTCTGTTCTAGTCTACTCTATTCTACCCTACCCTATGCTACCCAACTCTACTCTATTCTAATCCATTGGATTGGATTGGATTCAACCCATTTGGACACGATTCGGCTCAGTTTGGCTCTATTTAGCTCCGTTCGAATCTATTCTACTCTACTCTGTTTCCCTCTATGCTACTCTAGCCTACTGTTTTCTGTATTCGTTCTGTATTGTTCTGTTCTCTTCTATTCTCTTCTGTTTTATTCTATGCTACTCTACTTTATTCCACCCTGCCATACCCGAACCTCCCCTACTCTAATCTGTTCAATTCGATTCCATGAATTTGGACACGATTCAGGTCGAATTGGTTCGATTCATGTCCATTCGGCTCCATTTGGCTCGAAGAGTGTCGATTCAACTGGATTAGGCTCCATTAGGCTCGATTTACTGGATTTGGCTCAATTCAGCTCAATTCAGCTCGATTCGGCCCTCTTCGGCCCTCTTCAGCACTATTCGGCTCTATTCGGCTCTCTTCTACTCCTTTCGACTCCATTCGATTGCGTTGCACAGCATTCTACTCCACTCAACACTGTTTTACTCTACCCTACCCTAATTGACTGGAATTGGTTCGAGGGGATTCAACGCGATTTGCCTTGTTTCTTCTCCATTTGGCTCGCTTTGACTCTATTCGACTCTGTTCTACTCTACACTATTCTGCTCTGCTCTAACCTTTTGGACTCGATTCTCTTGTATTCTTTTTATTCTCTTTTACTGTGTTCAATTCTCTTCTACTCTATTTTAACCAACCCTACTCTAATCTATTCCACTGGATTCGATTCCACGCATTTCGATGCGATTCGGCTCCAATCGGCTCCGTTGCACTCCATTCATCCCTCTTGGGCTCTCATCGGTTCGATTCAGTTCTAACCGGCTCCATTTCGCCCTGGTCAGTTCTATTCAGCTTGAATAGGCTCTATTCAACTCTATATGGCTCTATGAGTCTACTCAACTCTATTATCTCTTTTCAACTCCATTCTACACCATTCTACTCCATCCGACTGTATTCTTCTCTATTCTATTGTCTTGTACTCTACCCTTGTCTAGTCTATTCTAATCGATTCGATTGGATTGGACTTGAATGGATGGGATTCAATGCATTTCAACGGGATTCGACGCGATCCAGCATGATTCCGCGGGATTCGGCGCCATTCATCTTGATTTCTATCACGTTGGGTCTTTTGGGCTCTATTTTGCTCTAGTCGCCAATATTCAACTCTATTCTTCTAGACTCTGCACTACTCGACCCTATTCTAGTCTTTCAGTTCTCTTCTATCCTGTTCTGTTCTGTTCTACTGCATTTTGGTCTATCCTACCCTACTCTAACTTAGCCTACTGCAATCTGTTCTATTCTATTCAACAGACTTGAACGGGATTCGACCTGATTCAGGTCCTATCGGCTCGAATCAGCTCCTTTTTGTGCGAATTCAACTCGATTCGGTTGGACTTGGCCCTTTTCCTCTCTATTCGGCTCATTTCGGCAGGATTTGACTCGATTTGACTCTAGTCTACTCTTCTCTATTCTTTCTGGTCTATTCTAATCTATTCTTTTCTACCCTCCCCTCCCCTCATCTTACCTGCCCTACACTAAACTATTGGATTGGATTCGACACTTTTCAACGCGATTCGACATGATTCTTCTCGATTCACCTCGAATTTGGTGGATTTGGCTGCATTCAGCTCTGTTTGGCTCTATTCAACTCTATTGGACTCTATTCTACTGTACTCGTCTCTACTTCATTCTATTCGATTCTTTCTCTTGTGTTCTGTTCTGTTCTAGTCTAACCCCTCCTACTCTACCCTCCTCTACTCTAATCGATTCGATTCGATTCAATGCCTTTCAAGGCGATTCCATGGGATTAGGCTTGAATTGGCTTGATTTAGCTCAATTTGGCTTGAATCGGGTCAATTTGGCTCGATTCTGCTCGATTCAGCATCATTAGGCTCGATCCAAACGTATCCGGCCCTCTTCAGCTCTATTCAACTCTTTTCTACTTTATTCGTCTCTATTTGGCTCCATTCGACTCCATTCCACACCATTCTACTCTGTTCGGCTCCATTCTACACTATTCTATTCTCTTCTCCCCCACCCTACTCTACTCTAATCTATTCGATTCATGGAGATTTGTCTCATTTCCTCTCCATTCGACTCGATTCAGCTCGAATTGGATCTATTCATCTCTATTCTGCACTACTCGACTCTGACTATTCTACTCTACTCCACTCTACTCCATTCTACTCTTTGTATTCTCTTCTCTTCTACTCTATGCTTCTCTAGTCTATTCCTCTGTGCCCTACCCTATTGAATCCCAGCCTAACCTACACTACTCTAAGCTGTTCTATTGAATTCGATTGCATTCGATTCGACCCGATTGGACACAATTGGACGGGATTCGGTGAGATTTCATGAGATTCAATGGGTTTTGGTGGGATTGGATGGACTTCGACGGGATTCGCTGCAATAGGATGTGATTAGGTGCGATTTGGCTCGATCTAGCTTGGCTCATTTTCTGTGTCTCTATTTGGCTCATTCCAGCTCCATTCGGCTCCATTCAGCTCGAATCTGGTCGATTTGACTTGATCGGGCTCGATTGGGCTCGATTGGGCTCCACTCAGCCCTATATGTCCCTATTCGGTGCTATTCCGCTCGATTCAACTCTTTTCTAGTCTATTCATCTCGGTTTGACTGCATTTGACTCCATTCCACACCATTCTACGCTCTTCTATTCGACAGAACCCTATCCCGCCCTAGTCTTTCCTCATCTAGTCTGTTCTTTTCGATTCTGTTGTATTGGATTCTCGTTTTCTCTTTTCTCTATTCCTTCCTATGCTACTCTACCATACCGTGCACGAAACTAAGCTATCCTGACTTATCCTCTTCTATTCTATTGGATTCTGTTTTCTCTGTTCTACCGTATGCTACCCTACCTTATGACACCCTACTGGACCATACCCTACTCCATAAAAAAAGGGGTACTCAAGAAGGGTACTAGTTTGGAAAAGGGACTACCGAAGGCAAGGGGACTAGTTCAGGCTACTAGTTAGGGCCACTGTACTAGTTAAGAGTACTAGTTCATGGACGGGTACTAGTTAAGGCTACTAGGAAGGCAAGGTACAAGTGAAGGCTACTACTTCAGGCAAGCGTATTAGTTTAGGCTACTAGTTGATGCAAGGGTACAAGTTCATACTACTAATTCAGGCCAGGGTACTAGTTAAGGCAACTGGTCAAGGCAAGGGTAGTAGCTATGGGTAGCGATAAGGCCAGGGTACTAGTTAAGACTACTAGTTAATGCCAGGGTACTAGTTGAGGCAAGGGTCCTAGTGACGGCCAGGGTACTAGTTAAGGCTGGGCTACTAGTCCATTCAAGGCTACTACTTCAGGGTACTAGTTAAGGTTTGGCTACTAGTTAAGAGGACTAGTAAGGCAAGGGTAGACGTTAAGACTGTTCCTTAAGGCAAGGCGACTCGTTAAGGGTACTATTTACCACAAGGCTTCTAGTTCAGAATACTAGGTAGGGCCACTGTACTAGTTAAGAGTACTAGTTAAGGCTACTAGGAAGGCAAGGAACGAGTTTAGGCCACTACTTCAGGCAAGAGTACTAGTGTTGTCGACTAGTCGATGCAAGGGTACATGTGAATACTACTGGCTAAGTCCAGGGTGCTAGTTAAGGCAACTGGTTAAGGCAAGGGTAGTAGTTATGGGTACTGATAAGGCCAGGCTACTAGTTAAGACTACTAGTTAATGCAAGGGTACTAGTTAAGGGGACTTGTTGAGGCAAGGGTAGCCATTAAGACTATTCCTTAAGGCAAGGCTCCTGGTTAAGGGTACTAGTTAGGACAAGGCTACCAGTTCAGGAGACTAGTTAGGGGCACTGTACTAGTTAAGAGTACTAGTAAAGGCACGGGTGCTAGTTAAGGCTGCTAGTTAAGGCAAGGTACAAATTCAGGCCACTGCTTAAGGCAAGAGTCCTAGTTAAGGCTACTAGTTGATGCAAGAATACAAGTGAATACTACTAGTTAAGGCCAGGGTACTACTTAAGGCAACTGGTTACGGCAAGGGTAGTAGTTCTGGGTACTGATACGGCCAGGGTACTAGTTCAGACTACTAGTGAATGCGAGGGTACTAGTTAAGGGTACTACTAAAGGCTGCCAGTGAAGGCCAGGGTCTGAGTTAAGGCTACTGGAGAAGGCCAGGGTACCAGTGAAGGCAAGGCTACTAGGTAAGGGTACTAGTTAAGAGAAGGCTACTAGTTCAGGATACGAGTTAGGGGCACTGTACTAGTTAAGAGTACTAGCTAAGGCACGAGTACTAGTTCAGCCCACTACTTAAGGCAAGAGTCCTAGTTAAGGCTACTCTGATGCAAGTTTACAAGTTGATACTTCTAGTTAAGGCCAGGGTCCTAGTTAAGGCAACTGGTTAAGGCAAGGCTACTAGTTAAGGCAAGGCTACTAGTTAGGGGTAGTAGTGAAGGCTTGGCTACTAGTTAAGGGTACTAGGAAGGCAAGGGCAGACGTTAAGACTATTACTTAAAGCAAGGCTACCAGTTCCGGGTACTAATTCAGACAAGGCTACTAGTTCGGGCTATTCGTTATGGCCGCTGTACTAGTTAAGAGTACTAGTTAAGGCACAGGTACTAGTTAAGGATACTAGTTCAGGCAAGGTCCAAGTGAAGGCTACTACTTAAGGCAAGACGACTAGTTTAGGCTACCAGTGGATTCAAGGGTACAAGTGAATACTACGAGTTAAGACCAGGGTACCAGTTAAGGCAGCTGGTTAAGGCCAGGGTAGGACTTATGGGGACTGAGAAGGCCAGGTACTAGTTAAGACAACTAGTTCATGCGAGGGTACTAGTGAAGGGTACTAGTTGAGGCAAGGCTACTAGTGAAGGCCAGGGTACTAGTGAAGGCTACTGGTGAAGGCCAGGGTACTAGTTAAGGCAGGGCTACTAGTTCAGGGTACTGGTAAGGCAAGGGCAGACATTAAGACTATTACTTAAGGCAAGGCTACTAGTTAAGGGTACTAGTTCAGACAAGGCTACTAGTTCAGGATACTAGTTAAGGCAAGGGGACTAGTTCAGATTCAGAATTTAGGGTACTTGTCAGGGCAAGGGTACTCTTCAAGGCTAGTTGTCTAGCCTACTGATCTATACCACTAGTCTGACTAGTCCAGCTGTCTTGTCTAGGCTACTAGTCTAGACTTCTCTTGTCTACTCTACTCTAGTCTACTTTCGTCTACCCTAGTCTACCCTAGCAAAAACCACCCTACCCTAACCTTTTCGAATCTATTCAATTGGATTCGATTCAAAGCATTTCAATGTGATTGGACGCGATGAGGCTTGAATCGGCTCATTCGGCACCATCAGCTCGATTCAGCTTGAATCGCTTCGATTCAGCTTGTTTCAACTCAATTCGACTTGGTTCAGCCTTATTCGGCTCGATTCGACTCTTTTCTACTCTAGTTTTCTCTATGCAACTCCATTCGACTCCATTCTACTCTATTCTGTTCTACCCTACCCTACCCTACTCTAATCTATTCTAATGGATTCGATTGGACGCTATTCGACGCGATTCATCACGTTTTGTTTCCATTGGGCTCGATTCGGCTAGAATTGGCTCTATTCAGCTCTATTCTGCACTATTTCACTCTATTCGACTCTACTCTTCTCTGCTCTACCGTACTGTGCTATCTTCTCTTCCTTCTATTATGTACTGTTCTATTCTATTCTGTTCTACCCTCCCAGCCGCTCCCCTCCCCTTCTCTAATCTTTGATTCTGTTCGAGTCATCGCATTTTCACGCCATTCGACCCGATTAGGCTTGAATCAGATCAATTCGCTTCGAGTCGGTTCGATTGGGCTCCATTTGGCTCCATTCAGCTCCAATGGCATCGATTCTGCTGGATTCTGCTCGATTAGGCCCTCTTTGGCCCTATTCGGCCCAACTATGCTCTATTCGACTCTTTTCTACTCCATTCGTCTCTAGTCGGCTCCGTTCTAATCCATTCCACACCATTCTGCACTATTCTCCTCTATTCTCGTCTACCCTTCCCTACCCTAATCTATTCGAATGGATTCGATTTGACCCGATTCGAAGCGATTCAACGCGATTCATCTTGTTTTGTCTCCATTCGCCTCAATTCGGCTATGTTCTGCACTATCTGACTCTTTTCTACTCTATTCTATTCTGCTGGATTCTTTCTCTTCTGTTCTGTTCTCTCCTATTCTGTTGGACTCTGTTCTATCCTACCCTACCCAACCCTACTGCACCCCACCCAAACCCACCCTACTTGAATCTATTTGATTCAATTCGATTCACTTCGACGCGATTGGACAGGATTTGAGGGGATTCGACAAGGTTCGAAGGCATTTGACGGGATTCAAAGAGATTAGGCGAGATTCCATACGATTCGACGTGATTCAGCAGAATTCTAGGAGATTGGACGCAATTCGAAGTTATTGGACGTGATGGGGCGTGATTCGTCGTGATTCGACGACATTCGATGCAATCCGATGCGATACGAAGCGATTCGACCCGGTCCGACACAAAACGATGTGATTTGATGCGATTCGACGTGATTCGACGTGATTCGACGCTATTCAGTGACAGTCGGCGTGATTCTGCTTGATTCAGCTGGATTAGGTGCGAATCGGCTCTATAGGGCTCCTTTACGTCTCGATTCGGCTCCATTCAGCTCTGTTTTCTCTATTCGTCTCTATTTGGCCTATTCGTCTCTAATCGACTCTATTCGAGTCTATTCGACCCTACTCTTTTCTACTCTATTCTATTCCTTCTATTCTGTTCTAATCTCTTCTAGTCTACTCTACTCTATTCTATTCCACCCTCCTCTCCCCTTCTCTAATCTAGACGTTTGGATTGCATTGGATGCATTGAACGGGATTCGACGTGATTAAGCTTGAATCAGCTCGATTCTATTCCATTTGGCTCTATTCGGTTCGTTTGGCTTGAATTGCTTCGATTCTGCTCAATTCCGCCTCTTTCGGCCCTATTCTGCTCTATTCGACTCTTCTCTACTCTTTTTGTCTCTATTTGACTCCATTCTACTCCATTCTATTTATTCCACACCATTCTACACTATTCTGCTCTACTCTAGCCTACACCACTCTAATTTACTCGAATCGATTAGACGTGATTCCTCTCATTTCGACTCCATTCGGCTCTATTCAGCTGTATTCGAGTCTACCCTATTATACACTAGCCTACTCTATCGTACTCTAATCTACTCTTCTCTATTTTCTTTCTTCTTCCTATTCTGTTCTGTTCTAGTCTACTCTATTCTACCCTACCCTATGCTACCCAACTCTACTCTATTCTAATCCATTGGATTGGATTGGATTCAACCCATTTGGACACGATTCGGCTCAGTTTGGCTCTATTTAGCTCCGTTCGAATCTATTCTACTCTACTCTGTTTCCCTCTACGCTACTCTAGCCTACTGTTTTCTGTATTCGTTCTGTATTGTTCTGTTCTCTTCTATTCTCTTCTGTTTTATTCTATGCTACTCTACTTTATTCCACCCTGCCATACCCGAACCTCCCCTACTCTAATCTGTTCAATTCGATTCCATGAATTTGGACACGATTCAGGTCGAATTGGTTCGATTCATGTCCATTCGGCTCCATTTGGCTCGAAGAGTGTCGATTCAACTGGATTAGGCTCCATTAGGCTCGATTTACTGGATTTGGCTCAATTCAGCTCAATTCAGCTCGATTCGGCCCTCTTCGGCCCTCTTCAGCACTATTCGGCTCTATTCGGCTCTCTTCTACTCCTTTCGACTCCATTCGATTGCGTTGCACAGCATTCTACTCCACTCAACACTGTTTTACTCTACCCTACCCTAATTGACTGGAATTGGTTCGAGGGGATTCAACGCGATTTGCCTTGTTTCTTCTCCATTTGGCTCGCTTTGACTCTATTCGACTCTGTTCTACTCTACACTATTCTGCTCTGCTCTAACCTTTTGGACTCGATTCTCTTGTATTCTTTTTATTCTCTTTTACTGTGTTCAATTCTCTTCTACTCTATTTTAACCAACCCTACTCTAATCTATTCCACTGGATTCGATTCCACGCATTTCGATGCGATTCGGCTCCAATCGGCTCCGTTGCACTCCATTCATCCCTCTTGGGCTCTCATCGGTTCGATTCAGTTCTAACCGGCTCCATTTCGCCCTGGTCAGTTCTATTCAGCTTGAATAGGCTCTATTCAACTCTATATGGCTCTATGAGTCTACTCAACTCTATTATCTCTTTTCAACTCCATTCTACACCATTCTACTCCATCCGACTGTATTCTTCTCTATTCTATTGTCTTGTACTCTACCCTTGTCTAGTCTATTCTAATCGATTCGATTGGATTGGACTTGAATGGATGGGATTCAATGCATTTCAACGGGATTCGACGCGATCCAGCATGATTCCGCGGGATTCGGCGCCATTCATCTTGATTTCTATCACGTTGGGTCTTTTGGGCTCTATTTTGCTCTAGTCGCCAATATTCAACTCTATTCTTCTAGACTCTGCACTACTCGACCCTATTCTAGTCTTTCAGTTCTCTTCTATCCTGTTCTGTTCTGTTCTACTGCATTTTGGTCTATCCTACCCTACTCTAACTTAGCCTACTGCAATCTGTTCTATTCTATTCAACAGACTTGAACGGGATTCGACCTGATTCAGGTCCTATCGGCTCGAATCAGCTCCTTTTTGTGCGAATTCAACTCGATTCGGTTGGACTTGGCCCTTTTCCTCTCTATTCGGCTCATTTCGGCAGGATTTGACTCGATTTGACTCTAGTCTACTCTTCTCTATTCTTTCTGGTCTATTCTAATCTATTCTTTTCTACCCTCCCCTCCCCTCATCTTACCTGCCCTACACTAAACTATTGGATTGGATTCGACACTTTTCAACGCGATTCGACATGATTCTTCTCGATTCACCTCGAATTTGGTGGATTTGGCTGCATTCAGCTCTGTTTGGCTCTATTCAACTCTATTGGACTCTATTCTACTGTACTCGTCTCTACTTCATTCTATTCGATTCTTTCTCTTGTGTTCTGTTCTGTTCTAGTCTAACCCCTCCTACTCTACCCTCCTCTACTCTAATCGATTCGATTCGATTCAATGCCTTTCAAGGCGATTCCATGGGATTAGGCTTGAATTGGCTTGATTTAGCTCAATTTGGCTTGAATCGGGTCAATTTGGCTCGATTCTGCTCGATTCAGCATCATTAGGCTCGATCCAAACGTATCCGGCCCTCTTCAGCTCTATTCAACTCTTTTCTACTTTATTCGTCTCTATTTGGCTCCATTCGACTCCATTCCACACCATTCTACTCTGTTCGGCTCCATTCTACACTATTCTATTCTCTTCTCCCCCACCCTACTCTACTCTAATCTATTCGATTCATGGAGATTTGTCTCATTTCCTCTCCATTCGACTCGATTCAGCTCGAATTGGATCTATTCATCTCTATTCTGCACTACTCGACTCTGACTATTCTACTCTACTCCACTCTACTCCATTCTACTCTTTGTATTCTCTTCTCTTCTACTCTATGCTTCTCTAGTCTATTCCTCTGTGCCCTACCCTATTGAATCCCAGCCTAACCTACACTACTCTAAGCTGTTCTATTGAATTCGATTGCATTCGATTCGACCCGATTGGACACAATTGGACGGGATTCGGTGAGATTTCATGAGATTCAATGGGTTTTGGTGGGATTGGATGGACTTCGACGGGATTCGCTGCAATAGGATGTGATTAGGTGCGATTTGGCTCGATCTAGCTTGGCTCATTTTCTGTGTCTCTATTTGGCTCATTCCAGCTCCATTCGGCTCCATTCAGCTCGAATCTGGTCGATTTGACTTGATCGGGCTCGATTGGGCTCGATTGGGCTCCACTCAGCCCTATATGTCCCTATTCGGTGCTATTCCGCTCGATTCAACTCTTTTCTAGTCTATTCATCTCGGTTTGACTGCATTTGACTCCATTCCACACCATTCTACGCTCTTCTATTCGACAGAACCCTATCCCGCCCTAGTCTTTCCTCATCTAGTCTGTTCTTTTCGATTCTGTTGTATTGGATTCTCGTTTTCTCTTTTCTCTATTCCTTCCTATGCTACTCTACCATACCGTGCACGAAACTAAGCTATCCTGACTTATCCTCTTCTATTCTATTGGATTCTGTTTTCTCTGTTCTACCGTATGCTACCCTACCTTATGACACCCTACTGGACCATACCCTACTCCATAAAAAAAGGGGTACTCAAGAAGGGTACTAGTTTGGAAAAGGGACTACCGAAGGCAAGGGGACTAGTTCAGGCTACTAGTTAGGGCCACTGTACTAGTTAAGAGTACTAGTTCATGGACGGGTACTAGTTAAGGCTACTAGGAAGGCAAGGTACAAGTGAAGGCTACTACTTCAGGCAAGCGTATTAGTTTAGGCTACTAGTTGATGCAAGGGTACAAGTTCATACTACTAATTCAGGCCAGGGTACTAGTTAAGGCAACTGGTCAAGGCAAGGGTAGTAGCTATGGGTAGCGATAAGGCCAGGGTACTAGTTAAGACTACTAGTTAATGCCAGGGTACTAGTTGAGGCAAGGGTCCTAGTGACGGCCAGGGTACTAGTTAAGGCTGGGCTACTAGTCCATTCAAGGCTACTACTTCAGGGTACTAGTTAAGGTTTGGCTACTAGTTAAGAGGACTAGTAAGGCAAGGGTAGACGTTAAGACTGTTCCTTAAGGCAAGGCGACTCGTTAAGGGTACTATTTACCACAAGGCTTCTAGTTCAGAATACTAGGTAGGGCCACTGTACTAGTTAAGAGTACTAGTTAAGGCTACTAGGAAGGCAAGGAACGAGTTTAGGCCACTACTTCAGGCAAGAGTACTAGTGTTGTCTACTAGTCGATGCAAGGGTACATGTGAATACTACTGGCTAAGTCCAGGGTGCTAGTTAAGGCAACTGGTTAAGGCAAGGGTAGTAGTTATGGGTACTGATAAGGCCAGGCTACTAGTTAAGACTACTAGTTAATGCAAGGGTACTAGTTAAGGGGACTTGTTGAGGCAAGGGTAGCCATTAAGACTATTCCTTAAGGCAAGGCTCCTGGTTAAGGGTACTAGTTAGGACAAGGCTACCAGTTCAGGAGACTAGCATAGAGAGATAGTATTGTTAAGAGTACTAGTAAAGGCACGGGTGCTAGTTAAGGCTGCTAGTTAAGGCAAGGTACAAATTCAGGCCACTGCTTAAGGCAAGAGTCCTAGTTAAGGCTACTAGTTGATGCAAGAATACAAGTGAATACTACTAGTTAAGGCCAGGGTACTACTTAAGGCAACTGGTTACGGCAAGGGTAGTAGTTCTGGGTACTGATACAGCCAGGGTACTAGTTCAGACTACTAGTGAATGCGAGGGTACTAGTTAAGGGTACTACTTAAGGCTGCCAGTGAAGGCCAGGGTCTGAGTTAAGGCTACTGGAGAAGGCCAGGGTACCAGTGAAGGCAAGGCTACTAGGTAAGGGTACTAGTTAAGAGAAGGCTACTAGTTCAGGATACGAGTTAGGGGCACTGTACTAGTTAAGAGTACTAGCTAAGGCACGAGTACTAGTTCAGCCCACTACTTAAGGCAAGAGTCCTAGTTAAGGCTACTCTGATGCAAGTTTACAAGTTGATACTTCTAGTTAAGGCCAGGGTCCTAGTTAAGGCAACTGGTTAAGGCAAGGCTACTAGTTAAGGCAAGGCTACTAGTTAGGGGTAGTAGTGAAGGCTTGGCTACTAGTTAAGGGTACTAGGAAGGCAAGGGCAGACGTTAAGACTATTACTTAAAGCAAGGCTACCAGTTCCGGGTACTAATTCAGACAAGGCTACTAGTTCGGGCTATTCGTTATGGCCGCTGTACTAGTTAAGAGTACTAGTTAAGGCACAGGTACTAGTTAAGGATACTAGTTCAGGCAAGGTCCAAGTGAAGGCTACTACTTAAGGCAAGACGACTAGTTTAGGCTACCAGTGGATTCAAGGGTACAAGTGAATACTACGAGTTAAGACCAGGGTACCAGTTAAGGCAGCTGGTTAAGGCCAGGGTAGGACTTATGGGGACTGAGAAGGCCAGGTACTAGTTAAGACAACTAGTTCATGCGAGGGTACTAGTGAAGGGTACTAGTTGAGGCAAGGCTACTAGTGAAGGCCAGGGTACTAGTGAAGGCTACTGGTGAAGGCCAGGGTACTAGTTAAGGCAGGGCTACTAGTTCAGGGTACTGGTAAGGCAAGGGCAGACATTAAGACTATTACTTAAGGCAAGGCTACTAGTTAAGGGTACTAGTTCAGACAAGGCTACTAGTTCAGGATACTAGTTAAGGCAAGGGGACTAGTTCAGATTCAGAATTTAGGGTACTTGTCAGGGCAAGGGTACTCTTCAAGGCTAGTTGTCTAGCCTACTGATCTATACCACTAGTCTGACTAGTCCAGCTGTCTTGTCTAGGCTACTACTCTAGACTTCTCTTGTCTACTCTACTCTAGTCTACTTTCGTCTACCCTAGTCTACCCTAGCAAAAACCACCCTACCCTAACCTTTTCGAATCTATTCAATTGGATTCGATTCAAAGCATTTCAATGTGATTGGACGCGATGAGGCTTGAATCGGCTCATTCGGCACCATCAGCTCGATTCAGCTTGAATCACTTCGATTCAGCTTGTTTCAACTCAATTCGACTTGGTTCAGCCTTATTCGGCTCGATTCGACTCTTTCTACTCTAGTTTTCTCTATGCAACTCCATTCGACTCCATTCTACTCTATTCTGTTCTACCCTACCCTACCCTACTCTAATCTATTCTAATGGATTCGATTGGACGCTATTCGACGCGATTCATCACGTTTTGTTTCCATTGGGCTCGATTCGGCTAGAATTGGCTCTATTCAGCTCTATTCTGCACTATTTCACTCTATTCGACTCTACTCTTCTCTGCTCTACCGTACTGTGCTATCTTCTCTTCCTTCTATTATGTACTGTTCTATTCTATTCTGTTCTACCCTCCCAGCCGCTCCCCTCCCCTTCTCTAATCTTTGATTCTGTTCGAGTCATCGCATTTTCACGCCATTCGACCCGATTAGGCTTGAATCAGATCAATTCGCTTCGAGTCGGTTCGATTGGGCTCCATTTGGCTCCATTCAGCTCCAATGGCATCGATTCTGCTGGATTCTGCTCGATTAGGCCCTCTTTGGCCCTATTCGGCCCAACTATGCTCTATTCGACTCTTTTCTACTCCATTCGTCTCTAGTCGGCTCCGTTCTAATCCATTCCACACCATTCTGCACTATTCTCCTCTATTCTCGTCTACCCTTCCCTACCCTAATCTATTCGAATGGATTCGATTTGACCCGATTCGAAGCGATTCAACGCGATTCATCTTGTTTTGTCTCCATTCGCCTCAATTCGGCTATGTTCTGCACTATCTGACTCTTTTCTACTCTATTCTATTCTGCTGGATTCTTTCTCTTCTGTTCTGTTCTCTCCTATTCTGTTGGACTCTGTTCTATCCTACCCTACCCAACCCTACTGCACCCCACCCAAACCCACCCTACTTGAAT
Source organism: Loxodonta africana (assembly GCF_030014295.1). Taxonomy (NCBI): domain Eukaryota; kingdom Metazoa; phylum Chordata; class Mammalia; order Proboscidea; family Elephantidae; genus Loxodonta; species Loxodonta africana. Next base: position 81,902,075 of record NC_087361.1, on the reverse strand, counting down.
CTATTTGATTCAATTCGATTCACTTCGACGCGATTGGACAGGATTTGAGGGGATTCGACAAGGTTCGAAGGCATTTGACGGGATTCAAAGAGATTAGGCGAGATTCCATACGATTCGACGTGATTCAGCAGAATTCTAGGAGATTGGACGCAATTCGAAGTTATTGGACGTGATGGGGCGTGATTCGTCGTGATTCGACGACATTCGATGCAATCCGATGCGATACGAAGCGATTCGACCCGGTCCGACACAAAACGATGTGATTTGATGCGATTCGACGTGATTCGACGCTATTCAGTGCCAGTCGGCGTGATTCTGCTTGATTCAGCTGGATTAGGTGCGAATCGGCTCTATAGGGCTCCTTTACGTCTCGATTCGGCTCCATTCAGCTCTGTTTTCTCTATTCGTCTCTATTTGGCCTATTCGTCTCTAATCGACTCTATTCGAGTCTATTCGACCCTACTCTTTTCTACTCTATTCTATTCCTTCTATTCTGTTCTAATCTCTTCTAGTCTACTCTACTCTATTCTATTCCACCCTCCTCTCCCCTTCTCTAATCTAGACGTTTGGATTGCATTGGATGCATTGAACGGGATTCGACGTGATTAAGCTTGAATCAGCTCGATTCTATTCCATTTGGCTCTATTCGGTTCGTTTGGCTTGAATTGCTTCGATTCTGCTCAATTCCGCCTCTTTCGGCCCTATTCTGCTCTATTCGACTCTTCTCTACTCTTTTTGTCTCTATTTGACTCCATTCTACTCCATTCTATTTATTCCACACCATTCTACACTATTCTGCTCTACTCTAGCCTACACCACTCTAATTTACTCGAATCGATTAGACGTGATTCCTCTCATTTCGACTCCATTCGGCTCTATTCAGCTGTATTCGAGTCTACCCTATTATACACTAGCCTACTCTATCGTACTCTAATCTACTCTTCTCTATTTTCTTTCTTCTTCCTATTCTGTTCTGTTCTAGTCTACTCTATTCTACCCTACCCTATGCTACCCAACTCTACTCTATTCTAATCCATTGGATTGGATTGGATTCAACCCATTTGGACACGATTCGGCTCAGTTTGGCTCTATTTAGCTCCGTTCGAATCTATTCTACTCTACTCTGTTTCCCTCTACGCTACTCTAGCCTACTGTTTTCTGTATTCGTTCTGTATTGTTCTGTTCTCTTCTATTCTCTTCTGTTTTATTCTATGCTACTCTACTTTATTCCACCCTGCCATACCCGAACCTCCCCTACTCTAATCTGTTCAATTCGATTCCATGAATTTGGACACGATTCAGGTCGAATTGGTTCGATTCATGTCCATTCGGCTCCATTTGGCTCGAAGAGTGTCGATTCAACTGGATTAGGCTCCATTAGGCTCGATTTACTGGATTTGGCTCAATTCAGCTCAATTCAGCTCGATTCGGCCCTCTTCGGCCCTCTTCAGCACTATTCGGCTCTATTCGGCTCTCTTCTACTCCTTTCGACTCCATTCGATTGCGTTGCACAGCATTCTACTCCACTCAACACTGTTTTACTCTACCCTACCCTAATTGACTGGAATTGGTTCGAGGGGATTCAACGCGATTTGCCTTGTTTCTTCTCCATTTGGCTCGCTTCGACTCTATTCGACTCTGTTCTACTCTACACTATTCTGCTCTGCTCTAACCTTTTGGACTCGATTCTCTTGTATTCTTTTTATTCTCTTTTACTGTGTTCAATTCTCTTCTACTCTATTTTAACCAACCCTACTCTAATCTATTCCACTGGATTCGATTCCACGCATTTCGATGCGATTCGGCTCCAATCGGCTCCGTTGCACTCCATTCATCCCTCTTGGGCTCTCATCGGTTCGATTCAGTTCTAATCGGCTCCATTTCGCCCTGGTCAGTTCTATTCAGCTTGAATAGGCTCTATTCAACTCTATATGGCTCTATGAGTCTACTCAACTCTATTATCTCTTTTCAACTCCATTCTACACCATTCTACTCCATCCGACTGTATTCTTCTCTATTCTATTGTCTTGTACTCTACCCTTCTCTAGTCTATTCTAATCGATTCGATTGGATTGGACTTGAATGGATGGGATTCAATGCAATTCAACGGGATTCGACGCGATCCAGCATGATTCCGCGGGATTCGGCGCCATTCATCTTGATTTCTATCACGTTGGGTCTTTTGGGCTCTATTTTGCTCTAGTCGCCAATATTCAACTCTATTCTTCTAGACTCTGCACTACTCGACCCTATTCTAGTCTTTCAGTTCTCTTCTATCCTGTTCTGTTCTGTTCTACTGCATTTTGGTCTATCCTACCCTACTCTAACTTAGCCTACTGCAATCTGTTCTATTCTATTCAACAGACTTGAACGGGATTCGACCTGATTCAGGTCCTATCGGCTCGAATCAGCTCCTTTTTGTGCGAATTCAACTCGATTCGGTTGGACTTGGCCCTTTTCCTCTCTATTCGGCTCATTTCGGCAGGATTTGACTCGATTTGACTCTAGTCTACTCTTCTCTATTCTTTCTGGTCTATTCTAATCTATTCTTTTCTACCCTCCCCTCCCCTCATCTTACCTGCCCTACACTAAACTATTGGATTGGATTCGACACTTTTCAACGCGATTCGACATGATTCTTCTCGATTCACCTCGAATTTGGTGGATTTGGCTGCATTCAGCTCTGTTTGGCTCTATTCAACTCTATTGGACTCTATTCTACTGTACTCGTCTCTACTTCATTCTATTCGATTCTTTCTCTTGTGTTCTGTTCTGTTCTAGTCTAACCCCTCCTACTCTACCCTCCTCTACTCTAATCGATTCGATTCGATTCAATGCCTTTCAAGGCGATTCCATGGGATTAGGCTTGAATTGGCTTGATTTAGCTCAATTTGGCTTGAATCGGGTCAATTTGGCTCGATTCTGCTCGATTCAGCATCATTAGGCTCGATCCAAACGTATCCGGCCCTCTTCAGCTCTATTCAACTCTTTTCTACTTTATTCGTCTCTATTTGGCTCCATTCGACTCCATTCCACACCATTCTACTCTGTTCGGCTCCATTCTACACTATTCTATTCTCTTCTCCCCCACCCTACTCTACTCTAATCTATTCGATTCATGGAGATTTGTCTCATTTCCTCTCCATTCGACTCGATTCAGCTCGAATTGGATCTATTCATCTCTATTCTGCACTACTCGACTCTGACTATTCTACTCTACTCCACTCTACTCCATTCTACTCTTTGTATTCTCTTCTCTTCTACTCTATGCTTCTCTAGTCTATTCCTCTGTGCCCTACCCTATTGAATCCCAGCCTAACCTACACTACTCTAAGCTGTTCTATTGAATTCGATTGCATTCGATTCGACCCGATTGGACACAATTGGACGGGATTCGGTGAGATTTCATGAGATTCAATGGGTTTTGGTGGGATTGGATGGACTTCGACGGGATTCGCTGCAATAGGATGTGATTAGGTGCGATTTGGCTCGATCTAGCTTGGCTCATTTTCTGTGTCTCTATTTGGCTCATTCCAGCTCCATTCGGCTCCATTCAGCTCGAATCTGGTCGATTTGACTTGATCGGGCTCGATTGGGCTCGATTGGGCTCCACTCAGCCCTATATGTCCCTATTCGGTGCTATTCCGCTCGATTCAACTCTTTTCTAGTCTATTCATCTCGGTTTGACTGCATTTGACTCCATTCCACACCATTCTACGCTCTTCTATTCGACAGAACCCTATCCCGCCCTAGTCTTTCCTCATCTAGTCTGTTCTTTTCGATTCTGTTGTATTGGATTCTCGTTTTCTCTTTTCTCTATTCCTTCCTATGCTACTCTACCATACCGTGCACGAAACTAAGCTATCCTGACTTATCCTCTTCTATTCTATTGGATTCTGTTTTCTCTGTTCTACCGTATGCTACCCTACCTTATGACACCCTACTGGACCATACCCTACTCCATAAAAAAAGGGGTACTCAAGAAGGGTACTAGTTTGGAAAAGGGACTACCGAAGGCAAGGGGACTAGTTCAGGCTACTAGTTAGGGCCACTGTACTAGTTAAGAGTACTAGTTCATGGACGGGTACTAGTTAAGGCTACTAGGAAGGCAAGGTACAAGTGAAGGCTACTACTTCAGGCAAGCGTATTAGTTTAGGCTACTAGTTGATGCAAGGGTACAAGTTCATACTACTAATTCAGGCCAGGGTACTAGTTAAGGCAACTGGTCAAGGCAAGGGTAGTAGCTATGGGTAGCGATAAGGCCAGGGTACTAGTTAAGACTACTAGTTAATGCCAGGGTACTAGTTGAGGCAAGGGTCCTAGTGACGGCCAGGGTACTAGTTAAGGCTGGGCTACTAGTCCATTCAAGGCTACTACTTCAGGGTACTAGTTAAGGTTTGGCTACTAGTTAAGAGGACTAGTAAGGCAAGGGTAGACGTTAAGACTGTTCCTTAAGGCAAGGCGACTCGTTAAGGGTACTATTTACCACAAGGCTTCTAGTTCAGAATACTAGGTAGGGCCACTGTACTAGTTAAGAGTACTAGTTAAGGCTACTAGGAAGGCAAGGAACGAGTTTAGGCCACTACTTCAGGCAAGAGTACTAGTGTTGTCGACTAGTCGATGCAAGGGTACATGTGAATACTACTGGCTAAGTCCAGGGTGCTAGTTAAGGCAACTGGTTAAGGCAAGGGTAGTAGTTATGGGTACTGATAAGGCCAGGCTACTAGTTAAGACTACTAGTTAATGCAAGGGTACTAGTTAAGGGGACTTGTTGAGGCAAGGGTAGCCATTAAGACTATTCCTTAAGGCAAGGCTCCTGGTTAAGGGTACTAGTTAGGACAAGGCTACCAGTTCAGGAGACTAGTTAGGGGCACTGTACTAGTTAAGAGTACTAGTAAAGGCACGGGTGCTAGTTAAGGCTGCTAGTTAAGGCAAGGTACAAATTCAGGCCACTGCTTAAGGCAAGAGTCCTAGTTAAGGCTACTAGTTGATGCAAGAATACAAGTGAATACTACTAGTTAAGGCCAGGGTACTACTTAAGGCAACTGGTTACGGCAAGGGTAGTAGTTCTGGGTACTGATACGGCCAGGGTACTAGTTCAGACTACTAGTGAATGCGAGGGTACTAGTTAAGGGTACTACTAAAGGCTGCCAGTGAAGGCCAGGGTCTGAGTTAAGGCTACTGGAGAAGGCCAGGGTACCAGTGAAGGCAAGGCTACTAGGTAAGGGTACTAGTTAAGAGAAGGCTACTAGTTCAGGATACGAGTTAGGGGCACTGTACTAGTTAAGAGTACTAGCTAAGGCACGAGTACTAGTTCAGCCCACTACTTAAGGCAAGAGTCCTAGTTAAGGCTACTCTGATGCAAGTTTACAAGTTGATACTTCTAGTTAAGGCCAGGGTCCTAGTTAAGGCAACTGGTTAAGGCAAGGCTACTAGTTAAGGCAAGGCTACTAGTTAGGGGTAGTAGTGAAGGCTTGGCCACTAGTTAAGGGTACTAGGAAGGCAAGGGCAGACGTTAAGACTATTACTTAAAGCAAGGCTACCAGTTCCGGGTACTAATTCAGACAAGGCTACTAGTTCGGGCTATTCGTTATGGCCGCTGTACTAGTTAAGAGTACTAGTTAAGGCACAGGTACTAGTTAAGGATACTAGTTCAGGCAAGGTCCAAGTGAAGGCTACTACTTAAGGCAAGACGACTAGTTTAGGCTACCAGTGGATTCAAGGGTACAAGTGAATACTACGAGTTAAGACCAGGGTACCAGTTAAGGCAGCTGGTTAAGGCCAGGGTAGGACTTATGGGGACTGAGAAGGCCAGGTACTAGTTAAGACAACTAGTTCATGCGAGGGTACTAGTGAAGGGTACTAGTTGAGGCAAGGCTACTAGTGAAGGCCAGGGTACTAGTGAAGGCTACTGGTGAAGGCCAGGGTACTAGTTAAGGCAGGGCTACTAGTTCAGGGTACTGGTAAGGCAAGGGCAGACATTAAGACTATTACTTAAGGCAAGGCTACTAGTTAAGGGTACTAGTTCAGACAAGGCTACTAGTTCAGGATACTAGTTAAGGCAAGGGGACTAGTTCAGATTCAGAATTTAGGGTACTTGTCAGGGCAAGGGTACTCTTCAAGGCTAGTTGTCTAGCCTACTGATCTATACCACTAGTCTGACTAGTCCAGCTGTCTTGTCTAGGCTACTACTCTAGACTTCTCTTGTCTACTCTACTCTAGTCTACTTTCGTCTACCCTAGTCTACCCTAGCAAAAACCACCCTACCCTAACCTTTTCGAATCTATTCAATTGGATTCGATTCAAAGCATTTCAATGTGATTGGACGCAATGAGGCTTGAATCGGCTCATTCGGCACCATCAGCTCGATTCAGCTTGAATCGCTTCGATTCAGCTTGTTTCAACTCAATTCGACTTGGTTCAGCCTTATTCGGCTCGATTCGACTCTTTTCTACTCTAGTTTTCTCTATGCAACTCCATTCGACTCCATTCTACTCTATTCTGTTCTACCCTACCCTACCCTAATCTAATCTATTCTAATGGATTCGATTGGACGCTATTCGACGCGATTCATCACGTTTTGTTTCCATTGGGCTCGATTCGGCTAGAATTGGCTCTATTCAGCTCTATTCTGCACTATTTCACTCTATTCGACTCTACTCTTCTCTGCTCTACCGTACTGTGCTATCTTCTCTTCCTTCTATTATGTACTGTTCTATTCTATTCTGTTCTACCCTCCCAGCCGCTCCCCTCCCCTTCTCTAATCTTTGATTCTGTTCGAGTCATCGCATTTTCACGCCATTCGACCCGATTAGGCTTGAATCAGATCAATTCGCTTCGAGTCGGTTCGATTGGGCTCCATTTGGCTCCATTCAGCTCCAATGGCATCGATTCTGCTGGATTCTGCTCGATTAGGCCCTCTTTGGCCCTATTCGGCCCAACTATGCTCTATTCGACTCTTTTCTACTCCATTCGTCTCTAGTCGGCTCCGTTCTAATCCATTCCACACCATTCTGCACTATTCTCCTCTATTCTCGTCTACCCTTCCCTACCCTAATCTATTCGAATGGATTCGATTTGACCCGATTCGAAGCGATTCAACGCGATTCATCTTGTTTTGTCTCCATTCGCCTCAATTCGGCTATGTTCTGCACTATCTGACTCTTTTCTACTCTATTCTATTCTGCTGGATTCTTTCTCTTCTGTTCTGTTCTCTCCTATTCTGTTGGACTCTGTTCTATCCTACCCTACCCAACCCTACTGCACCCCACCCAAACCCACCCTACTTGAATCTATTTGATTCAATTCGATTCACTTCGACGCGATTGGACAGGATTTGAGGGGATTCGACAAGGTTCGAAGGCATTTGACGGGATTCAAAGAGATTAGGCGAGATTCCATACGATTCGACGTGATTCAGCAGAATTCTAGGAGATTGGACGCAATTCGAAGTTATTGGACGTGATGGGGCGTGATTCGTCGTGATTCGACGACATTCGATGCAATCCGATGCGATACGAAGCGATTCGACCCGGTCCGACACAAAACGATGTGATTTGATGCGATTCGACGTGATTCGACGCTATTCAGTGCCAGTCGGCGTGATTCTGCTTGATTCAGCTGGATTAGGTGCGAATCGGCTCTATAGGGCTCCTTTACGTCTCGATTCGGCTCCATTCAGCTCTGTTTTCTCTATTCGTCTCTATTTGGCCTATTCGTCTCTAATCGACTCTATTCGAGTCTATTCGACCCTACTCTTTTCTACTCTATTCTATTCCTTCTATTCTGTTCTAATCTCTTCTAGTCTACTCTACTCTATTCTATTCCACCCTCCTCTCCCCTTCTCTAATCTAGACGTTTGGATTGCATTGGATGCATTGAACGGGATTCGACGTGATTAAGCTTGAATCAGCTCGATTCTATTCCATTTGGCTCTATTCGGTTCGTTTGGCTTGAATTGCTTCGATTCTGCTCAATTCCGCCTCTTTCGGCCCTATTCTGCTCTATTCGACTCTTCTCTACTCTTTTTGTCTCTATTTGACTCCATTCTACTCCATTCTATTTATTCCACACCATTCTACACTATTCTGCTCTACTCTAGCCTACACCACTCTAATTTACTCGAATCGATTAGACGTGATTCCTCTCATTTCGACTCCATTCGGCTCTATTCAGCTGTATTCGAGTCTACCCTATTATACACTAGCCTACTCTATCGTACTCTAATCTACTCTTCTCTATTTTCTTTCTTCTTCCTATTCTGTTCTGTTCTAGTCTACTCTATTCTACCCTACCCTATGCTACCCAACTCTACTCTATTCTAATCCATTGGATTGGATTGGATTCAACCCATTTGGACACGATTCGGCTCAGTTTGGCTCTATTTAGCTCCGTTCGAATCTATTCTACTCTACTCTGTTTCCCTCTACGCTACTCTAGCCTACTGTTTTCTGTATTCGTTCTGTATTGTTCTGTTCTCTTCTATTCTCTTCTGTTTTATTCTATGCTACTCTACTTTATTCCACCCTGCCATACCCGAACCTCCCCTACTCTAATCTGTTCAATTCGATTCCATGAATTTGGACACGATTCAGGTCGAATTGGTTCGATTCATGTCCATTCGGCTCCATTTGGCTCGAAGAGTGTCGATTCAACTGGATTAGGCTCCATTAGGCTCGATTTACTGGATTTGGCTCAATTCAGCTCAATTCAGCTCGATTCGGCCCTCTTCGGCCCTCTTCAGCACTATTCGGCTCTATTCGGCTCTCTTCTACTCCTTTCGACTCCATTCGATTGCGTTGCACAGCATTCTACTCCACTCAACACTGTTTTACTCTACCCTACCCTAATTGACTGGAATTGGTTCGAGGGGATTCAACGCGATTTGCCTTGTTTCTTCTCCATTTGGCTCGCTTCGACTCTATTCGACTCTGTTCTACTCTACACTATTCTGCTCTGCTCTAACCTTTTGGACTCGATTCTCTTGTATTCTTTTTATTCTCTTTTACTGTGTTCAATTCTCTTCTACTCTATTTTAACCAACCCTACTCTAATCTATTCCACTGGATTCGATTCCACGCATTTCGATGCGATTCGGCTCCAATCGGCTCCGTTGCACTCCATTCATCCCTCTTGGGCTCTCATCGGTTCGATTCAGTTCTAATCGGCTCCATTTCGCCCTGGTCAGTTCTATTCAGCTTGAATAGGCTCTATTCAACTCTATATGGCTCTATGAGTCTACTCAACTCTATTATCTCTTTTCAACTCCATTCTACACCATTCTACTCCATCCGACTGTATTCTTCTCTATTCTATTGTCTTGTACTCTACCCTTCTCTAGTCTATTCTAATCGATTCGATTGGACTTGAATGGATGGGATTCAATGCAATTCAACGGGATTCGACGCGATCCAGCATGATTCCGCGGGATTCGGCGCCATTCATCTTGATTTCTATCACGTTGGGTCTTTTGGGCTCTATTTTGCTCTAGTCGCCAATATTCAACTCTATTCTTCTAGACTCTGCACTACTCGACCCTATTCTAGTCTTTCAGTTCTCTTCTATCCTGTTCTGTTCTGTTCTACTGCATTTTGGTCTATCCTACCCTACTCTAACTTAGCCTACTGCAATCTGTTCTATTCTATTCAACAGACTTGAACGGGATTCGACCTGATTCAGGTCCTATCGGCTCGAATCAGCTCCTTTTTGTGCGAATTCAACTCGATTCGGTTGGACTTGGCCCTTTTCCTCTCTATTCGGCTCATTTCGGCAGGATTTGACTCGATTTGACTCTAGTCTACTCTTCTCTATTCTTTCTGGTCTATTCTAATCTATTCTTTTCTACCCTCCCCTCCCCTCATCTTACCTGCCCTACACTAAACTATTGGATTGGATTCGACACTTTTCAACGCGATTCGACATGATTCTTCTCGATTCACCTCGAATTTGGTGGATTTGGCTGCATTCAGCTCTGTTTGGCTCTATTCAACTCTATTGGACTCTATTCTACTGTACTCGTCTCTACTTCATTCTATTCGATTCTTTCTCTTGTGTTCTGTTCTGTTCTAGTCTAACCCCTCCTACTCTACCCTCCTCTACTCTAATCGATTCGATTCGATTCAATGCCTTTCAAGGCGATTCCATGGGATTAGGCTTGAATTGGCTTGATTTAGCTCAATTTGGCTTGAATCGGGTCAATTTGGCTCGATTCTGCTCGATTCAGCATCATTAGGCTCGATCCAAACGTATCCGGCCCTCTTCAGCTCTATTCAACTCTTTTCTACTTTATTCGTCTCTATTTGGCTCCATTCGACTCCATTCCACACCATTCTACTCTGTTCGGCTCCATTCTACACTATTCTATTCTCTTCTCCCCCACCCTACTCTACTCTAATCTATTCGATTCATGGAGATTTGTCTCATTTCCTCTCCATTCGACTCGATTCAGCTCGAATTGGATCTATTCATCTCTATTCTGCACTACTCGACTCTGACTATTCTACTCTACTCCACTCTACTCCATTCTACTCTTTGTATTCTCTTCTCTTCTACTCTATGCTTCTCTAGTCTATTCCTCTGTGCCCTACCCTATTGAATCCCAGCCTAACCTACACTACTCTAAGCTGTTCTATTGAATTCGATTGCATTCGATTCGACCCGATTGGACACAATTGGACGGGATTCGGTGAGATTTCATGAGATTCAATGGGTTTTGGTGGGATTGGATGGACTTCGACGGGATTCGCTGCAATAGGATGTGATTAGGTGCGATTTGGCTCGATCTAGCTTGGCTCATTTTCTGTGTCTCTATTTGGCTCATTCCAGCTCCATTCGGCTCCATTCAGCTCGAATCTGGTCGATTTGACTTGATCGGGCTCGATTGGGCTCGATTGGGCTCCACTCAGCCCTATATGTCCCTATTCGGTGCTATTCCGCTCGATTCAACTCTTTTCTAGTCTATTCATCTCGGTTTGACTGCATTTGACTCCATTCCACACCATTCTACGCTCTTCTATTCGACAGAACCCTATCCCGCCCTAGTCTTTCCTCATCTAGTCTGTTCTTTTCGATTCTGTTGTATTGGATTCTCGTTTTCTCTTTTCTCTATTCCTTCCTATGCTACTCTACCATACCGTGCACGAAACTAAGCTATCCTGACTTATCCTCTTCTATTCTATTGGATTCTGTTTTCTCTGTTCTACCGTATGCTACCCTACCTTATGACACCCTACTGGACCATACCCTACTCCATAAAAAAAGGGGTACTCAAGAAGGGTACTAGTTTGGAAAAGGGACTACCGAAGGCAAGGGGACTAGTTCAGGCTACTAGTTAGGGCCACTGTACTAGTTAAGAGTACTAGTTCATGGACGGGTACTAGTTAAGGCTACTAGGAAGGCAAGGTACAAGTGAAGGCTACTACTTCAGGCAAGCGTATTAGTTTAGGCTACTAGTTGATGCAAGGGTACAAGTTCATACTACTAATTCAGGCCAGGGTACTAGTTAAGGCAACTGGTCAAGGCAAGGGTAGTAGCTATGGGTAGCGATAAGGCCAGGGTACTAGTTAAGACTACTAGTTAATGCCAGGGTACTAGTTGAGGCAAGGGTCCTAGTGACGGCCAGGGTACTAGTTAAGGCTGGGCTACTAGTCCATTCAAGGCTACTACTTCAGGGTACTAGTTAAGGTTTGGCTACTAGTTAAGAGGACTAGTAAGGCAAGGGTAGACGTTAAGACTGTTCCTTAAGGCAAGGCGACTCGTTAAGGGTACTATTTACCACAAGGCTTCTAGTTCAGAATACTAGGTAGGGCCACTGTACTAGTTAAGAGTACTAGTTAAGGCTACTAGGAAGGCAAGGAACGAGTTTAGGCCACTACTTCAGGCAAGAGTACTAGTGTTGTCTACTAGTCGATGCAAGGGTACATGTGAATACTACTGGCTAAGTCCAGGGTGCTAGTTAAGGCAACTGGTTAAGGCAAGGGTAGTAGTTATGGGTACTGATAAGGCCAGGCTACTAGTTAAGACTACTAGTTAATGCAAGGGTACTAGTTAAGGGGACTTGTTGAGGCAAGGGTAGCCATTAAGACTATTCCTTAAGGCAAGGCTCCTGGTTAAGGGTACTAGTTAGGACAAGGCTACCAGTTCAGGAGACTAGTTAGGGGCACTGTACTAGTTAAGAGTACTAGTAAAGGCACGGGTGCTAGTTAAGGCTGCTAGTTAAGGCAAGGTACAAATTCAGGCCACTGCTTAAGGCAAGAGTCCTAGTTAAGGCTACTAGTTGATGCAAGAATACAAGTGAATACTACTAGTTAAGGCCAGGGTACTACTTAAGGCAACTGGTTACGGCAAGGGTAGTAGTTCTGGGTACTGATACGGCCAGGGTACTAGTTCAGACTACTAGTGAATGCGAGGGTACTAGTTAAGGGTACTACTAAAGGCTGCCAGTGAAGGCCAGGGTCTGAGTTAAGGCTACTGGAGAAGGCCAGGGTACCAGTGAAGGCAAGGCTACTAGGTAAGGGTACTAGTTAAGAGAAGGCTACTAGTTCAGGATACGAGTTAGGGGCACTGTACTAGTTAAGAGTACTAGCTAAGGCACGAGTACTAGTTCAGCCCACTACTTAAGGCAAGAGTCCTAGTTAAGGCTACTCTGATGCAAGTTTACAAGTTGATACTTCTAGTTAAGGCCAGGGTCCTAGTTAAGGCAACTGGTTAAGGCAAGGCTACTAGTTAAGGCAAGGCTACTAGTTAGGGGTAGTAGTGAAGGCTTGGCCACTAGTTAAGGGTACTAGGAAGGCAAGGGCAGACGTTAAGACTATTACTTAAAGCAAGGCTACCAGTTCCGGGTACTAATTCAGACAAGGCTACTAGTTCGGGCTATTCGTTATGGCCGCTGTACTAGTTAAGAGTACTAGTTAAGGCACAGGTACTAGTTAAGGATACTAGTTCAGGCAAGGTCCAAGTGAAGGCTACTACTTAAGGCAAGACGACTAGTTTAGGCTACCAGTGGATTCAAGGGTACAAGTGAATACTACGAGTTAAGACCAGGGTACCAGTTAAGGCAGCTGGTTAAGGCCAGGGTAGGACTTATGGGGACTGAGAAGGCCAGGTACTAGTTAAGACAACTAGTTCATGCGAGGGTACTAGTGAAGGGTACTAGTTGAGGCAAGGCTACTAGTGAAGGCCAGGGTACTAGTGAAGGCTACTGGTGAAGGCCAGGGTACTAGTTAAGGCAGGGCTACTAGTTCAGGGTACTGGTAAGGCAAGGGCAGACATTAAGACTATTACTTAAGGCAAGGCTACTAGTTAAGGGTACTAGTTCAGACAAGGCTACTAGTTCAGGATACTAGTTAAGGCAAGGGGACTAGTTCAGATTCAGAATTTAGGGTACTTGTCAGGGCAAGGGTACTCTTCAAGGCTAGTTGTCTAGCCTACTGATCTATACCACTAGTCTGACTAGTCCAGCTGTCTTGTCTAGGCTACTACTCTAGACTTCTCTTGTCTACTCTACTCTAGTCTACTTTCGTCTACCCTAGTCTACCCTAGCAAAAACCACCCTACCCTAACCTTTTCGAATCTATTCAATTGGATTCGATTCAAAGCATTTCAATGTGATTGGACGCAATGAGGCTTGAATCGGCTCATTCGGCACCATCAGCTCGATTCAGCTTGAATCGCTTCGATTCAGCTTGTTTCAACTCAATTCGACTTGGTTCAGCCTTATTCGGCTCGATTCGACTCTTTTCTACTCTAGTTTTCTCTATGCAACTCCATTCGACTCCATTCTACTCTATTCTGTTCTACCCTACCCTACCCTACTCTAATCTATTCTAATGGATTCGATTGGACGCTATTCGACGCGATTCATCACGTTTTGTTTCCATTGGGCTCGATTCGGCTAGAATTGGCTCTATTCAGCTCTATTCTGCACTATTTCACTCTATTCGACTCTACTCTTCTCTGCTCTACCGTACTGTGCTATCTTCTCTTCCTTCTATTATGTACTGTTCTATTCTATTCTGTTCTACCCTCCCAGCCGCTCCCCTCCCCTTCTCTAATCTTTGATTCTGTTCGAGTCATCGCATTTTCACGCCATTCGACCCGATTAGGCTTGAATCAGATCAATTCGCTTCGAGTCGGTTCGATTGGGCTCCATTTGGCTCCATTCAGCTCCAATGGCATCGATTCTGCTGGATTCTGCTCGATTAGGCCCTCTTTGGCCCTATTCGGCCCAACTATGCTCTATTCGACTCTTTTCTACTCCATTCGTCTCTAGTCGGCTCCGTTCTAATCCATTCCACACCATTCTGCACTATTCTCCTCTATTCTCGTCTACCCTTCCCTACCCTAATCTATTCGAATGGATTCGATTTGACCCGATTCGAAGCGATTCAACGCGATTCATCTTGTTTTGTCTCCATTCGCCTCAATTCGGCTATGTTCTGCACTATCTGACTCTTTTCTACTCTATTCTATTCTGCTGGATTCTTTCTCTTCTGTTCTGTTCTCTCCTATTCTGTTGGACTCTGTTCTATCCTACCCTACCCAACCCTACTGCACCCCACCCAAACCCACCCTACTTGAATCTATTTGATTCAATTCGATTCACTTCGACGCGATTGGACAGGATTTGAGGGGATTCGACAAGGTTCGAAGGCATTTGACGGGATTCAAAGAGATTAGGCGAGATTCCATACGATTCGACGTGATTCAGCAGAATTCTAGGAGATTGGACGCAATTCGAAGTTATTGGACGTGATGGGGCGTGATTCGTCGTGATTCGACGACATTCGATGCAATCCGATGCGATACGAAGCGATTCGACCCGGTCCGACACAAAACGATGTGATTTGATGCGATTCGACGTGATTCGACGCTATTCAGTGACAGTCGGCGTGATTCTGCTTGATTCAGCTGGATTAGGTGCGAATCGGCTCTATAGGGCTCCTTTACGTCTCGATTCGGCTCCATTCAGCTCTGTTTTCTCTATTCGTCTCTATTTGGCCTATTCGTCTCTAATCGACTCTATTCGAGTCTATTCGACCCTACTCTTTTCTACTCTATTCTATTCCTTCTATTCTGTTCTAATCTCTTCTAGTCTACTCTACTCTATTCTATTCCACCCTCCTCTCCCCTTCTCTAATCTAGACGTTTGGATTGCATTGGATGCATTGAACGGGATTCGACGTGATTAAGCTTGAATCAGCTCGATTCTATTCCATTTGGCTCTATTCGGTTCGTTTGGCTTGAATTGCTTCGATTCTGCTCAATTCCGCCTCTTTCGGCCCTATTCTGCTCTATTCGACTCTTCTCTACTCTTTTTGTCTCTATTTGACTCCATTCTACTCCATTCTATTTATTCCACACCATTCTACACTATTCTGCTCTACTCTAGCCTACACCACTCTAATTTACTCGAATCGATTAGACGTGATTCCTCTCATTTCGACTCCATTCGGCTCTATTCAGCTGTATTCGAGTCTACCCTATTATACACTAGCCTACTCTATCGTACTCTAATCTACTCTTCTCTATTTTCTTTCTTCTTCCTATTCTGTTCTGTTCTAGTCTACTCTATTCTACCCTACCCTATGCTACCCAACTCTACTCTATTCTAATCCATTGGATTGGATTGGATTCAACCCATTTGGACACGATTCGGCTCAGTTTGGCTCTATTTAGCTCCGTTCGAATCTATTCTACTCTACTCTGTTTCCCTCTACGCTACTCTAGCCTACTGTTTTCTGTATTCGTTCTGTATTGTTCTGTTCTCTTCTATTCTCTTCTGTTTTATTCTATGCTACTCTACTTTATTCCACCCTGCCATACCCGAACCTCCCCTACTCTAATCTGTTCAATTCGATTCCATGAATTTGGACACGATTCAGGTCGAATTGGTTCGATTCATGTCCATTCGGCTCCATTTGGCTCGAAGAGTGTCGATTCAACTGGATTAGGCTCCATTAGGCTCGATTTACTGGATTTGGCTCAATTCAGCTCAATTCAGCTCGATTCGGCCCTCTTCGGCCCTCTTCAGCACTATTCGGCTCTATTCGGCTCTCTTCTACTCCTTTCGACTCCATTCGATTGCGTTGCACAGCATTCTACTCCACTCAACACTGTTTTACTCTACCCTACCCTAATTGACTGGAATTGGTTCGAGGGGATTCAACGCGATTTGCCTTGTTTCTTCTCCATTTGGCTCGCTTCGACTCTATTCGACTCTGTTCTACTCTACACTATTCTGCTCTGCTCTAACCTTTTGGACTCGATTCTCTTGTATTCTTTTTATTCTCTTTTACTGTGTTCAATTCTCTTCTACTCTATTTTAACCAACCCTACTCTAATCTATTCCACTGGATTCGATTCCACGCATTTCGATGCGATTCGGCTCCAATCGGCTCCGTTGCACTCCATTCATCCCTCTTGGGCTCTCATCGGTTCGATTCAGTTCTAATCGGCTCCATTTCGCCCTGGTCAGTTCTATTCAGCTTGAATAGGCTCTATTCAACTCTATATGGCTCTATGAGTCTACTCAACTCTATTATCTCTTTTCAACTCCATTCTACACCATTCTACTCCATCCGACTGTATTCTTCTCTATTCTATTGTCTTGTACTCTACCCTTCTCTAGTCTATTCTAATCGATTCGATTGGATTGGACTTGAATGGATGGGATTCAATGCAATTCAACGGGATTCGACGCGATCCAGCATGATTCCGCGGGATTCGGCGCCATTCATCTTGATTTCTATCACGTTGGGTCTTTTGGGCTCTATTTTGCTCTAGTCGCCAATATTCAACTCTATTCTTCTAGACTCTGCACTACTCGACCCTATTCTAGTCTTTCAGTTCTCTTCTATCCTGTTCTGTTCTGTTCTACTGCATTTTGGTCTATCCTACCCTACTCTAACTTAGCCTACTGCAATCTGTTCTATTCTATTCAACAGACTTGAACGGGATTCGACCTGATTCAGGTCCTATCGGCTCGAATCAGCTCCTTTTTGTGCGAATTCAACTCGATTCGGTTGGACTTGGCCCTTTTCCTCTCTATTCGGCTCATTTCGGCAGGATTTGACTCGATTTGACTCTAGTCTACTCTTCTCTATTCTTTCTGGTCTATTCTAATCTATTCTTTTCTACCCTCCCCTCCCCTCATCTTACCTGCCCTACACTAAACTATTGGATTGGATTCGACACTTTTCAACGCGATTCGACATGATTCTTCTCGATTCACCTCGAATTTGGTGGATTTGGCTGCATTCAGCTCTGTTTGGCTCTATTCAACTCTATTGGACTCTATTCTACTGTACTCGTCTCTACTTCATTCTATTCGATTCTTTCTCTTGTGTTCTGTTCTGTTCTAGTCTAACCCCTCCTACTCTACCCTCCTCTACTCTAATCGATTCGATTCGATTCAATGCCTTTCAAGGCGATTCCATGGGATTAGGCTTGAATTGGCTTGATTTAGCTCAATTTGGCTTGAATCGGGTCAATTTGGCTCGATTCTGCTCGATTCAGCATCATTAGGCTCGATCCAAACGTATCCGGCCCTCTTCAGCTCTATTCAACTCTTTTCTACTTTATTCGTCTCTATTTGGCTCCATTCGACTCCATTCCACACCATTCTACTCTGTTCGGCTCCATTCTACACTATTCTATTCTCTTCTCCCCCACCCTACTCTACTCTAATCTATTCGATTCATGGAGATTTGTCTCATTTCCTCTCCATTCGACTCGATTCAGCTCGAATTGGATCTATTCATCTCTATTCTGCACTACTCGACTCTGACTATTCTACTCTACTCCACTCTACTCCATTCTACTCTTTGTATTCTCTTCTCTTCTACTCTATGCTTCTCTAGTCTATTCCTCTGTGCCCTACCCTATTGAATCCCAGCCTAACCTACACTACTCTAAGCTGTTCTATTGAATTCGATTGCATTCGATTCGACCCGATTGGACACAATTGGACGGGATTCGGTGAGATTTCATGAGATTCAATGGGTTTTGGTGGGATTGGATGGACTTCGACGGGATTCGCTGCAATAGGATGTGATTAGGTGCGATTTGGCTCGATCTAGCTTGGCTCATTTTCTGTGTCTCTATTTGGCTCATTCCAGCTCCATTCGGCTCCATTCAGCTCGAATCTGGTCGATTTGACTTGATCGGGCTCGATTGGGCTCGATTGGGCTCCACTCAGCCCTATATGTCCCTATTCGGTGCTATTCCGCTCGATTCAACTCTTTTCTAGTCTATTCATCTCGGTTTGACTGCATTTGACTCCATTCCACACCATTCTACGCTCTTCTATTCGACAGAACCCTATCCCGCCCTAGTCTTTCCTCATCTAGTCTGTTCTTTTCGATTCTGTTGTATTGGATTCTCGTTTTCTCTTTTCTCTATTCCTTCCTATGCTACTCTACCATACCGTGCACGAAACTAAGCTATCCTGACTTATCCTCTTCTATTCTATTGGATTCTGTTTTCTCTGTTCTACCGTATGCTACCCTACCTTATGACACCCTACTGGACCATACCCTACTCCATAAAAAAAGGGGTACTCAAGAAGGGTACTAGTTTGGAAAAGGGACTACCGAAGGCAAGGGGACTAGTTCAGGCTACTAGTTAGGGCCACTGTACTAGTTAAGAGTACTAGTTCATGGACGGGTACTAGTTAAGGCTACTAGGAAGGCAAGGTACAAGTGAAGGCTACTACTTCAGGCAAGCGTATTAGTTTAGGCTACTAGTTGATGCAAGGGTACAAGTTCATACTACTAATTCAGGCCAGGGTACTAGTTAAGGCAACTGGTCAAGGCAAGGGTAGTAGCTATGGGTAGCGATAAGGCCAGGGTACTAGTTAAGACTACTAGTTAATGCCAGGGTACTAGTTGAGGCAAGGGTCCTAGTGACGGCCAGGGTACTAGTTAAGGCTGGGCTACTAGTCCATTCAAGGCTACTACTTCAGGGTACTAGTTAAGGTTTGGCTACTAGTTAAGAGGACTAGTAAGGCAAGGGTAGACGTTAAGACTGTTCCTTAAGGCAAGGCGACTCGTTAAGGGTACTATTTACCACAAGGCTTCTAGTTCAGAATACTAGGTAGGGCCACTGTACTAGTTAAGAGTACTAGTTAAGGCTACTAGGAAGGCAAGGAACGAGTTTAGGCCACTACTTCAGGCAAGAGTACTAGTGTTGTCTACTAGTCGATGCAAGGGTACATGTGAATACTACTGGCTAAGTCCAGGGTGCTAGTTAAGGCAACTGGTTAAGGCAAGGGTAGTAGTTATGGGTACTGATAAGGCCAGGCTACTAGTTAAGACTACTAGTTAATGCAAGGGTACTAGTTAAGGGGACTTGTTGAGGCAAGGGTAGCCATTAAGACTATTCCTTAAGGCAAGGCTCCTGGTTAAGGGTACTAGTTAGGACAAGGCTACCAGTTCAGGAGACTAGTTAGGGGCACTGTACTAGTTAAGAGTACTAGTAAAGGCACGGGTGCTAGTTAAGGCTGCTAGTTAAGGCAAGGTACAAATTCAGGCCACTGCTTAAGGCAAGAGTCCTAGTTAAGGCTACTAGTTGATGCAAGAATACAAGTGAATACTACTAGTTAAGGCCAGGGTACTACTTAAGGCAACTGGTTACGGCAAGGGTAGTAGTTCTGGGTACTGATACGGCCAGGGTACTAGTTCAGACTACTAGTGAATGCGAGGGTACTAGTTAAGGGTACTACTAAAGGCTGCCAGTGAAGGCCAGGGTCTGAGTTAAGGCTACTGGAGAAGGCCAGGGTACCAGTGAAGGCAAGGCTACTAGGTAAGGGTACTAGTTAAGAGAAGGCTACTAGTTCAGGATACGAGTTAGGGGCACTGTACTAGTTAAGAGTACTAGCTAAGGCACGAGTACTAGTTCAGCCCACTACTTAAGGCAAGAGTCCTAGTTAAGGCTACTCTGATGCAAGTTTACAAGTTGATACTTCTAGTTAAGGCCAGGGTCCTAGTTAAGGCAACTGGTTAAGGCAAGGCTACTAGTTAAGGCAAGGCTACTAGTTAGGGGTAGTAGTGAAGGCTTGGCCACTAGTTAAGGGTACTAGGAAGGCAAGGGCAGACGTTAAGACTATTACTTAAAGCAAGGCTACCAGTTCCAGGTACTAATTCAGACAAGGCTACTAGTTCGGGCTATTCGTTATGGCCGCTGTACTAGTTAAGAGTACTAGTTAAGGCACAGGTACTAGTTAAGGATACTAGTTCAGGCAAGGTCCAAGTGAAGGCTACTACTTAAGGCAAGACGACTAGTTTAGGCTACCAGTGGATTCAAGGGTACAAGTGAATACTACGAGTTAAGACCAGGGTACCAGTTAAGGCAGCTGGTTAAGGCCAGGGTAGGACTTATGGGGACTGAGAAGGCCAGGTACTAGTTAAGACAACTAGTTCATGCGAGGGTACTAGTGAAGGGTACTAGTTGAGGCAAGGCTACTAGTGAAGGCCAGGGTACTAGTGAAGGCTACTGGTGAAGGCCAGGGTACTAGTTAAGGCAGGGCTACTAGTTCAGGGTACTGGTAAGGCAAGGGCAGACATTAAGACTATTACTTAAGGCAAGGCTACTAGTTAAGGGTACTAGTTCAGACAAGGCTACTAGTTCAGGATACTAGTTAAGGCAAGGGGACTAGTTCAGATTCAGAATTTAGGGTACTTGTCAGGCCAAGGGTACTCTTCAAGGCTAGTTGTCTAGCCTACTGATCTATACCACTAGTCTGACTAGTCCAGCTGTCTTGTCTAGGCTACTACTCTAGACTTCTCTTGTCTACTCTACTCTAGTCTACTTTCGTCTACCCTAGTCTACCCTAGCAAAAACCACCCTACCCTAACCTTTTCGAATCTATTCAATTGGATTCGATTCAAAGCATTTCAATGTGATTGGACGCAATGAGGCTTGAATCGGCTCATTCGGCACCATCAGCTCGATTCAGCTTGAATCGCTTCGATTCAGCTTGTTTCAACTCAATTCGACTTGGTTCAGCCTTATTCGGCTCGATTCGACTCTTTTCTACTCTAGTTTTCTCTATGCAACTCCATTCGACTCCATTCTACTCTATTCTGTTCTACCCTACCCTACCCTACTCTAATCTATTCTAATGGATTCGATTGGACGCTATTCGACGCGATTCATCACGTTTTGTTTCCATTGGGCTCGATTCGGCTAGAATTGGCTCTATTCAGCTCTATTCTGCACTATTTCACTCTATTCGACTCTACTCTTCTCTGCTCTACCGTACTGTGCTATCTTCTCTTCCTTCTATTATGTACTGTTCTATTCTATTCTGTTCTACCCTCCCAGCCGCTCCCCTCCCCTTCTCTAATCTTTGATTCTGTTCGAGTCATCGCATTTTCACGCCATTCGACCCGATTAGGCTTGAATCAGATCAATTCGCTTCGAGTCGGTTCGATTGGGCTCCATTTGGCTCCATTCAGCTCCAATGGCATCGATTCTGCTGGATTCTGCTCGATTAGGCCCTCTTTGGCCCTATTCGGCCCAACTATGCTCTATTCGACTCTTTTCTACTCCATTCGTCTCTAGTCGGCTCCGTTCTAATCCATTCCACACCATTCTGCACTATTCTCGTCTACCCTTCCCTACCCTAATCTATTCGAATGGATTCGATTTGACCCGATTCGAAGCGATTCAACGCGATTCATCTTGTTTTGTCTCCATTCGCCTCAATTCGGCTATGTTCTGCACTATCTGACTCTTTTCTACTCTATTCTATTCTGCTGGATTCTTTCTCTTCTGTTCCGTTCTCTCCTATTCTGTTGGACTCTGTTCTATCCTACCCTACCCAACCCTACTGCACCCCACCCAAACCCACCCTACTTGAATCTATTTGATTCAATTCGATTCACTTCGACGCGATTGGACAGGATTTGAGGGGATTCGACAAGGTTCGAAGGCATTTGACGGGATTCAAAGAGATTAGGCGAGATTCCATACGATTCGACGTGATTCAGCAGAATTCTAGGAGATTGGACGCAATTCGAAGTTATTGGACGTGATGGGGCGTGATTCGTCGTGATTCGACGACATTCGATGCAATCCGATGCGATACGAAGCGATTCGACCCGGTCCGACACAAAACGATGTGATTTGATGCGATTCGACGTGATTCGACGTGATTCGACGCTATTCAGTGACAGTCGGCGTGATTCTGCTTGATTCAGCTGGATTAGGTGCGAATCGGCTCTATAGGGCTCCTTTACGTCTCGATTCGGCTCCATTCAGCTCTGTTTTCTCTATTCGTCTCTATTTGGCCTATTCGTCTCTAATCGACTCTATTCGAGTCTATTCGACCCTACTCTTTTCTACTCTATTCTATTCCTTCTATTCTGTTCTAATCTCTTCTAGTCTACTCTACTCTATTCTATTCCACCCTCCTCTCCCCTTCTCTAATCTAGACGTTTGGATTGCATTGGATGCATTGAACGGGATTCGACGTGATTAAGCTTGAATCAGCTCGATTCTATTCCATTTGGCTCTATTCGGTTCGTTTGGCTTGAATTGCTTCGATTCTGCTCAATTCCGCCTCTTTCGGCCCTATTCTGCTCTATTCGACTCTTCTCTACTCTTTTTGTCTCTATTTGACTCCATTCTACTCCATTCTATTTATTCCACACCATTCTACACTATTCTGCTCTACTCTAGCCTACACCACTCTAATTTACTCGAATCGATTAGACGTGATTCCTCTCATTTCGACTCCATTCGGCTCTATTCAGCTGTATTCGAGT
Source organism: Loxodonta africana (assembly GCF_030014295.1). NCBI lineage: Eukaryota > Metazoa > Chordata > Mammalia > Proboscidea > Elephantidae > Loxodonta > Loxodonta africana. Next base: position 81,879,309 of record NC_087361.1, on the reverse strand, counting down.
CTACCCTATTATACACTAGCCTACTCTATCGTACTCTAATCTACTCTTCTCTATTTTCTTTCTTCTTCCTATTCTGTTCTGTTCTAGTCTACTCTATTCTACCCTACCCTATGCTACCCAACTCTACTCTATTCTAATCCATTGGATTGGATTGGATTCAACCCATTTGGACACGATTCGGCTCAGTTTGGCTCTATTTAGCTCCGTTCGAATCTATTCTACTCTACTCTGTTTCCCTCTACGCTACTCTAGCCTACTGTTTTCTGTATTCGTTCTGTATTGTTCTGTTCTCTTCTATTCTCTTCTGTTTTATTCTATGCTACTCTACTTTATTCCACCCTGCCATACCCGAACCTCCCCTACTCTAATCTGTTCAATTCGATTCCATGAATTTGGACACGATTCAGGTCGAATTGGTTCGATTCATGTCCATTCGGCTCCATTTGGCTCGAAGAGTGTCGATTCAACTGGATTAGGCTCCATTAGGCTCGATTTACTGGATTTGGCTCAATTCAGCTCAATTCAGCTCGATTCGGCCCTCTTCGGCCCTCTTCAGCACTATTCGGCTCTATTCGGCTCTCTTCTACTCCTTTCGACTCCATTCGATTGCGTTGCACAGCATTCTACTCCACTCAACACTGTTTTACTCTACCCTACCCTAATTGACTGGAATTGGTTCGAGGGGATTCAACGCGATTTGCCTTGTTTCTTCTCCATTTGGCTCGCTTCGACTCTATTTGACTCTGTTCTACTCTACACTATTCTGCTCTGCTCTAACCTTTTGGACTCGATTCTCTTGTATTCTTTTTATTCTCTTTTACTGTGTTCAATTCTCTTCTACTCTATTTTAACCAACCCTACTCTAATCTATTCCACTGGATTCGATTCCACGCATTTCGATGCGATTCGGCTCCAATCGGCTCCGTTGCACTCCATTCATCCCTCTTGGGCTCTCATCGGTTCGATTCAGTTCTAATCGGCTCCATTTCGCCCTGGTCAGTTCTATTCAGCTTGAATAGGCTCTATTCAACTCTATATGGCTCTATGAGTCTACTCAACTCTATTATCTCTTTTCAACTCCATTCTACACCATTCTACTCCATCCGACTGTATTCTTCTCTATTCTATTGTCTTGTACTCTACCCTTCTCTAGTCTATTCTAATCGATTCGATTGGATTGGACTTGAATGGATGGGATTCAATGCAATTCAACGGGATTCGACGCGATCCAGCATGATTCCGCGGGATTCGGCGCCATTCATCTTGATTTCTATCACGTTGGGTCTTTTGGGCTCTATTTTGCTCTAGTCGCCAATATTCAACTCTATTCTTCTAGACTCTGCACTACTCGACCCTATTCTAGTCTTTCAGTTCTCTTCTATCCTGTTCTGTTCTGTTCTACTGCATTTTGGTCTATCCTACCCTACTCTAACTTAGCCTACTGCAATCTGTTCTATTCTATTCAACAGACTTGAACGGGATTCGACCTGATTCAGGTCCTATCGGCTCGAATCAGCTCCTTTTTGTGCGAATTCAACTCGATTCGGTTGGACTTGGCCCTTTTCCTCTCTATTCGGCTCATTTCGGCAGGATTTGACTCGATTTGACTCTAGTCTACTCTTCTCTATTCTTTCTGGTCTATTCTAATCTATTCTTTTCTACCCTCCCCTCCCCTCATCTTACCTGCCCTACACTAAACTATTGGATTGGATTCGACACTTTTCAACGCGATTCGACATGATTCTTCTCGATTCACCTCGAATTTGGTGGATTTGGCTGCATTCAGCTCTGTTTGGCTCTATTCAACTCTATTGGACTCTATTCTACTGTACTCGTCTCTACTTCATTCTATTCGATTCTTTCTCTTGTGTTCTGTTCTGTTCTAGTCTAACCCCTCCTACTCTACCCTCCTCTACTCTAATCGATTCGATTCGATTCAATGCCTTTCAAGGCGATTCCATGGGATTAGGCTTGAATTGGCTTGATTTAGCTCAATTTGGCTTGAATCGGGTCAATTTGGCTCGATTCTGCTCGATTCAGCATCATTAGGCTCGATCCAAACGTATCCGGCCCTCTTCAGCTCTATTCAACTCTTTTCTACTTTATTCGTCTCTATTTGGCTCCATTCGACTCCATTCCACACCATTCTACTCTGTTCGGCTCCATTCTACACTATTCTATTCTCTTCTCCCCCACCCTACTCTACTCTAATCTATTCGATTCATGGAGATTTGTCTCATTTCCTCTCCATTCGACTCGATTCAGCTCGAATTGGATCTATTCATCTCTATTCTGCACTACTCGACTCTGACTATTCTACTCTACTCCACTCTACTCCATTCTACTCTTTGTATTCTCTTCTCTTCTACTCTATGCTTCTCTAGTCTATTCCTCTGTGCCCTACCCTATTGAATCCCAGCCTAACCTACACTACTCTAAGCTGTTCTATTGAATTCGATTGCATTCGATTCGACCCGATTGGACACAATTGGACGGGATTCGGTGAGATTTCATGAGATTCAATGGGTTTTGGTGGGATTGGATGGACTTCGACGGGATTCGCTGCAATAGGATGTGATTAGGTGCGATTTGGCTCGATCTAGCTTGGCTCATTTTCTGTGTCTCTATTTGGCTCATTCCAGCTCCATTCGGCTCCATTCAGCTCGAATCTGGTCGATTTGACTTGATCGGGCTCGATTGGGCTCGATTGGGCTCCACTCAGCCCTATATGTCCCTATTCGGTGCTATTCCGCTCGATTCAACTCTTTTCTAGTCTATTCATCTCGGTTTGACTGCATTTGACTCCATTCCACACCATTCTACGCTCTTCTATTCGACAGAACCCTATCCCGCCCTAGTCTTTCCTCATCTAGTCTGTTCTTTTCGATTCTGTTGTATTGGATTCTCGTTTTCTCTTTTCTCTATTCCTTCCTATGCTACTCTACCATACCGTGCACGAAACTAAGCTATCCTGACTTATCCTCTTCTATTCTATTGGATTCTGTTTTCTCTGTTCTACCGTATGCTACCCTACCTTATGACACCCTACTGGACCATACCCTACTCCATAAAAAAAGGGGTACTCAAGAAGGGTACTAGTTTGGAAAAGGGACTACCGAAGGCAAGGGGACTAGTTCAGGCTACTAGTTAGGGCCACTGTACTAGTTAAGAGTACTAGTTCATGGACGGGTACTAGTTAAGGCTACTAGGAAGGCAAGGTACAAGTGAAGGCTACTACTTCAGGCAAGCGTATTAGTTTAGGCTACTAGTTGATGCAAGGGTACAAGTTCATACTACTAATTAAGGCCAGGGTACTAGTTAAGGCAACTGGTCAAGGCAAGGGTAGTAGCTATGGGTAGCGATAAGGCCAGGGTACTAGTTAAGACTACTAGTTAATGCCAGGGTACTAGTTGAGGCAAGGGTCCTAGTGACGGCCAGGGTACTAGTTAAGGCTGGGCTACTAGTCCATTCAAGGCTACTACTTCAGGGTACTAGTTAAGGTTTGGCTACTAGTTAAGAGGACTAGTAAGGCAAGGGTAGACGTTAAGACTGTTCCTTAAGGCAAGGCGACTCGTTAAGGGTACTATTTACCACAAGGCTTCTAGTTCAGAATACTAGGTAGGGCCACTGTACTAGTTAAGAGTACTAGTTAAGGCTACTAGGAAGGCAAGGAACGAGTTTAGGCCACTACTTCAGGCAAGAGTACTAGTGTTGTCGACTAGTCGATGCAAGGGTACATGTGAATACTACTGGCTAAGTCCAGGGTGCTAGTTAAGGCAACTGGTTAAGGCAAGGGTAGTAGTTATGGGTACTGATAAGGCCAGGCTACTAGTTAAGACTACTAGTTAATGCAAGGGTACTAGTTAAGGGGACTTGTTGAGGCAAGGGTAGCCATTAAGACTATTCCTTAAGGCAAGGCTCCTGGTTAAGGGTACTAGTTAGGACAAGGCTACCAGTTCAGGAGACTAGTTAGGGGCACTGTACTAGTTAAGAGTACTAGTAAAGGCACGGGTGCTAGTTAAGGCTGCTAGTTAAGGCAAGGTACAAATTCAGGCCACTGCTTAAGGCAAGAGTCCTAGTTAAGGCTACTAGTTGATGCAAGAATACAAGTGAATACTACTAGTTAAGGCCAGGGTACTACTTAAGGCAACTGGTTACGGCAAGGGTAGTAGTTCTGGGTACTGATACGGCCAGGGTACTAGTTCAGACTACTAGTGAATGCGAGGGTACTAGTTAAGGGTACTACTAAAGGCTGCCAGTGAAGGCCAGGGTCTGAGTTAAGGCTACTGGAGAAGGCCAGGGTACCAGTGAAGGCAAGGCTACTAGGTAAGGGTACTAGTTAAGAGAAGGCTACTAGTTCAGGATACGAGTTAGGGGCACTGTACTAGTTAAGAGTACTAGCTAAGGCACGAGTACTAGTTCAGCCCACTACTTAAGGCAAGAGTCCTAGTTAAGGCTACTCTGATGCAAGTTTACAAGTTGATACTTCTAGTTAAGGCCAGGGTCCTAGTTAAGGCAACTGGTTAAGGCAAGGCTACTAGTTAAGGCAAGGCTACTAGTTAGGGGTAGTAGTGAAGGCTTGGCCACTAGTTAAGGGTACTAGGAAGGCAAGGGCAGACGTTAAGACTATTACTTAAAGCAAGGCTACCAGTTCCGGGTACTAATTCAGACAAGGCTACTAGTTCGGGCTATTCGTTATGGCCGCTGTACTAGTTAAGAGTACTAGTTAAGGCACAGGTACTAGTTAAGGATACTAGTTCAGGCAAGGTCCAAGTGAAGGCTACTACTTAAGGCAAGACGACTAGTTTAGGCTACCAGTGGATTCAAGGGTACAAGTGAATACTACGAGTTAAGACCAGGGTACCAGTTAAGGCAGCTGGTTAAGGCCAGGGTAGGACTTATGGGGACTGAGAAGGCCAGGTACTAGTTAAGACAACTAGTTCATGCGAGGGTACTAGTGAAGGGTACTAGTTGAGGCAAGGCTACTAGTGAAGGCCAGGGTACTAGTGAAGGCTACTGGTGAAGGCCAGGGTACTAGTTAAGGCAGGGCTACTAGTTCAGGGTACTGGTAAGGCAAGGGCAGACATTAAGACTATTACTTAAGGCAAGGCTACTAGTTAAGGGTACTAGTTCAGACAAGGCTACTAGTTCAGGATACTAGTTAAGGCAAGGGGACTAGTTCAGATTCAGAATTTAGGGTACTTGTCAGGGCAAGGGTACTCTTCAAGGCTAGTTGTCTAGCCTACTGATCTATACCACTAGTCTGACTAGTCCAGCTGTCTTGTCTAGGCTACTACTCTAGACTTCTCTTGTCTACTCTACTCTAGTCTACTTTCGTCTACCCTAGTCTACCCTAGCAAAAACCACCCTACCCTAACCTTTTCGAATCTATTCAATTGGATTCGATTCAAAGCATTTCAATGTGATTGGACGCAATGAGGCTTGAATCGGCTCATTCGGCACCATCAGCTCGATTCAGCTTGAATCGCTTCGATTCAGCTTGTTTCAACTCAATTCGACTTGGTTCAGCCTTATTCGGCTCGATTCGACTCTTTTCTACTCTAGTTTTCTCTATGCAACTCCATTCGACTCCATTCTACTCTATTCTGTTCTACCCTACCCTACCCTACTCTAATCTATTCTAATGGATTCGATTGGACGCTATTCGACGCGATTCATCACGTTTTGTTTCCATTGGGCTCGATTCGGCTAGAATTGGCTCTATTCAGCTCTATTCTGCACTATTTCACTCTATTCGACTCTACTCTTCTCTGCTCTACCGTACTGTGCTATCTTCTCTTCCTTCTATTATGTACTGTTCTATTCTATTCTGTTCTACCCTCCCAGCCGCTCCCCTCCCCTTCTCTAATCTTTGATTCTGTTCGAGTCATCGCATTTTCACGCCATTCGACCCGATTAGGCTTGAATCAGATCAATTCGCTTCGAGTCGGTTCGATTGGGCTCCATTTGGCTCCATTCAGCTCCAATGGCATCGATTCTGCTGGATTCTGCTCGATTAGGCCCTCTTTGGCCCTATTCGGCCCAACTATGCTCTATTCGACTCTTTTCTACTCCATTCGTCTCTAGTCGGCTCCGTTCTAATCCATTCCACACCATTCTGCACTATTCTCCTCTATTCTCGTCTACCCTTCCCTACCCTAATCTATTCGAATGGATTCGATTTGACCCGATTCGAAGCGATTCAACGCGATTCATCTTGTTTTGTCTCCATTCGCCTCAATTCGGCTATGTTCTGCACTATCTGACTCTTTTCTACTCTATTCTATTCTGCTGGATTCTTTCTCTTCTGTTCTGTTCTCTCCTATTCTGTTGGACTCTGTTCTATCCTACCCTACCCAACCCTACTGCACCCCACCCAAACCCACCCTACTTGAATCTATTTGATTCAATTCGATTCACTTCGACGCGATTGGACAGGATTTGAGGGGATTCGACAAGGTTCGAAGGCATTTGACGGGATTCAAAGAGATTAGGCGAGATTCCATACGATTCGACGTGATTCAGCAGAATTCTAGGAGATTGGACGCAATTCGAAGTTATTGGACGTGATGGGGCGTGATTCGTCGTGATTCGACGACATTCGATGCAATCCGATGCGATACGAAGCGATTCGACCCGGTCCGACACAAAACGATGTGATTTGATGCGATTCGACGTGATTCGACGTGATTCGACGCTATTCAGTGCCAGTCGGCGTGATTCTGCTTGATTCAGCTGGATTAGGTGCGAATCGGCTCTATAGGGCTCCTTTACGTCTCGATTCGGCTCCATTCAGCTCTGTTTTCTCTATTCGTCTCTATTTGGCCTATTCGTCTCTAATCGACTCTATTCGAGTCTATTCGACCCTACTCTTTTCTACTCTATTCTATTCCTTCTATTCTGTTCTAATCTCTTCTAGTCTACTCTACTCTATTCTATTCCACCCTCCTCTCCCCTTCTCTAATCTAGACGTTTGGATTGCATTGGATGCATTGAACGGGATTCGACGTGATTAAGCTTGAATCAGCTCGATTCTATTCCATTTGGCTCTATTCGGTTCGTTTGGCTTGAATTGCTTCGATTCTGCTCAATTCCGCCTCTTTCGGCCCTATTCTGCTCTATTCGACTCTTCTCTACTCTTTTTGTCTCTATTTGACTCCATTCTACTCCATTCTATTTATTCCACACCATTCTACACTATTCTGCTCTACTCTAGCCTACACCACTCTAATTTACTCGAATCGATTAGACGTGATTCCTCTCATTTCGACTCCATTCGGCTCTATTCAGCTGTATTCGAGTCTACCCTATTATACACTAGCCTACTCTATCGTACTCTAATCTACTCTTCTCTATTTTCTTTCTTCTTCCTATTCTGTTCTGTTCTAGTCTACTCTATTCTACCCTACCCTATGCTACCCAACTCTACTCTATTCTAATCCATTGGATTGGATTGGATTCAACCCATTTGGACACGATTCGGCTCAGTTTGGCTCTATTTAGCTCCGTTCGAATCTATTCTACTCTACTCTGTTTCCCTCTACGCTACTCTAGCCTACTGTTTTCTGTATTCGTTCTGTATTGTTCTGTTCTCTTCTATTCTCTTCTGTTTTATTCTATGCTACTCTACTTTATTCCACCCTGCCATACCCGAACCTCCCCTACTCTAATCTGTTCAATTCGATTCCATGAATTTGGACACGATTCAGGTCGAATTGGTTCGATTCATGTCCATTCGGCTCCATTTGGCTCGAAGAGTGTCGATTCAACTGGATTAGGCTCCATTAGGCTCGATTTACTGGATTTGGCTCAATTCAGCTCAATTCAGCTCGATTCGGCCCTCTTCGGCCCTCTTCAGCACTATTCGGCTCTATTCGGCTCTCTTCTACTCCTTTCGACTCCATTCGATTGCGTTGCACAGCATTCTACTCCACTCAACACTGTTTTACTCTACCCTACCCTAATTGACTGGAATTGGTTCGAGGGGATTCAACGCGATTTGCCTTGTTTCTTCTCCATTTGGCTCGCTTCGACTCTATTCGACTCTGTTCTACTCTACACTATTCTGCTCTGCTCTAACCTTTTGGACTCGATTCTCTTGTATTCTTTTTATTCTCTTTTACTGTGTTCAATTCTCTTCTACTCTATTTTAACCAACCCTACTCTAATCTATTCCACTGGATTCGATTCCACGCATTTCGATGCGATTCGGCTCCAATCGGCTCCGTTGCACTCCATTCATCCCTCTTGGGCTCTCATCGGTTCGATTCAGTTCTAATCGGCTCCATTTCGCCCTGGTCAGTTCTATTCAGCTTGAATAGGCTCTATTCAACTCTATATGGCTCTATGAGTCTACTCAACTCTATTATCTCTTTTCAACTCCATTCTACACCATTCTACTCCATCCGACTGTATTCTTCTCTATTCTATTGTCTTGTACTCTACCCTTCTCTAGTCTATTCTAATCGATTCGATTGGATTGGACTTGAATGGATGGGATTCAATGCAATTCAACGGGATTCGACGCGATCCAGCATGATTCCGCGGGATTCGGCGCCATTCATCTTGATTTCTATCACGTTGGGTCTTTTGGGCTCTATTTTGCTCTAGTCGCCAATATTCAACTCTATTCTTCTAGACTCTGCACTACTCGACCCTATTCTAGTCTTTCAGTTCTCTTCTATCCTGTTCTGTTCTGTTCTACTGCATTTTGGTCTATCCTACCCTACTCTAACTTAGCCTACTGCAATCTGTTCTATTCTATTCAACAGACTTGAACGGGATTCGACCTGATTCAGGTCCTATCGGCTCGAATCAGCTCCTTTTTGTGCGAATTCAACTCGATTCGGTTGGACTTGGCCCTTTTCCTCTCTATTCGGCTCATTTCGGCAGGATTTGACTCGATTTGACTCTAGTCTACTCTTCTCTATTCTTTCTGGTCTATTCTAATCTATTCTTTTCTACCCTCCCCTCCCCTCATCTTACCTGCCCTACACTAAACTATTGGATTGGATTCGACACTTTTCAACGCGATTCGACATGATTCTTCTCGATTCACCTCGAATTTGGTGGATTTGGCTGCATTCAGCTCTGTTTGGCTCTATTCAACTCTATTGGACTCTATTCTACTGTACTCGTCTCTACTTCATTCTATTCGATTCTTTCTCTTGTGTTCTGTTCTGTTCTAGTCTAACCCCTCCTACTCTACCCTCCTCTACTCTAATCGATTCGATTCGATTCAATGCCTTTCAAGGCGATTCCATGGGATTAGGCTTGAATTGGCTTGATTTAGCTCAATTTGGCTTGAATCGGGTCAATTTGGCTCGATTCTGCTCGATTCAGCATCATTAGGCTCGATCCAAACGTATCCGGCCCTCTTCAGCTCTATTCAACTCTTTTCTACTTTATTCGTCTCTATTTGGCTCCATTCGACTCCATTCCACACCATTCTACTCTGTTCGGCTCCATTCTACACTATTCTATTCTCTTCTCCCCCACCCTACTCTACTCTAATCTATTCGATTCATGGAGATTTGTCTCATTTCCTCTCCATTCGACTCGATTCAGCTCGAATTGGATCTATTCATCTCTATTCTGCACTACTCGACTCTGACTATTCTACTCTACTCCACTCTACTCCATTCTACTCTTTGTATTCTCTTCTCTTCTACTCTATGCTTCTCTAGTCTATTCCTCTGTGCCCTACCCTATTGAATCCCAGCCTAACCTACACTACTCTAAGCTGTTCTATTGAATTCGATTGCATTCGATTCGACCCGATTGGACACAATTGGACGGGATTCGGTGAGATTTCATGAGATTCAATGGGTTTTGGTGGGATTGGATGGACTTCGACGGGATTCGCTGCAATAGGATGTGATTAGGTGCGATTTGGCTCGATCTAGCTTGGCTCATTTTCTGTGTCTCTATTTGGCTCATTCCAGCTCCATTCGGCTCCATTCAGCTCGAATCTGGTCGATTTGACTTGATCGGGCTCGATTGGGCTCGATTGGGCTCCACTCAGCCCTATATGTCCCTATTCGGTGCTATTCCGCTCGATTCAACTCTTTTCTAGTCTATTCATCTCGGTTTGACTGCATTTGACTCCATTCCACACCATTCTACGCTCTTCTATTCGACAGAACCCTATCCCGCCCTAGTCTTTCCTCATCTAGTCTGTTCTTTTCGATTCTGTTGTATTGGATTCTCGTTTTCTCTTTTCTCTATTCCTTCCTATGCTACTCTACCATACCGTGCACGAAACTAAGCTATCCTGACTTATCCTCTTCTATTCTATTGGATTCTGTTTTCTCTGTTCTACCGTATGCTACCCTACCTTATGACACCCTACTGGACCATACCCTACTCCATAAAAAAAGGGGTACTCAAGAAGGGTACTAGTTTGGAAAAGGGACTACCGAAGGCAAGGGGACTAGTTCAGGCTACTAGTTAGGGCCACTGTACTAGTTAAGAGTACTAGTTCATGGACGGGTACTAGTTAAGGCTACTAGGAAGGCAAGGTACAAGTGAAGGCTACTACTTCAGGCAAGCGTATTAGTTTAGGCTACTAGTTGATGCAAGGGTACAAGTTCATACTACTAATTCAGGCCAGGGTACTAGTTAAGGCAACTGGTCAAGGCAAGGGTAGTAGCTATGGGTAGCGATAAGGCCAGGGTACTAGTTAAGACTACTAGTTAATGCCAGGGTACTAGTTGAGGCAAGGGTCCTAGTGACGGCCAGGGTACTAGTTAAGGCTGGGCTACTAGTCCATTCAAGGCTACTACTTCAGGGTACTAGTTAAGGTTTGGCTACTAGTTAAGAGGACTAGTAAGGCAAGGGTAGACGTTAAGACTGTTCCTTAAGGCAAGGCGACTCGTTAAGGGTACTATTTACCACAAGGCTTCTAGTTCAGAATACTAGGTAGGGCCACTGTACTAGTTAAGAGTACTAGTTAAGGCTACTAGGAAGGCAAGGAACGAGTTTAGGCCACTACTTCAGGCAAGAGTACTAGTGTTGTCGACTAGTCGATGCAAGGGTACATGTGAATACTACTGGCTAAGTCCAGGGTGCTAGTTAAGGCAACTGGTTAAGGCAAGGGTAGTAGTTATGGGTACTGATAAGGCCAGGCTACTAGTTAAGACTACTAGTTAATGCAAGGGTACTAGTTAAGGGGACTTGTTGAGGCAAGGGTAGCCATTAAGACTATTCCTTAAGGCAAGGCTCCTGGTTAAGGGTACTAGTTAGGAGAAGGCTACCAGTTCAGGAGACTAGTTAGGGGCACTGTACTAGTTAAGAGTACTAGTAAAGGCACGGGTGCTAGTTAAGGCTGCTAGTTAAGGCAAGGTACAAATTCAGGCCACTGCTTAAGGCAAGAGTCCTAGTTAAGGCTACTAGTTGATGCAAGAATACAAGTGAATACTACTAGTTAAGGCCAGGGTACTACTTAAGGCAACTGGTTACGGCAAGGGTAGTAGTTCTGGGTACTGATACGGCCAGGGTACTAGTTCAGACTACTAGTGAATGCGAGGGTACTAGTTAAGGGTACTACTAAAGGCTGCCAGTGAAGGCCAGGGTCTGAGTTAAGGCTACTGGAGAAGGCCAGGGTACCAGTGAAGGCAAGGCTACTAGGTAAGGGTACTAGTTAAGAGAAGGCTACTAGTTCAGGATACGAGTTAGGGGCACTGTACTAGTTAAGAGTACTAGCTAAGGCACGAGTACTAGTTCAGCCCACTACTTAAGGCAAGAGTCCTAGTTAAGGCTACTCTGATGCAAGTTTACAAGTTGATACTTCTAGTTAAGGCCAGGGTCCTAGTTAAGGCAACTGGTTAAGGCAAGGCTACTAGTTAAGGCAAGGCTACTAGTTAGGGGTAGTAGTGAAGGCTTGGCCACTAGTTAAGGGTACTAGGAAGGCAAGGGCAGACGTTAAGACTATTACTTAAAGCAAGGCTACCAGTTCCGGGTACTAATTCAGACAAGGCTACTAGTTCGGGCTATTCGTTATGGCCGCTGTACTAGTTAAGAGTACTAGTTAAGGCACAGGTACTAGTTAAGGATACTAGTTCAGGCAAGGTCCAAGTGAAGGCTACTACTTAAGGCAAGACGACTAGTTTAGGCTACCAGTGGATTCAAGGGTACAAGTGAATACTACGAGTTAAGACCAGGGTACCAGTTAAGGCAGCTGGTTAAGGCCAGGGTAGGACTTATGGGGACTGAGAAGGCCAGGTACTAGTTAAGACAACTAGTTCATGCGAGGGTACTAGTGAAGGGTACTAGTTGAGGCAAGGCTACTAGTGAAGGCCAGGGTACTAGTGAAGGCTACTGGTGAAGGCCAGGGTACTAGTTAAGGCAGGGCTACTAGTTCAGGGTACTGGTAAGGCAAGGGCAGACATTAAGACTATTACTTAAGGCAAGGCTACTAGTTAAGGGTACTAGTTCAGACAAGGCTACTAGTTCAGGATACTAGTTAAGGCAAGGGGACTAGTTCAGATTCAGAATTTAGGGTACTTGTCAGGGCAAGGGTACTCTTCAAGGCTAGTTGTCTAGCCTACTGATCTATACCACTAGTCTGACTAGTCCAGCTGTCTTGTCTAGGCTACTACTCTAGACTTCTCTTGTCTACTCTACTCTAGTCTACTTTCGTCTACCCTAGTCTACCCTAGCAAAAACCACCCTACCCTAACCTTTTCGAATCTATTCAATTGGATTCGATTCAAAGCATTTCAATGTGATTGGACGCAATGAGGCTTGAATCGGCTCATTCGGCACCATCAGCTCGATTCAGCTTGAATCGCTTCGATTCAGCTTGTTTCAACTCAATTCGACTTGGTTCAGCCTTATTCGGCTCGATTCGACTCTTTTCTACTCTAGTTTTCTCTATGCAACTCCATTCGACTCCATTCTACTCTATTCTGTTCTACCCTACCCTACCCTACTCTAATCTATTCTAATGGATTCGATTGGACGCTATTCGACGCGATTCATCACGTTTTGTTTCCATTGGGCTCGATTCGGCTAGAATTGGCTCTATTCAGCTCTATTCTGCACTATTTCACTCTATTCGACTCTACTCTTCTCTGCTCTACCGTACTGTGCTATCTTCTCTTCCTTCTATTATGTACTGTTCTATTCTATTCTGTTCTACCCTCCCAGCCGCTCCCCTCCCCTTCTCTAATCTTTGATTCTGTTCGAGTCATCGCATTTTCACGCCATTCGACCCGATTAGGCTTGAATCAGATCAATTCGCTTCGAGTCGGTTCGATTGGGCTCCATTTGGCTCCATTCAGCTCCAATGGCATCGATTCTGCTGGATTCTGCTCGATTAGGCCCTCTTTGGCCCTATTCGGCCCAACTATGCTCTATTCGACTCTTTTCTACTCCATTCGTCTCTAGTCGGCTCCGTTCTAATCCATTCCACACCATTCTGCACTATTCTCGTCTACCCTTCCCTACCCTAATCTATTCGAATGGATTCGATTTGACCCGATTCGAAGCGATTCAACGCGATTCATCTTGTTTTGTCTCCATTCGCCTCAATTCGGCTATGTTCTGCACTATCTGACTCTTTTCTACTCTATTCTATTCTGCTGGATTCTTTCTCTTCTGTTCTGTTCTCTCCTATTCTGTTGGACTCTGTTCTATCCTACCCTACCCAACCCTACTGCACCCCACCCAAACCCACCCTACTTGAATCTATTTGATTCAATTCGATTCACTTCGACGCGATTGGACAGGATTTGAGGGGATTCGACAAGGTTCGAAGGCATTTGACGGGATTCAAAGAGATTAGGCGAGATTCCATACGATTCGACGTGATTCAGCAGAATTCTAGGAGATTGGACGCAATTCGAAGTTATTGGACGTGATGGGGCGTGATTCGTCGTGATTCGACGACATTCGATGCAATCCGATGCGATACGAAGCGATTCGACCCGGTCCGACACAAAACGATGTGATTTGATGCGATTCGACGTGATTCGACGTGATTCGACGCTATTCAGTGCCAGTCGGCGTGATTCTGCTTGATTCAGCTGGATTAGGTGCGAATCGGCTCTATAGGGCTCCTTTACGTCTCGATTCGGCTCCATTCAGCTCTGTTTTCTCTATTCGTCTCTATTTGGCCTATTCGTCTCTAATCGACTCTATTCGAGTCTATTCGACCCTACTCTTTTCTACTCTATTCTATTCCTTCTATTCTGTTCTAATCTCTTCTAGTCTACTCTACTCTATTCTATTCCACCCTCCTCTCCCCTTCTCTAATCTAGACGTTTGGATTGCATTGGATGCATTGAACGGGATTCGACGTGATTAAGCTTGAATCAGCTCGATTCTATTCCATTTGGCTCTATTCGGTTCGTTTGGCTTGAATTGCTTCGATTCTGCTCAATTCCGCCTCTTTCGGCCCTATTCTGCTCTATTCGACTCTTCTCTACTCTTTTTGTCTCTATTTGACTCCATTCTACTCCATTCTATTTATTCCACACCATTCTACACTATTCTGCTCTACTCTAGCCTACACCACTCTAATTTACTCGAATCGATTAGACGTGATTCCTCTCATTTCGACTCCATTCGGCTCTATTCAGCTGTATTCGAGTCTACCCTATTATACACTAGCCTACTCTATCGTACTCTAATCTACTCTTCTCTATTTTCTTTCTTCTTCCTATTCTGTTCTGTTCTAGTCTACTCTATTCTACCCTACCCTATGCTACCCAACTCTACTCTATTCTAATCCATTGGATTGGATTGGATTCAACCCATTTGGACACGATTCGGCTCAGTTTGGCTCTATTTAGCTCCGTTCGAATCTATTCTACTCTACTCTGTTTCCCTCTACGCTACTCTAGCCTACTATTTTCTGTATTCGTTCTGTATTGTTCTGTTCTCTTCTAGTCTCTTCTGTTTTATTCTATGCTACTCTACTCTATTCCACCCTGCCATACCCGAACCTCCCCTACTCTAATCTGTTCAATTCGATTCCATGAATTTGGACACGATTCAGGTCGAATTGGTTCGATTCATGTCCATTCGGCTCCATTTGGCTCGAAGAGTGTCGATTCAACTGGATTAGGCTCCATTAGGCTCGATTTACTGGATTTGGCTCAATTCAGCTCAATTCAGCTCGATTCGGCCCTCTTCGGCCCTCTTCAGCACTATTCGGCTCTATTCGGCTCTCTTCTACTCCTTTCGACTCCATTCGATTGCGTTGCACAGCATTCTACTCCACTCAACACTGTTTTACTCTACCCTACCCTAATTGACTGGAATTGGTTCGAGGGGATTCAACGCGATTTGCCTTGTTTCTTCTCCATTTGGCTCGCTTCGACTCTATTCGACTCTGTTCTACTCTACACTATTCTGCTCTGCTCTAACCTTTTGGACTCGATTCTCTTGTATTCTTTTTATTCTCTTTTACTGTGTTCAATTCTCTTCTACTCTATTTTAACCAACCCTACTCTAATCTATTCCACTGGATTCGATTCCACGCATTTCGATGCGATTCGGCTCCAATCGGCTCCGTTGCACTCCATTCATCCCTCTTGGGCTCTCATCGGTTCGATTCAGTTCTAATCGGCTCCATTTCGCCCTGGTCAGTTCTATTCAGCTTGAATAGGCTCTATTCAACTCTATATGGCTCTATGAGTCTACTCAACTCTATTATCTCTTTTCAACTCCATTCTACACCATTCTACTCCATCCGACTGTATTCTTCTCTATTCTATTGTCTTGTACTCTACCCTTCTCTAGTCTATTCTAATCGATTCGATTGGATTGGACTTGAATGGATGGGATTCAATGCAATTCAACGGGATTCGACGCGATCCAGCATGATTCCGCGGGATTCGGCGCCATTCATCTTGATTTCTATCACGTTGGGTCTTTTGGGCTCTATTTTGCTCTAGTCGCCAATATTCAACTCTATTCTTCTAGACTCTGCACTACTCGACCCTATTCTAGTCTTTCAGTTCTCTTCTATCCTGTTCTGTTCTGTTCTACTGCATTTTGGTCTATCCTACCCTACTCTAACTTAGCCTACTGCAATCTGTTCTATTCTATTCAACAGACTTGAACGGGATTCGACCTGATTCAGGTCCTATCGGCTCGAATCAGCTCCTTTTTGTGCGAATTCAACTCGATTCGGTTGGACTTGGCCCTTTTCCTCTCTATTCGGCTCATTTCGGCAGGATTTGACTCGATTTGACTCTAGTCTACTCTTCTCTATTCTTTCTGGTCTATTCTAATCTATTCTTTTCTACCCTCCCCTCCCCTCATCTTACCTGCCCTACACTAAACTATTGGATTGGATTCGACACTTTTCAACGCGATTCGACATGATTCTTCTCGATTCACCTCGAATTTGGTGGATTTGGCTGCATTCAGCTCTGTTTGGCTCTATTCAACTCTATTGGACTCTATTCTACTGTACTCGTCTCTACTTCATTCTATTCGATTCTTTCTCTTGTGTTCTGTTCTGTTCTAGTCTAACCCCTCCTACTCTACCCTCCTCTACTCTAATCGATTCGATTCGATTCAATGCCTTTCAAGGCGATTCCATGGGATTAGGCTTGAATTGGCTTGATTTAGCTCAATTTGGCTTGAATCGGGTCAATTTGGCTCGATTCTGCTCGATTCAGCATCATTAGGCTCGATCCAAACGTATCCGGCCCTCTTCAGCTCTATTCAACTCTTTTCTACTTTATTCGTCTCTATTTGGCTCCATTCGACTCCATTCCACACCATTCTACTCTGTTCGGCTCCATTCTACACTATTCTATTCTCTTCTCCCCCACCCTACTCTACTCTAATCTATTCGATTCATGGAGATTTGTCTCATTTCCTCTCCATTCGACTCGATTCAGCTCGAATTGGATCTATTCATCTCTATTCTGCACTACTCGACTCTGACTATTCTACTCTACTCCACTCTACTCCATTCTACTCTTTGTATTCTCTTCTCTTCTACTCTATGCTTCTCTAGTCTATTCCTCTGTGCCCTACCCTATTGAATCCCAGCCTAACCTACACTACTCTAAGCTGTTCTATTGAATTCGATTGCATTCGATTCGACCCGATTGGACACAATTGGACGGGATTCGGTGAGATTTCATGAGATTCAATGGGTTTTGGTGGGATTGGATGGACTTCGACGGGATTCGCTGCAATAGGATGTGATTAGGTGCGATTTGGCTCGATCTAGCTTGGCTCATTTTCTGTGTCTCTATTTGGCTCATTCCAGCTCCATTCGGCTCCATTCAGCTCGAATCTGGTCGATTTGACTTGATCGGGCTCGATTGGGCTCGATTGGGCTCCACTCAGCCCTATATGTCCCTATTCGGTGCTATTCCGCTCGATTCAACTCTTTTCTAGTCTATTCATCTCGGTTTGACTGCATTTGACTCCATTCCACACCATTCTACGCTCTTCTATTCGACAGAACCCTATCCCGCCCTAGTCTTTCCTCATCTAGTCTGTTCTTTTCGATTCTGTTGTATTGGATTCTCGTTTTCTCTTTTCTCTATTCCTTCCTATGCTACTCTACCATACCCTACACGAAACTAAGCTATCCTGACTTATCCTCTTCTATTCTATTGGATTCTGTTTTCTCTGTTCTACCGTATGCTACCCTACCTTATGACACCCTACTGGACCATACCCTACTCCATAAAAAAAGGGGTACTCAAGAAGGGTACTAGTTTGGAAAAGGGACTACCTAAGGCAAGGGGACTAGTTCAGGCTACTAGTTAGGGCCACTGTACTAGTTAAGAGTACTAGTTCATGGACGGGTACTAGTTAAGGCTACTAGGAAGGCAAGGTACAAGTGAAGGCTACTACTTCAGGCAAGCGTATTAGTTTAGGCTACTAGTTGATGCAAGGGTACAAGTTCATACTACTAATTCAGGCCAGGGTACTAGTTAAGGCAACTGGTCAAGGCAAGGGTAGTAGCTATGGGTAGCGATAAGGCCAGGGTACTAGTTAAGACTACTAGTTAATGCCAGGGTACTAGTTGAGGCAAGGGTCCTAGTGACGGCCAGGGTACTAGTTAAGGCTGGGCTACTAGTCCATTCAAGGCTACTACTTCAGGGTACTAGTTAAGGTTTGGCTACTAGTTAAGAGGACTAGTAAGGCAAGGGTAGACGTTAAGACTGTTCCTTAAGGCAAGGTGACTCGTTAAGGGTACTATTTACCACAAGGCTTCTAGTTCAGAATACTAGGTAGGGCCACTGTACTAGTTAAGAGTACTAGTTAAGGCTACTAGGAAGGCAAGGAACGAGTTTAGGCCACTACTTCAGGCAAGAGTACTAGTGTTGTCTACTAGTCGATGCAAGGGTACATGTGAATACTACTGGCTAAGTCCAGGGTGCTAGTTAAGGCAACTGGTTAAGGCAAGGGTAGTAGTTATGGGTACTGATAAGGCCAGGCTACTAGTTAAGACTACTAGTTAATGCAAGGGTACTAGTTAAGGGGACTTGTTGAGGCAAGGGTAGCCATTAAGACTATTCCTTAAGGCAAGGCTCCTGGTTAAGGGTACTAGTTAGGACAAGGCTACCAGTTCAGGAGACTAGTTAGGGGCACTGTACTAGTTAAGAGTACTAGTAAAGGCACGGGTGCTAGTTAAGGCTGCTAGTTAAGGCAAGGTACAAATTCAGGCCACTGCTTAAGGCAAGAGTCCTAGTTAAGGCTACTAGTTGATGCAAGAATACAAGTGAATACTACTAGTTAAGGCCAGGGTACTACTTAAGGCAACTGGTTACGGCAAGGGTAGTAGTTCTGGGTACTGATACGGCCAGGGTACTAGTTCAGACTACTAGTGAATGCGAGGGTACTAGTTAAGGGTACTACTAAAGGCTGCCAGTGAAGGCCAGGGTCTGAGTTAAGGCTACTGGAGAAGGCCAGGGTACCAGTGAAGGCAAGGCTACTAGGTAAGGGTACTAGTTAAGAGAAGGCTACTAGTTCAGGATACGAGTTAGGGGCACTGTACTAGTTAAGAGTACTAGCTAAGGCACGAGTACTAGTTCAGCCCACTACTTAAGGCAAGAGTCCTAGTTAAGGCTACTCTGATGCAAGTTTACAAGTTGATACTTCTAGTTAAGGCCAGGGTCCTAGTTAAGGCAACTGGTTAAGGCAAGGCTACTAGTTAAGGCAAGGCTACTAGTTAGGGGTAGTAGTGAAGGCTTGGCTACTAGTTAAGGGTACTAGGAAGGCAAGGGCAGACGTTAAGACTATTACTTAAAGCAAGGCTACCAGTTCCGGGTACTAATTCAGACAAGGCTACTAGTTCGGGCTATTCGTTATGGCCGCTGTACTAGTTAAGAGTACTAGTTAAGGCACAGGTACTAGTTAAGGATACTAGTTCAGGCAAGGTCCAAGTGAAGGCTACTACTTAAGGCAAGACGACTAGTTTAGGCTACCAGTGGATTCAAGGGTACAAGTGAATACTACGAGTTAAGACCAGGGTACCAGTTAAGGCAGCTGGTTAAGGCCAGGGTAGGACTTATGGGGACTGAGAAGGCCAGGTACTAGTTAAGACAACTAGTTCATGCGAGGGTACTAGTGAAGGGTACTAGTTGAGGCAAGGCTACTAGTGAAGGCCAGGGTACTAGTGAAGGCTACTGGTGAAGGCCAGGGTACTAGTTAAGGCAGGGCTACTAGTTCAGGGTACTGGTAAGGCAAGGGCAGACATTAAGACTATTACTTAAGGCAAGGCTACTAGTTAAGGGTACTAGTTCAGACAAGGCTACTAGTTCAGGATACTAGTTAAGGCAAGGGGACTAGTTCAGATTCAGAATTTAGGGTACTTGTCAGGGCAAGGGTACTCTTCAAGGCTAGTTGTCTAGCCTACTGATCTATACCACTAGTCTGACTAGTCCAGCTGTCTTGTCTAGGCTACTAGTCTAGACTTCTCTTGTCTACTCTACTCTAGTCTACTTTCGTCTACCCTAGTCTACCCTAGCAAAAACCACCCTACCCTAACCTTTTCGAATCTATTCAATTGGATTCGATTCAAAGCATTTCAATGTGATTGGACGCGATGAGGCTTGAATCGGCTCATTCGGCACCATCAGCTCGATTCAGCTTGAATCGCTTCGATTCAGCTTGTTTCAACTCAATTCGACTTGGTTCAGCCTTATTCGGCTCGATTCGACTCTTTTCTACTCTAGTTTTCTCTATGCAACTCCATTCGACTCCATTCTACTCTATTCTGTTCTACCCTACCCTACCCTACTCTAATCTATTCTAATGGATTCGATTGGACGCTATTCGACGCGATTCATCACGTTTTGTTTCCATTGGGCTCGATTCGGCTAGAATTGGCTCTATTCAGCTCTATTCTGCACTATTTCACTCTATTCGACTCTACTCTTCTCTGCTCTACCGTACTGTGCTATCTTCTCTTCCTTCTATTATGTACTGTTCTATTCTATTCTGTTCTACCCTCCCAGCCGCTCCCCTCCCCTTCTCTAATCTTTGATTCTGTTCGAGTCATCGCATTTTCACGCCATTCGACCCGATTAGGCTTGAATCAGATCAATTCGCTTCGAGTCGGTTCGATTGGGCTCCATTTGGCTCCATTCAGCTCCAATGGCATCGATTCTGCTGGATTCTGCTCGATTAGGCCCTCTTTGGCCCTATTCGGCCCAACTATGCTCTATTCGACTCTTTTCTACTCCATTCGTCTCTAGTCGGCTCCGTTCTAATCCATTCCACACCATTCTGCACTATTCTCCTCTATTCTCGTCTACCCTTCCCTACCCTAATCTATTCGAATGGATTCGATTTGACCCGATTCGAAGCGATTCAACGCGATTCATCTTGTTTTGTCTCCATTCGCCTCAATTCGGCTATGTTCTGCACTATCTGACTCTTTTCTACTCTATTCTATTCTGCTGGATTCTTTCTCTTCTGTTCTGTTCTCTCCTATTCTGTTGGACTCTGTTCTATCCTACCCTACCCAACCCTACTGCACCCCACCCAAACCCACCCTACTTGAATCTATTTGATTCAATTCGATTCACTTCGACGCGATTGGACAGGATTTGAGGGGATTCGACAAGGTTCGAAGGCATTTGACGGGATTCAAAGAGATTAGGCGAGATTCCATACGATTCGACGTGATTCAGCAGAATTCTAGGAGATTGGACGCAATTCGAAGTTATTGGACGTGATGGGGCGTGATTCGTCGTGATTCGACGACATTCGATGCAATCCGATGCGATACGAAGCGATTCGACCCGGTCCGACACAAAACGATGTGATTTGATGCGATTCGACGTGATTCGACGTGATTCGACGCTATTCAGTGACAGTCGGCGTGATTCTGCTTGATTCAGCTGGATTAGGTGCGAATCGGCTCTATAGGGCTCCTTTACGTCTCGATTCGGCTCCATTCAGCTCTGTTTTCTCTATTCGTCTCTATTTGGCCTATTCGTCTCTAATCGACTCTATTCGAGTCTATTCGACCCTACTCTTTTCTACTCTATTCTATTCCTTCTATTCTGTTCTAATCTCTTCTAGTCTACTCTACTCTATTCTATTCCACCCTCCTCTCCCCTTCTCTAATCTAGACGTTTGGATTGCATTGGATGCATTGAACGGGATTCGACGTGATTAAGCTTGAATCAGCTCGATTCTATTCCATTTGGCTCTATTCGGTTCGTTTGGCTTGAATTGCTTCGATTCTGCTCAATTCCGCCTCTTTCGGCCCTATTCTGCTCTATTCGACTCTTCTCTACTCTTTTTGTCTCTATTTGACTCCATTCTACTCCATTCTATTTATTCCACACCATTCTACACTATTCTGCTCTACTCTAGCCTACACCACTCTAATTTACTCGAATCGATTAGACGTGATTCCTCTCATTTCGACTCCATTCGGCTCTATTCAGCTGTATTCGAGTCTACCCTATTATACACTAGCCTACTCTATCGTACTCTAATCTACTCTTCTCTATTTTCTTTCTTCTTCCTATTCTGTTCTGTTCTAGTCTACTCTATTCTACCCTACCCTATGCTACCCAACTCTACTCTATTCTAATCCATTGGATTGGATTGGATTCAACCCATTTGGACATGATTCGGCTCAGTTTGGCTCTATTTAGCTCCGTTCGAATCTATTCTACTCTACTCTGTTTCCCTCTACGCTACTCTAGCCTACTGTTTTCTGTATTCGTTCTGTATTGTTCTGTTCTCTTCTATTCTCTTCTGTTTTATTCTATGCTACTCTACTTTATTCCACCCTGCCATACCCGAACCTCCCCTACTCTAATCTGTTCAATTCGATTCCATGAATTTGGACACGATTCAGGTCGAATTGGTTCGATTCATGTCCATTCGGCTCCATTTGGCTCGAAGAGTGTCGATTCAACTGGATTAGGCTCCATTAGGCTCGATTTACTGGATTTGGCTCAATTCAGCTCAATTCAGCTCGATTCGGCCCTCTTCGGCCCTCTTCAGCACTATTCGGCTCTATTCGGCTCTCTTCTACTCCTTTCGACTCCATTCGATTGCGTTGCACAGCATTCTACTCCACTCAACACTGTTTTACTCTACCCTACCCTAATTGACTGGAATTGGTTCGAGGGGATTCAACGCGATTTGCCTTGTTTCTTCTCCATTTGGCTCGCTTTGACTCTATTCGACTCTGTTCTACTCTACACTATTCTGCTCTGCTCTAACCTTTTGGACTCGATTCTCTTGTATTCTTTTTATTCTCTTTTACTGTGTTCAATTCTCTTCTACTCTATTTTAACCAACCCTACTCTAATCTATTCCACTGGATTCGATTCCACGCATTTCGATGCGATTCGGCTCCAATCGGCTCCGTTGCACTCCATTCATCCCTCTTGGGCTCTCATCGGTTCGATTCAGTTCTAACCGGCTCCATTTCGCCCTGGTCAGTTCTATTCAGCTTGAATAGGCTCTATTCAACTCTATATGGCTCTATGAGTCTACTCAACTCTATTATCTCTTTTCAACTCCATTCTACACCATTCTACTCCATCCGACTGTATTCTTCTCTATTCTATTGTCTTGTACTCTACCCTTCTCTAGTCTATTCTAATCGATTCGATTGGATTGGACTTGAATGGATGGGATTCAATGCATTTCAACGGGATTCGACGCGATCCAGCATGATTCCGCGGGATTCGGCGCCATTCATCTTGATTTCTATCACGTTGGGTCTTTTGGGCTCTATTTTGCTCTAGTCGGCAATATTCAACTCTATTCTTCTAGACTCTGCACTACTCGACCCTATTCTAGTCTTTCAGTTCTCTTCTCTCCTGTTCTGTTCTGTTCTACTGCATTTTGGTCTATCCTACCCTACTCTAACTTAGCCTACTGCAATCTGTTCTATTCTATTCAACAGACTTGAACGGGATTCGACCTGATTCAGGTCCTATCGGCTCGAATCAGCTCCTTTTTGTGCGAATTCAACTCGATTCGGTTGGACTTGGCCCTTTTCCTCTCTATTCGGCTCATTTCGGCAGGATTTGACTCGATTTGACTCTAGTCTACTCTTCTCTATTCTTTCTGGTCTATTCTAATCTATTCTTTTCTACCCTCCCCTCCCCTCATCTTACCTGCCCTACACTAAACTATTGGATTGGATTCGACACTTTTCAACGCGATTCGACATGATTCTTCTCGATTCACCTCGAATTTGGTGGATTTGGCTGCATTCAGCTCTGTTTGGCTCTATTCAACTCTATTGGACTCTATTCTACTGTACTCGTCTCTACTTCATTCTATTCGATTCTTTCTCTTGTGTTCTGTTCTGTTCTAGTCTAACCCCTCCTACTCTACCCTCCTCTACTCTAATCGATTCGATTCGATTCAATGCCTTTCAAGGCGATTCCATGGGATTAGGCTTGAATTGGCTTGATTTAGCTCAATTTGGCTTGAATCGGGTCAATTTGGCTCGATTCTGCTCGATTCAGCATCATTAGGCTCGATCCAAACGTATCCGGCCCTCTTCAGCTCTATTCAACTCTTTTCTACTTTATTCGTCTCTATTTGGCTCCATTCGACTCCATTCCACACCATTCTACTCTGTTCGGCTCCATTCTACACTATTCTATTCTCTTCTCCCCCACCCTACTCTACTCTAATCTATTCGATTCATGGAGATTTGTCTCATTTCCTCTCCATTCGACTCGATTCAGCTCGAATTGGATCTATTCATCTCTATTCTGCACTACTCGACTCTGACTATTCTACTCTACTCCACTCTACTCCATTCTACTCTTTGTATTCTCTTCTCTTCTACTCTATGCTTCTCTAGTCTATTCCTCTGTGCCCTACCCTATTGAATCCCAGCCTAACCTACTCTACTCTAAGCTGTTCTATTGAATTCGATTGCATTCGATTCGACCCGATTGGACACAATTGGACGGGATTCGGTGAGATTTCATGAGATTCAATGGGTTTTGGTGGGATTGGATGGACTTCGACGGGATTCGCTGCAATAGGATGTGATTAGGTGCGATTTGGCTCGATCTAGCTTGGCTCATTTTCTGTGTCTCTATTTGGCTCATTCCAGCTCCATTCGGCTCCATTCAGCTCGAATCTGGTCGATTTGACTTGATCGGGCTCGATTGGGCTCGATTGGGCTCCACTCAGCCCTATATGTCCCTATTCGGTGCTATTCCGCTCGATTCAACTCTTTTCTAGTCTATTCATCTCGGTTTGACTGCATTTGACTCCATTCCACACCATTCTACGCTCTTCTATTCGACAGAACCCTATCCCGCCCTAGTCTTTCCTCATCTAGTCTGTTCTTTTCGATTCTGTTGTATTGGATTCTCGTTTTCTCTTTTCTCTATTCCTTCCTATGCTACTCTACCATACCCTACACGAAACTAAGCTATCCTGACTTATCCTCTTCTATTCTATTGGATTCTGTTTTCTCTGTTCTACCGTATGCTACCCTACCTTATGACACCCTACTGGACCATACCCTACTCCATAAAAAAAGGGGTACTCAAGAAGGGTACTAGTTTGGAAAAGGGACTACCTAAGGCAAGGGGACTAGTTCAGGCTACTAGTTAGGGCCACTGTACTAGTTAAGAGTACTAGTTCATGGACGGGTACTAGTTAAGGCTACTAGGAAGGCAAGGTACAAGTGAAGGCTACTACTTCAGGCAAGCGTATTAGTTTAGGCTACTAGTTGATGCAAGGGTACAAGTTCATACTACTAATTCAGGCCAGGGTACTAGTTAAGGCAACTGGTCAAGGCAAGGGTAGTAGCTATGGGTAGCGATAAGGCCAGGGTACTAGTTAAGACTACTAGTTAATGCCAGGGTACTAGTTGAGGCAAGGGTCCTAGTGACGGCCAGGGTACTAGTTAAGGCTGGGCTACTAGTCCATTCAAGGCTACTACTTCAGGGTACTAGTTAAGGTTTGGCTACTAGTTAAGAGGACTAGTAAGGCAAGGGTAGACGTTAAGACTGTTCCTTAAGGCAAGGCGACTCGTTAAGGGTACTATTTACCACAAGGCTTCTAGTTCAGAATACTAGGTAGGGCCACTGTACTAGTTAAGAGTACTAGTTAAGGCTACTAGGAAGGCTAGGAACGAGTTTAGGCCACTACTTCAGGCAAGAGTACTAGTGTTGTCTACTAGTCGATGCAAGGGTACATGTGAATACTACTGGCTAAGTCCAGGGTGCTAGTTAAGGCAACTGGTTAAGGCAAGGGTAGTAGTTATGGGTACTGATAAGGCCAGGCTACTAGTTAAGACTACTAGTTAATGCAAGGGTACTAGTTAAGGGGACTTGTTGAGGCAAGGGTAGCCATTAAGACTATTCCTTAAGGCAAGGCTCCTGGTTAAGGGTACTAGTTAGGAGAAGGCTACCAGTTCAGGAGACTAGTTAGGGGCACTGTACTAGTTAAGAGTACTAGTAAAGGCACGGGTGCTAGTTAAGGCTGCTAGTTAAGGCAAGGTACAAATTCAGGCCACTGCTTAAGGCAAGAGTCCTAGTTAAGGCTACTAGTTGATGCAAGAATACAAGTGAATACTACTAGTTAAGGCCAGGGTACTACTTAAGGCAACTGGTTACGGCAAGGGTAGTAGTTCTGGGTACTGATACGGCCAGGGTACTAGTTCAGACTACTAGTGAATGCGAGGGTACTAGTTAAGGGTACTACTAAAGGCTGCCAGTGAAGGCCAGGGTCTGAGTTAAGGCTACTGGAGAAGGCCAGGGTACCAGTGAAGGCAAGGCTACTAGGTAAGGGTACTAGTTAAGAGAAGGCTACTAGTTCAGGATACGAGTTAGGGGCACTGTACTAGTTAAGAGTACTAGCTAAGGCACGAGTACTAGTTCAGCCCACTACTTAAGGCAAGAGTCCTAGTTAAGGCTACTCTGATGCAAGTTTACAAGTTGATACTTCTAGTTAAGGCCAGGGTCCTAGTTAAGGCAACTGGTTAAGGCAAGGCTACTAGTTAAGGCAAGGCTACTAGTTAGGGGTAGTAGTGAAGGCTTGGCTACTAGTTAAGGGTACTAGGAAGGCAAGGGCAGACCTTAAGACTATTACTTAAAGCAAGGCTACCAGTTCCGGGTACTAATTCAGACAAGGCTACTAGTTCGGGCTATTCGTTATGGCCGCTGTACTAGTTAAGAGTACTACTTAAGGCACAGGTACTAGTTAAGGATACTAGTTCAGGCAAGGTCCAAGTGAAGGCTACTACTTAAGGCAAGACGACTAGTTTAGGCTACCAGTGGATTCAAGGGTACAAGTGAATACTACGAGTTAAGACCAGGGTACCAGTTAAGGCAGCTGGTTAAGGCCAGGGTAGGACTTATGGGGACTGAGAAGGCCAGGTACTAGTTAAGACAACTAGTTCATGCGAGGGTACTAGTGAAGGGTACTAGTTGAGGCAAGGCTACTAGTGAAGGCCAGGGTACTAGTGAAGGCTACTGGTGAAGGCCAGGGTACTAGTTAAGGCAGGGCTACTAGTTCAGGGTACTGGTAAGGCAAGGGCAGACATTAAGACTATTACTTAAGGCAAGGCTACTAGTTAAGGGTACTAGTTCAGACAAGGCTACTAGTTCAGGATACTAGTTAAGGCAAGGGGACTAGTTCAGATTCAGAATTTAGGGTACTTGTCAGGGCAAGGGTACTCTTCAAGGCTAGTTGTCTAGCCTACTGATCTATACCACTAGTCTGACTAGTCCAGCTGTCTTGTCTAGGCTACTACTCTAGACTTCTCTTGTCTACTCTACTCTAGTCTACTTTCGTCTACCCTAGTCTACCCTAGCAAAAACCACCCTACCCTAACCTTTTCGAATCTATTCAATTGGATTCGATTCAAAGCATTTCAATGTGATTGGACGCGATGAGGCTTGAATCGGCTCATTCGGCACCATCAGCTCGATTCAGCTTGAATCGCTTCGATTCAGCTTGTTTCAACTCAATTCGACTTGGTTCAGCCTTATTCGGCTCGATTCGACTCTTTTCTACTCTAGTTTTCTCTATGCAACTCCATTCGACTCCATTCTACTCTATTCTGTTCTACCCTACCCTACCCTACTCTAATCTATTCTAATGGATTCGATTGGACGCTATTCGACGCGATTCATCACGTTTTGTTTCCATTGGGCTCGATTCGGCTAGAATTGGCTCTATTCAGCTCTATTCTGCACTATTTCACTCTATTCGACTCTACTCTTCTCTGCTCTACCGTACTGTGCTATCTTCTCTTCCTTCTATTATGTACTGTTCTATTCTATTCTGTTCTACCCTCCCAGCTGCTCCCCTCCCCTTCTCTAATCTTTGATTCTGTTCGAGTCATCGCATTTTCACGCCATTCGACCCGATTAGGCTTGAATCAGATCAATTCGCTTCGAGTCGGTTCGATTGGGCTCCATTTGGCTCCATTCAGCTCCAATGGCATCGATTCTGCTGGATTCTGCTCGATTAGGCCCTCTTTGGCCCTATTCGGCCCAACTATGCTCTATTCGACTCTTTTCTACTCCATTCGTCTCTAGTCGGCTCCGTTCTAATCCATTCCACACCATTCTGCACTATTCTCCTCTATTCTCGTCTACCCTTCCCTACCCTAATCTATTCGAATGGATTCGATTTGACCCGATTCGAAGCGATTCAACGCGATTCATCTTGTTTTGTCTCCATTCGCCTCAATTCGGCTATGTTCTGCACTATCTGACTCTTTTCTACTCTATTCTATTCTGCTGGATTCTTTCTCTTCTGTTCTGTTCTCTCCTATTCTGTTGGACTCTGTTCTATCCTACCCTACCCAACCCTACTGCACCCCACCCAAACCCACCCTACTTGAATCTATTTGATTCAATTCGATTCACTTCGACGCGATTGGACAGGATTTGAGGGGATTCGACAAGGTTCGAAGGCATTTGACGGGATTCAAAGAGATTAGGCGAGATTCCATACGATTCGACGTGATTCAGCAGAATTCTAGGAGATTGGACGCAATTCGAAGTTATTGGACGTGATGGGGCGTGATTCGTCGTGATTCGACGACATTCGATGCAATCCGATGCGATACGAAGCGATTCGACCCGGTCCGACACAAAACGATGTGATTTGATGCGATTCGACGTGATTCGACGTGATTCGACGCTATTCAGTGACAGTCGGCGTGATTCTGCTTGATTCAGCTGGATTAGGTGCGAATCGGCTCTATAGGGCTCCTTTACGTCTCGATTCGGCTCCATTCAGCTCTGTTTTCTCTATTCGTCTCTATTTGGCCTATTCGTCTCTAATCGACTCTATTCGAGTCTATTCGACCCTACTCTTTTCTACTCTATTCTATTCCTTCTATTCTGTTCTAATCTCTTCTAGTCTACTCTACTCTATTCTATTCCACCCTCCTCTCCCCTTCTCTAATCTAGACGTTTGGATTGCATTGGATGCATTGAACGGGATTCGACGTGATTAAGCTTGAATCAGCTCGATTCTATTCCATTTGGCTCTATTCGGTTCGTTTGGCTTGAATTGCTTCGATTCTGCTCAATTCCGCCTCTTTCGGCCCTATTCTGCTCTATTCGACTCTTCTCTACTCTTTTTGTCTCTATTTGACTCCATTCTACTCCATTCTATTTATTCCACACCATTCTACACTATTCTGCTCTACTCTAGCCTACACCACTCTAATTTACTCGAATCGATTAGACGTGATTCCTCTCATTTCGACTCCATTCGGCTCTATTCAGCTGTATTCGAGTCTACCCTATTATACACTAGCCTACTCTATCGTACTCTAATCTACTCTTCTCTATTTTCTTTCTTCTTCCTATTCTGTTCTGTTCTAGTCTACTCTATTCTACCCTACCCTATGCTACCCAACTCTACTCTATTCTAATCCATTGGATTGGATTGGATTCAACCCATTTGGACACGATTCGGCTCAGTTTGGCTCTATTTAGCTCCGTTCGAATCTATTCTACTCTACTCTGTTTCCCTCTACGCTACTCTAGCCTACTGTTTTCTGTATTCGTTCTGTATTGTTCTGTTCTCTTCTATTCTCTTCTGTTTTATTCTATGCTACTCTACTTTATTCCACCCTGCCATACCCGAACCTCCCCTACTCTAATCTGTTCAATTCGATTCCATGAATTTGGACACGATTCAGGTCGAATTGGTTCGATTCATGTCCATTCGGCTCCATTTGGCTCGAAGAGTGTCGATTCAACTGGATTAGGCTCCATTAGGCTCGATTTACTGGATTTGGCTCAATTCAGCTCAATTCAGCTCGATTCGGCCCTCTTCGGCCCTCTTCAGCACTATTCGGCTCTATTCGGCTCTCTTCTACTCCTTTCGACTCCATTCGATTGCGTTGCACAGCATTCTACTCCACTCAACACTGTTTTACTCTACCCTACCCTAATTGACTGGAATTGGTTCGAGGGGATTCAACGCGATTTGCCTTGTTTCTTCTCCATTTGGCTCGCTTTGACTCTATTCGACTCTGTTCTACTCTACACTATTCTGCTCTGCTCTAACCTTTTGGACTCGATTCTCTTGTATTCTTTTTATTCTCTTTTACTGTGTTCAATTCTCTTCTACTCTATTTTAACCAACCCTACTCTAATCTATTCCACTGGATTCGATTCCACGCATTTCGATGCGATTCGGCTCCAATCGGCTCCGTTGCACTCCATTCATCCCTCTTGGGCTCTCATCGGTTCGATTCAGTTCTAACCGGCTCCATTTCGCCCTGGTCAGTTCTATTCAGCTTGAATAGGCTCTATTCAACTCTATATGGCTCTATGAGTCTACTCAACTCTATTATCTCTTTTCAACTCCATTCTACACCATTCTACTCCATCCGACTGTATTCTTCTCTATTCTATTGTCTTGTACTCTACCCTTCTCTAGTCTATTCTAATCGATTCGATTG